>NW_027212478.1:0-315986 GCF_947461875.1 Haliaeetus albicilla | reverse complement strand
CATTGGTTGTCCCTCAGCCGTACGCTGAAATACCAAGTGGTGCTACTAGAACAAGATGACATCGATCTCAAGACCACTTCAGTTACAAATCCTGCAGTGTTCCTCTCCACTGATTGAGCGGAGAGTTCACCAGAACACGATTGCTTACAAACTGTAGAGGAAATATATGCTAGCCATCCAGATCTTAAAGACGTTCTGTTAGAAAATCCAGACTGGGAGTTATATACTGACGGCGGTGGTTTAGTTCGCGATGGGAAGAGACTGTCAGGATACGCCGTGACGACCTTAGATGGCATAGTAGAGGCATGAGCCTTATCTCCCAAAACATCAGCCCGAAAGGCAGAACTAATAGCCTTAACTCGAGCATTGGAACTGAGTGAAGGGAGAAAGGTTAATATCTGGACAGAGTCTAAGTATGCTTTTGGAGTTGTACATGCCCATGGAGCCATCTGGAAAGAGAGAGGACTACTATCAGCACAAGGAACTGAAATCAAGCGTGCTGCACAAATACAAGAACTATTACAGAGCATTCAAAAGCCAATGGCGGTAGCAATAATGCATTGCAAAGCCCACCGAACAGGAAAAAACCCACCAGAAATAGGTAATCAATTGGCACATGAAGCTGCCAAAGAGGCTGCAGAAACAGGCATCATGGCATTACCAGAAAAAGAAATAACTTTACCGGAAACACCACCTAAATATGATAGTAAAGATGCTAACAATAAAGTCCTTACAGGCACAAGAACAAACAAACAGATGGGTGGGCTGTCACACCCACAGGGCAAATAATAATCCCACCCTCATTAGTGAGAGAAATTGCTAAATGAGAACATTGCTAAATAAAGAACATCGGGGAACTGAAAATTTAGTAAAACATCTTCAAAAGATAGTTATAAGCCGAGCAATGACAGAAATTATCCGATCTATCATGGAAAAATGTGAAATTTGTTGTAAAAACAACCCAAATACCAGTAATAAATTAATATTGGGGGTTACAAAAGGAGGAAATTCCCCAGGAGACTACTGGCAAATTGATTTTACAGAACTGCCTAGAAAAGGGGGATATAGATACATTCTTCTTCTAGTTGATACTTTTACTGGATGGCCAGAAGCTTTTCCCTGTCACACCAATTAAGCTAGAGAAGTAACTAAAATCTTGTTGAAAGAAATTATCCCGAGGTTCAGTATCCCTTTAGGAATGTCCTCAGGCAGAGGACCACATTTTGTTGCTGAAGTTATAAAACAGTTGAGTAAAAACTTAGCCATAACATGAGGTCTCCATACCCCTTATAGGCCACAATGAAGTGGAAAAGTAGAAAGAATGAACTATACACTTACATTGCAGATCGGGAAAATATGTCAGGAAGCATCAATGACTTGGATACAAGCGCTACCTTGAGCGCCGTTAAGAATTAGAATACAACCTCGTGGTAGAAACAGCTTGAGCCCTTGCAACTTACTTTATGGAAGGCCTTACCAGGCCCCACACAGACCAGGAACAATTCACATTAAAGGGGAAATGGACTTGAATAATTACTTAATGTCCTTGGGAAAGACTGTACAGGAATTGCACAAGTACGTGACGACAAGCAGGCCCTTGGAACTGGATACACCAGCCCATCCATTTCAACCTGGAAACTTGGTCTACATCAAGTCGTGGAATTTGGAGCCGCTAACTGAGAAGTGGAAGGGGCCATTCCAGGGGCTCCTGACTACTTATACAGCTCTCAAGGTCCAAGGGAAAGGCCTGTGGATTCATTATTCCAAGATGAAAAGGGCTCCAACCTCATGGACAGTTGAACAAGAGTCTCCCCTTAAATGGAAATTGAAAAAGTTATGACTGATTTTTATGATTTGTTTGTAACAATTACGGTAGCAATTGTGCCAGATACCATCTTGGGATCAGAACCTCCATTTAATTTTAACACAGAATATAGCTCAAATACTCCACAAAAGTGATTGTTGGATTTCTACCCAAATGCCAGGCTCTGGACAAAGCTAAGTCCTACCCTTGATAGCAGTGCCACTGCCAATAAATGTATCATTATTTAACAATCCACAATATGGTAAAGGACATCAGACAATGCATGGTGGCCAAGCCTCTCCGGAAAAAGACAAGAAGGAAGGTTACAAGTTACCATCACAAAAGATAACCTAAATTCCACTGTATGCTTATATGGGCCAGATAATGACTCTCTAAGCTCCTACACCCTTAAGTCTGGAGAAGATGGGTGTGATGATTACACTGCTAGACGAAATGACAAAACTTTTGTAGGATGTTTCCCAGGATGGAACAGGACCAGATCATGCTGGAGGCCCGCACTAAGTCATACGGACACATCAAATCACTTTGGCCTCCAAGTCCCAGAAGGAAGCGGTTGGTATTGGTTATGCGGAACATGTGCTCGAAAAGTACTGCCTCCCAATTGGCAAGGAGCATGCCCACTAGGAGCCGTAGTCCCCAATGTAACAATAATTGACAGATTGCATGAACAGAGCGGATGGGTAAAAACTTTTCTCAAACAAACCAGGAGGGTTCATAATCCCATTATAGATCATTCCTCAGGATACCATAGTTTTGCCAGATGGTTTATCCCTTGAATTGGAGTTAGTGAATTGGAAAAGGCAATAGTAAATACATCACCTGTTATAGAGGACATTGAAAACAGAACCGCCGGTGCCATACAGGCATTACAAATCGAAATATCTAGTTTGTCTCATGTAGTAATGCAGAATCAAATGGCTCTTGACTTAACTACTGGCTTCACAGGGAGGTGTTTGTACAATTGTTAATACGAGCTGCTGTACATACATAGATCAAAGTGGCAGAATTTCTACTCATCTAGCAGAGATTTGGAAACAAACAAAGATCTTACATCAGGTTACGAAGGACAATACATCCTGGGGATTTGAGGACTTATGGCACAAACTTACCTCATGGCTACCTAATTGGATTTGGTTGAAAAATCTATTCATTATTGCAATAATCGTAATCTGTGTGTGCATCTTAGCCTGCATAATGATTCAGTGCTGTAGCTGTTATAATCAAGTGTACATGAAAATTAAGATTGGGTATTGAGGCTTTGGATTTGTAGGTCCAAAGTCTCAATAAAAGGGGGGGGGAGTTGATGCCTTGAATAAAGGCATGAGAAGGAAAACTTCACTGTATCGCTGGAAAACTTCACTGTATTGCTGCAGTGACGGACATTTGCTTGCTTGAATAACTTTGAAATTTTGGTATGTACTAATTAGATAAGAAAACCTTGAGCTTTGTCAATGGTATGTGCTAAAGTCGCCAACAGACAGGAGGCCTCGGGCCTGATATGCGTCAACAGAGAAGAAGTCTTGGACCTTGATGATAAGCTTTGAGTTCTGCTGAATTTTTGTAATTAAAACTTGCCAAGGCCAGCTAACTAGGAAGAAGAGATGACCTGCCCCGCGCATGACCAAAGGGCGGGCACTATGTAAATGATAATAGGAATTTGTATATGACTGGAACAATATAAATTTTGCTTGCTGTAGGTAATGGTGCGCAAGCTAGGTGGAGTGATCCCCCATGCACCCAGCGCTGCAATAAAGAATGCCTGCTTTCTAAAACTCCAAAATTGAGTCTTAGAGAGTTTCTTTGACCGGCTTTTTCGCTAACAGTCTTGCCGCACCCGATGGGGAGAGGAGAACTGAGTGGACTCCAGCGCGCACCGACCCGTTGATCGGGGACTCCATCGGCTCCTCTCCTGCAGTCAGGCGGTAAGCGCACAATGGTGCAACGCTATTGGAAAAGAGATATTTTCTGATAGATAAATAAGGGAAGAAGGAAAAGTCTCAGGGGGAGTAGCAAGCATTTGGGGACATTTTGTCCTCTTTGGGCTCTGTGTAAGATGCATCAGGAAAGTTATGCAGCAGGAGCATAATTTCCTTCCTACACATTGATTTGTAACAAAGGGAGACGTCCCTTGTTTTGGTGTATGAAACACTGGGTTCGATTCTACACATTGTTTCTGTAATGAAGGGAGACATCCCTCATTTGCTGGACAGAACGCTGGTTTAGAATCGGTACCGATATGGGCAATGCGACTTCCCAGGAGACTCCCCTTTGTTCTCCCTTAGGATGCATCCTGAAAAATTGGAACAAGTTTGGAGAGGATCCCCTAAAGAAAGATAAATTAAAAGCTTATTGTGCACAATGGTGGCTGATGTATGAATTGGAGGATGGAGAAAATGGCCAGAGAATGGATTGCTGAATTATAACACTGTTTTACAATTGACGTTGTTTTGTAGAAAGATGATAAATGGGGTGAAGTTGCGTATGTTGATTTGTTTTTTAAGATGTGATCATGAAAACTGTAAAAACGTAGATTGTTGGTGGATGATGCTTATGGAACGTATTAGCAGAAAGTATTAATGGAAAGGGAAAGAAAAAGAACTGTTGTATTGGAAAAGAATGTAAAAGGCAGTGTGTTAAGGACGGTGGGGAGGCTGAAGATGTGCAGATGTTGGTCCCAGAGGGGAATCTGGTAAATGTAGAAGGAAGGGATGAGAAAAGGAAATCGCAGGATAGTAGTGATTATCCTTTCTATTATTGTAGTATGCATTGCCATTAGTTGTGTTAAAAGAATGATTGTAAGATCTATCTCTCAGGTAAGGGTTCACCCAGAAACTCTCAGGTAAGGGTTCACCCAGAAACTGAGGAATACATAACTCTACCAAAGCAGACAGACACAACTTATACCAATACATCGGTCAAGGAGGACATACATGTGGTTGAATTGTGACGCAGGTCACGGGGTGGATTGTATGGATTGTCCGGCTCATAGCTCCCAAACAAGTTTCACCATGTCTAGTGCACACAGGCGACTCATGGGGGGTTACAAAAGCGACCCAGCCTTGGGTTGCCTTGAGGCCCTGTCTCTCTGCAGAGATGACTCACTCACGGGGAGCTGTGTAGACAGCTTAGCCCTGGGTTGTCTGATAAGCCCTAAACTAAACAGGGTGGTGGCTGCACCATTCAAAGAACCAAAACCTGAATTGAGCCTTGAAATCCCTTAACAAATAGTATGCCCTGAGTCTCTATCCAGCCACTATTCAGTTGCCCGAAGGAACAAAACCCAACAACAACAACAAAAACCCAAAAGGGAAAGGGAAAGGTATCCTGTGCACTATTTTTGGAGCATGTCTAACTTGTGCACAGGAGGAGGCACTGAAATCTGATACGGCAAAGATAATGGGTGCAGCCGATCTCATTGAAGCTACAAAATTCAGTGCACTAGAAACTGAAGTGACCAAAACTGCTTTAGAGGCAGGATGGAAAATAAGTGCAGCCTTCAGTGTTCATAATGGACAACTGGAGGTTGAAAAGACATTTTTGAAAGATGAATTAAATTCTGAAAGGGATAAGAATAGAAAACTGCTTGGAAAATTAAATTTGTTGTAAGGAAGACCAGCCCACTTCCAGGTCAAGAGCAGGGAGTGAGAATTTTAGCCCAATCTCAGGGAGAACGAGGGGACAGCATCCCATTATACAAGCTCCCTTGAGACGGGCAATAGGGCTGGAGGGACAGCCAGTATTTGTACATGTCCCGTTCACGACCTCAGATCTATTCAACTGGAAGCAATCAGTGGGGTCCTATCGAGAAAATGCGGACACAATGCCCACAGAAAGAAAAATTATTTGCTGAATCCTCAAGGAAAAGGGGGCCAGAATCAAATACTAACCTAATTATGCTAGGGACATCTGATACTGAGTAAAGGGGACTGGGGAGAATATTGAGATTTCCCCAGCCGATCCCCTGGTTCCCATAAAGCTGGGGAACAAAGTTACAAATTTCCTGATAGTTTTCATTAAAAAAATTTCATTCCATAAAACAGGGTTGCTGTTTTAGGGTGATTTCGCAGATTCCCGAGAAGGTGAACACACACACTGACTAGAAGGGGAAAAGCAAGCATTTATTAACTACAGACATGCATTATGCTAAGGGTATCTTGTAAAGCAAATTAACGTACCGACCCGAGGACTGTGAGGAAGATGGACCATCCGTACATTCTTGTGCTGTCTTGCACCACGAGCTCAGCCCAGCAATCGGTAGGTGCCGGCTTTACGTGGGCGTCCCCACGGAGGCAATGGTGGCCTCGCCGTACACCAGCCCCATGCTCTCCAGAAAAATCCCGGTATTTACACATTTGCAGAGGAATGGGTTTCGGCACACGTGGCCAGCGGGTGCCAAAACACGCCTCAGTTGCAACATAGGGAGCCTATGACGCATGCGCTCGCTGGCCAGGCGCGCTGCGCGAGCCGTAGCCACCTTGTCTATTGGTTCATGGGCTTTGTACACGTGGCATATTGTCATAATCCAGCAGTCACGTGCCGACCATGCTCACAGATGGACTGAACAAGTGTATTCCAGCAGACCACACCTACAGGATGAACCCCTGCCTGATGCAGAAGTAGAGCTCTTCACTGATGGCAGCAGCTCTATGCTGGAAGGAAAACGAAGAGCTGGATATGCAGTGGTAACAAATGCCCAACCACTAGAGACTAAGGCACTGCCTAGCAACACATCCGCTCAAAGGGCTGAATTAATAGCATTGATGCGAGCTCTAGAACTAAGTCATGGAAAAAGACTAAATATATATACACACACAGATTCTGAATATGCATTTGGGGTGGTGCATGCAATCTGGGGGCAATTTGGAAGGAAAGAGGACTGTTAAACTCACAGGGAACTCCAGTAAAATATGGGACTGAAGTTACGAGACTGCTGCAAGCGGTTCTCTTACCAAAGGTTGCAATAATGCATTGCAAAGCCCACCAAAAAGGAAATAGTGAAATTATAAAAGGAAATTGGAAGGCTGATTGTCTTGCTAAAAAGGCAGTTCTAAAGGAGCCAAAATTTGAAGAAGCTTTAATTCCAGGGCCTCGTTTAGAATTACCACCACCAAAATATACTGAGAAGGAAGATGAATTAGCAGAACAGATAGACTGCTCCAAAAATGGACAAGGTTGGTGGATAACACCGCTAACGCCATTATTGATTCCTGAAAGAATGATGGAAACTTCGCTCAAGAGATTACATCAGGAGATGCATCCAGGAGAAGACGCATTGACAATAACTGCAAAAAGAAATTTTTTTTGGACCAAAGATACAAAGGGTAGCAGACATGGTAGTAAAAAAAGTGTACCATCTGCTGTGCTAATAATCCAAAAATTGGGAAAAAAGTTATAGGAGGAATTGTGAAACAAGGAATAATTCCTGGGGAATACTGGCAAATAGATTTTTCAGAGCTACCTAGGTATAACGAATATAAATATTTATTGACATTGGTAGATACCTTTTCTGGCTGGCCAGAGGCTTTCCCTTGCCATGCCAACAAAGAGCTAGAGAGGTAATTAGAATCTTATTGAAGGAAATAATACCCCGATTTGGTATTCCAGAAGGAATCTCCTCTAATAATGGGCCTCATTTTCTTGCAGAAGTCATGCAAGAGATTTCTAAATTTTTACAGATTAAGTGGGAATTACACACCCCTCGGAGGCCACAATCAAGTGGGAAGCTAGAAAGAATGAATCAAACTCTTAAAAGGCAACTTGCTAAACTGTGTCAAGAAAACACAGCTTAAATGGGTAGAAACTTTACCTATAGCTCTTTTACGAATTCGAGTAACTCCTAGGGTCAAAGGGAAAGTAAGTCCTTTTAAGGTTGTTTATGGGAAAGCATATCCCATGAGTCTTTCTAACATCACAGGAGACCAAATGCATATAAAAGGGCAGGCTGATGTTAAAGAGTATTTGATTTCTCTTTCGCATACTTTATCTTCACTACACAGGTATCTAAATCAGAAGGCCTCTCTCCTGTTGGATAAAGGTGGAAAGGACCTCACACCATGTTATTGAAAACCTGTACTGCAGCCAGAGTAGAAGGAATGGACTCCTGGATTCATTACACGCGAGTGAAAAGAGCACCAGAACCAGATCAGGGAAAGTGGACAGCCACAGACTGGGAAACTCAAATTTCAGCTAATATCTGAGACCATTGAACTTTGAGAGAATGAAGAACCTGAATATTATAATATCCCATTTGGTACTAGCAGTAGGTCAAGAGAATTTGGTTTTACAGCTTATCCAGTCCTTTGGGCAAATCCAGAATGTTAGTGTAACCGCTTGTCTCCCTCCATCTGAGCTGGCAGACAATCCTTTAAATTGGGGAATATTACCTTTCTAAGAAAGAAGAAGAACAACAATGGAAATAGGGTGGTTAAATAAAATATTACATGGAACAGGATCCTCCCTTACTGGATGGCTGGCAAACCTAATTTAAACTTCGACCACTGTTGTCATTATTACAATCATACTTTGTGTTGTTTTAAGTTCTATCAAGAGACTGGTTTTACAAGCCATGGCTAGAGCATATGTAACGATAAAATGAAGTAGTGAGACTTATGAGACTCATATGAAGAGATCTCATAGTCTCAAAGGGGGGTGTATTGGCTTTGTGTGGCAAGGCTTTGGTAGCGGGGAGGGGTTACAGGGGTGGCTTCTGTGAGAAGCTGCTGGAAGCTTCCCCTGTGTCCGACAGAGGCAATATCAGTCGGCTCTAAGACGGACCTGCCGCCGGCCAAGGCAGCACCTCTGTGATAACATATTTAAGAAGGAAAAAAAAGTTGCTGGGACAGACAGAAATGGCAGCCCGAGAGAGGAGTGAGAACATGTAAGAGAAACAACCCTGCAGACCCCCAGGTCAGTGAAGAAGGAGGGGGAGGAGATGCTCCAGGCGCCGGAGCAGAGATTCCCCTGCAGCCCATGGGGAAGACCATGGTGAGGCAGGCTGTACTCCTGCAGTCCATGGAGGTCCACGGTGGAGCAGATCTCCACCTGCAGCCCGTGGAGGACCCCATGCCGGAGCAGGTGGGTTCCCGCAGGAGGCTGTGACCCTGTGGGAAGCCCGCGCTGCAGCAGGCTCCTGGCAGGACCTGCGGATCTGTGGAGAGAGGAGCCCACGTTGGAGCAGTTTTTCTGGCAGGACTTGTGACCCCACGGGGGACCCACGCTGGAGCAGTGTGCTCCTGAAGGACTACACACCGTGGAAAGGACCCATGCTGGAGCAGTTCGTGAAGAACTGCAGCCCGTGGGAGGGACCCATGTTGGAGAAGTTCATGGAGGACTGTCTCCCGTGGGAGGGACCCCACGCTGGAGCAGGGGAAGAATGTGATGAGTCCTTCCCCCGAGGAGGATGAAGCGGCAGAAAATAACGTGTGATGAACTGACCGTAAACCCCATTGCCCGTCCCCCTGTGCCACTGGGGGGGGTTGGTAGGGAATCCGGGAGTGAAGTTGTGCCCAGGAAGAAGGGAGGGGTGGAGGGAAGGTGTTCTGAGATTTGGGTTTATTTCTCATTACCCTACTCTGGTTGATTTGTAATAAATTGAGTTAATTTTCCCCAAGCGGAGTCTCTTTTGCCAGTGATGGTAATTGGTGAGTGATCTCTCCTGTCCTTATCTCGACCCACAAGCTCTTTGTTACATTTTCTCTCCCCTGTCCAGCTGAGGAGGGGGAGTGATAGAACGGCTTTGGTGGGCACCTGGCGTCCAGCCAGGGTCAACCCACCACAGGGGGAAATGATGTACTTAAGAAATTATGTACTTAAGCCACACGAAAAAGGCCACAAAGGTCTTGTGAAACAAGATCCCCTTTGTATAACCAATGCATGCCTTGCTAACAACTGTGCCCCTGAAGAAGAACTAAAAGACTGAGAAGAAGGGAACATCCTACCCCAGGAGGCGCCAAAAAGTTGAATAATTGCTAATAGGCATGAAGTCAGAAAAATCTTCGAAAACTGGAGGAAAGGTAAAGAAAGGTGGCAGGGGGAGATCATGACCACCAACTCAATTCCACACCAAAAAGACTTACCCCCCCAACTCTCCTTGAGCATGTGCTGTAAAAGAAAAGAACACTGTACCTTTAATTCCAAGCAGGGAAACTTTAGCCCAATGGAAACTGTGCGAGATAAGCGACTCCCAGTAATAGTTTTTGGAAGAACTTTGGAAATTGAATATGTATAACTGAACTGTATAAATTGCTTGCCCGTTTAGGCATGAGGGGTGCTAGCTTTGCGGATTACCACCTAGCCCCCATCTTTGCGTAAACAAGAACTGGAATAAAATACCTCTGCTCTGTGTTTATATTGGCATTTTGCACACCGGGTGAATGACCCCACTTCTGGGACAACAGTGGGGCAGGCAAAGCACCGCATCCCGCAGGCCGAGGGGCTCAGGCACCCACGTCGCTGCCGGAGGATTGCTGGCAAGAGGTTTGGCATCTGGAGAGGGGCTGCTGGGCCAGGGTGCCCAGGCACCCACCCCACTCCCCCAGCCGCAGCCACGAGTGCTCTCAGTGCTGGAGCAGAGGCCGTAGCAGCTGCCTGTGCCCAAGCCTGTCCCGAGCGGAGGGAAGACTTTGCTGGCGAGGAGCAATCCAGTGAAGGCATTGCTGAAATTGCTGGGCTTGAAGTTGCTGCCGGGCCAGGAGGGTGCCGCGGGGTCCTTGTGCAGGAGGAGGGGTGGCAGCGCCTGGGCACCGTTCAACTCCGGGGAGCTGCAGAGCAGGGAGTCCCCGAGGCCGTTGGGGAAGGTCGCGGCCACCGCCTGCGCTTTCCAACCCGGCTGGTCCACCAGCTCCTCCGCCACCTCCCTCTCGGCCCCGGCTGTCTTCTTGGAGCCCTTCCCGCAGAGCCGGACCACCCTGATGCTCTCGCCACGCGGACAGCTCTGGTGGCCGAGGTCCTCAAGGCTCCTCAAGGCTGAAGCGCTCCCCAGGCTCTTGTACTCCACCAGTGCGCAGTGCTTGCTCAGCAGCTCGGGGAAGTCTGACGTGTATTTCTGCACATCCGAGGGCAGCTTGCGGCCCGGCCGCAGGATGCGGATGGAGGCGATGGTGCCGAAGGGGCTGAACATCCTCGTGATGGTCTTGAGGAAATTCTTCTGGAGCAGCAGCAGCACGTCCTGCTCCAGGGGCAGCAGCTCCCAGGCCAGCAGCAGTCTGCTGGGGGGGACACTCAGCAGGGACTCGGGCATGGGGACCCATGATACCGAAAAGCCAGTCGAAGAAACTCTCTAAGACTCATTTTGGAGTTTTAGAAAGTAGGCATTCTTTATTGCAGCGCTGGATGCACGGGGGATAGTTCCACCTAGCACGCGTGCCACAGCTTCAGCACAAACAGGTTATATGGAGTAACCAATTACATATTAATCAGATTAGTATACATATACATAAAAATTATTGTAACTGAGTATCATAGTATTGCCTACATCTGATCACATGCAACGGTTCTTCATTTGAGTCAAAGGGCTGCTTTTGCGACCACCGATCCATTTCAAATTCTGTTGGCTGACCTTCAAGTCTTGTTCGTCATCCTTGTTCTTTGATCTTGGAGCTTAACATGGTTTCAGTCATATATGGTCAATTTCAATATTAATCTTATCTAATGTACAGGAACATCCAGTCATAAGAGCAAAGAACTGTAAAACTTAGGAGTAACTACCTCTACTAGTTAATTACTTGGCTACACTTCTGTCTCTTTTTTCAATCATAGTGTTAGTATAAGATTTCTAATAATTATTTACCAAATCTCACTTTTACAGTCACCTAGCAGCAAACCAGTTTCCACGGCTGGTACAAAATATTAAAACCAACAAATATTTAGACATACCATACAGAATGTATGGACATATGTTATCACCCACCGCCTCACTTTGGTGCCCTCCTCGTTCACCTCCAGCAGCTCTGAGAACCGCAGGGTGTAAAGCGTCAGCCACCAGTCATGCGTCAGGTATTTCACCTGAGGGAGAGAGGGGGCCACTGTGTCACTGTGAGTCTCCCCAGGCAGGGACCACCCTAAACCCATCATCGAGGCAGGCTGCACCCCCATCAACCTGAGGTCATGGCAAGGCAATATCCCCCTTTCAGGATTTGTGGGAGAAGGTCGCCTGTGCTCCCGGACCATGGCAAGAAGACACAGCTTCCCTGTACATCACACCACCAGTGCTTCCCTGCAGTTTTTTAGTTAAGGCATGATCTCTCCCAGAGCAGCCTGGGGGAACCACGGGCAGAAGAGGTGAACCCAGCCCTGGGCTTGGGGTTTGAGGACCCCTCACCGCTTCCCCAGCCACCCTCCCTGGGTGGAGAACTGCTGCAGCACGTTGAAGGCAGACAGCAGGGCCCAGCTCTGCACCACCAGCGCTTTGCCGGGACACAGGCAGCCTGAGCAGAGCCTGGACCTCCCCGAGCACCTCACCGCAGACAGCCAGAGCACACCCAGACACCCAGGCATCCTCCACGTGGAGGCCACTTCCCACCCCGGCTGGCCAACGCAATGGGCTGCCTACCTTCTTCAAGGATGTCAGCAGTTTGATGCTGACGAAGCCCATCTTGTTCTTCTGGACATGTTTCAGGTGAACTCTGCTCATTATAATACCAAAACACACCTCCACCCCCAAAGTTACCCACCTCCAAGGTGCGACCGCCCCCCACTGAGCACGCGCTCTGAATTTTCTCTAGCGTATACCTTTAAAAGCAAACCGAGAGAACTTTATACGAAAGGAAAGGTATGTGTGACTAGAGTCACTCAAGCTCCACCGAAAAACTCAGAAAACATAAAAGGGCTTAAGAGAGGAGAAATGTCAGGGAAGACACCATCACAGACAAGTCGGGAGGACATCGCTGACCTCTGGCATCAGTCGATGGGCTGAGCCTCTCTCCCCCCCGCCATAGGGTTGCCTATTGTGTGAGATTTGAACACTCGGCTGTACTGAGTGCTTCCCTGGGAAACTTAGAATTCTTTAGAGCTCTTTTCTTTCATCATTTAACGCGCCTGTAGGCAACGGTATTGTCACCTGCACGTGCTTTGCAGACAGTCTATTTATCACGGGCAATCCAAAAGCACCTGTACCGTTGCTTTAATAAACTCCGCTGCTCATTCATCTAGTCGTGATGAAAAACAAAAGAAAAGAGAAAGCCCCAAACCCAAATGTAAAGGAGCCTCAGTGCCGGAGGACGAGCTCTCCTCTCTCAAAGCAGCCTGGGGGAACCACGGGCAGAAGAGGTGAACCCAGCCCTGGGCTTGGGGTTTGAGGACCCCTCACCGCTTCCCCAGCCACCCTCCCTGGGTGGAGAACTGCTGCAGCACGTTGAAGGCAGACAGCAGGGCCCAGCTCTGCACCACCAGCGCTTTGCCGGGACACAGGCAGCCTGAGCAGAGCCTGGACCTCCCCGAGCACCTCACCGCAGACAGCCAGAGCACACCCAGACACCCAGGCATCCTCCACGTGGAGGCCACTTCCCACTCCGGCTGGCCAACGCAACGGGCTGCCTACCTTCTTCAAGGACGTCAGCAGTTTGATGCTGACGAAGCCCTTGTTCTTCTGGACATGTTTCAGGAGGAAAGCATCCTTGGCCAGGTTCTCGTCAGAGAGGTGGAATTCCACCTGGGACGCAACCCTCCTGACCAGCTGCCGGTCAGGGACTGAGTAGCTGCAGTCCAAGAGATCAGCCCCCAGAACATCGCTCGCATCGCAGAAGCTCCCGGCAAAGCAGCAGGGACATGGGTGTGACTTGGTGGCCTTTGGGATGTGCAGCACTGCCCGGTCCCAGTCACAGCGGTGCAGATGGCAGAGTGTTGAGGAGCGGGGTGGCTCAGCTGCGCTCTGAAATGAAACGGAGTTTTATGGTTTTAGAAGTGCGCTTGCCTTCACGCCCCCAGCATCGGTCCCTGCCACAGGTTACGCAGCAGATGGCCTTGCGCAATCTTGCAGCCAGAGGTGCCTCACCAACAGAGCGCCATGTCTTTAATTAACAGGATACAGGCCAGGAGAGATCTTTGGCCTCTGGTTCACGGCAGTTGTCCCGACTCCCCCAGGCCACACACTGTTCACACAGCGGGAGCGAGAGGCCTGTGTCCTTGGTACCAGGGGGTCCTTGCTAGTGCCGAATCCTCCAAGCACGAGGAGGGGATGTACTAACCCCATCCCTGGGGTCCCGTAGAGCGCAAACAGCCCCAGCGCCCCGACACCGGACGTTGGGCAGAATCCAGTCCTTTTCTGGGAGCATGCGGCGGCGGGTACCGTCTCCTCCTGGGTGTCACGCACCCAGGGAAAGCGCCGCCCCCTCCGAGGGGGATCCAGAGCTGCTGCTTTTCCCATCAGGAGACTAAAAGACCTGACAGCACTACTGGAGCGAGGGCTGGGGGAAAGCGTGCCACCGAGCGACACCGCGTGACCTTCCTTCGCGCCCTCGAGGTCCTTTTTCCCATTTCTGCCTCGCTCCGGTCAACGCAGCGAACAGAAGCACGGGCAACAGTCGCAAACGCATTTGCCATCTGGCGCAAGGAGGCTGCGGCTGCAGCTTGGTCCCCGCTCGGCTCGGCTGAATCAACTTGTTCTTCTTCCCCCACCGGAAAAATACTGTTGAAAGCAAAGAGGATTTGCACCCGCAGACCCTGAGAGCCGCCTGTAGGCCCCGGGGGGACCCCAGCCTCCCTTAACCCTTTCCCTCCCCAGGAGGAGCTGGGGAGGCTCTTGGGGGTGGGGCAAAACACAGGGAGCCCCCGCATTCCTTCCGGGGAGACGCCAAAGAGTCCTTGGCAGCCAACAGCCAGAAGGGACCATGGCGCAGCCACCAGTGCAGCTCCCACTGCCTGGGCCCTGGGGCCCCCCGGCACCCCAGCTTTTCCAGCCATTCGTGCTCCCCAAAAACTTCTACCCTCAAGGTAGGGACTGACCCCAACCCCTGCAGCCCAGGGATGCTCTTGGGGGGCAAGAGCAGAGGTGACCGCCGGCCATCGCTCCCGTCTCTCTCTCTTAGGCTCAGCCAACCTGTGCCGCCTGCCCGCGTGGGAGCAGCCCTTCCCTGCAGCCTGGGCACCCCTGGCAGGGGGGACACCCCAGGCCCCCCAGGCACCACCAGCAGGTATGGCACCCCAGTCTGCTCTGGCACCTTCCCCATCCCCATCACACCCCTTCCCCTGGCACTTTTCACATGGGGGTTCAGCAAGCCCCGGTGAGCATCCTTGCCCTCGCCCGGGCGGCACGTGCCCAGGAAAGCCCATCTGCAGAGAATTCCCCAAATATTTGGGGCCACCTCTCCCGTTTCACCTCCTAGATGCGAGTCTCCTCCCCGATTTGCAACCCCGTCCCACCGGCACAGCAGCTCACCCCGTGGGGATCGCCCCGGCCACAAGCTCCCCACGCCCCTGGCCCAGAGCTGGGGGATGTCGGCCATCGGGGCCGGCTCGGCGGGTGCCCCTGGAGAGTCCCCCCGCCCCAGCACGGCTCCCCCTCACCCACACAGGGCTGCAGAGAGCTCCATGTGGCTGCCTCTTCGACCCCCGCGTCTTCCGCATCCAGTGGACAACCACCCACCTGCCTCCGCCGGCCACTGCCACGCTCGGCCAAGGCGCCGCTTCTCTGCCGGGTGCTGCCCTGTGGCGTCCCGGGGGCTGCGGGGCCCCCCTGGCCTGGACAGCCCCAGGGACCCCCCAGGGCCAACCACAATACCTCGCACCCTGTGAAAATCAGAGGAGTGGCGTGGCCCCAGCCCCTCTGGAGCTGCCACTGTCCATCCCCGGCTACCAGCACAGCGAGGGGCAGTTGGCACAGATCAACATCCCCAGCATGGCCACCCCTGTGGGGGCACCCCTGGGCAGCGATGTCCCCCCCAGCCCCTGCGCTGCCAGCCACAACCAAGCCGTTGGGGACACTGCAGGCGACCTTGCAGTGTCCGAGGAGATGCTCCTGGAAGAGGCCCTAAGGCTCTTCAGTTGCTCCCTGGATGGAGTGGGGGTCAGCCAGGATGGTCCTAGCAGCAGCCCCATGTCTGGGGACCCTGCTGGCACCAGCGGAGCGGAGAGAGGGATGGCCCCAGCCCCCCCAGCGATGCCAACACCCATCCCCGGCTACGAGAACATCGAGGGGCCGTTGGCCAAGATCAACACCTGTGGCATGGCCACCCCTGTGGGGGCACGCCCAGGCAGTGACGTCCCCCCCAGCCCCTGTGCTGACCCCCACAATCAAGCCCTTGGGGAGCCTGTAGGTGAACTTGCAGCGTCTGAGAAAGTGCCTCTGCAAGAGGCCCTAGTGCTCTTTGGTTGCTCCCCAGATGGAGTGGGCGTCAACCAGCATGCTCCCAGCAGGAGCTCCATGCCCGGGGACGCTGGTGGCACCGGCGCAGCCACCCCCCACCGCGACTTCAGCTCGCTCTCGCTGCCTGAGGAGATGCTCACCCCTGACTACTGCATCCCCGAGCTCAGCGACGCCATGCTGAGCCTAGAAATATTCAACATCATCGGGATGGAGCCCCAGGAGCTGTGGGAGGATGCCGGGATGGACCTGCCACCATCCCCGCCTGCCACGGCAGACAAGCGGAGGAAGAGGCAGGCGCAGAGCTCCTTGCCAATGCCACCCAACAAGCGCAGGGCTCTTGCAGCCAACGTGGGGGTGTGAGGGGGGGGCGGGGATTAGACAGGGGTGAGAGGGATGGAGATGGGGGGAGTGGGGGGTGGAAGAGGAGGGGGGGTACTTGTTGAAGGGGGCGCCGGGGAGGGGGGTAGGGAGGGGTTAGACCAGCTTGGATGGGACCTTTCCTCTTGTCTTTTCAATTAAAAGCTCCTTCTCCAGAACCGCTCCGTGCCTGTGTGGGAGGGGGAGGGAGAGCAGGGGGCACCAAGAAACAGCACCCAAGAGGTGCAAAAGCCCCGCTGAGCCCCAGATCCGAGCTGGGGAAAGCCCCGAGGGGAACCGAGCCACCCCCAGGGCCGAGTCACCACCAGCGGGGCAGGCAACGGTGGGGCGGGACGCGGACGACTCCCCTCTCCCCTTCCCCAGGGGGAGCAGCCCTTTGGTGGGGAAGCCAGGACAGACAGCTCCCTGCAGGACTCACGGACACGGCCCCACGCAGAAAGCAGCACAGAGCCCCTGCGACAAGGACAGACCTCGGGGGCCGGGGGGGACACGGGCACACATGACAGCAAGGGCTGCAAGGCCTTCGTCTTGAACACCACCAGCGTCCCCTCCAGCGGGGACAGGGCTCGGTGCAAAGCCCTTCAAAGCCTCAAGACCATCACGGCCTTCCTCGGGTCCCACTGACCTCAGCCCCGGAGAGCCCAGCTTTGCCTCACTGACACACCAAAATAACCCCAAATCACCCCAAGAATGGCGAGGGAGGGAGCTGCAGGCCACGCAGGGACCCTCCTCCCCTTGTCTGGCTGCACCTTGGGCAGCTGCAAGACCGGGAAGTGGCGGGGGGGGAAGGGGGGGAGTGGAAATCAGAAGGAAAAAAAAAAAACAACCAACCCCCCAAAAAAACCCAAATCACTGCACCGGCCAGAAAGAGCCTGGAAACTTCATCCCTCTTTATTGCCCATTTCCCATGCGAGCTCCACGACCTGGGAGCAACGCAGCCAACGGCACCTTCGAGAACCAGACTCACAGCCTGCTGCAGCTGACCCTGCTCGCGCAGCTGAGGTGGGCTGGATGATCTCTAGAGGTCCCTTTCAGCATCCATTCTGTGCTGCTGTGACTCTGTCTCCGCCGTGGTTTAACCCCAGCCAGCAACTAAGCACCACGCAGCCGCTCACTCACTCCCCCCCATCCAGTGGGATGGGGGAGAAAATCTGGAAAAAGAAGTAAAACTCGTGGGTTGAGATAAGAATGTTTAATAGAACAGAAAAGGAGAAACTAATAATGATAACACTAATGAAATGACAACAGCAATAATAAAAGGATTGGAATGTACAAATGATGCGCAGTGCAATCGCTCACCACCCCCCGATCGACACCCAGCTAGTCCCCGAGCAGCGATTCCCCCCCCACACTCCTCAGTTCCTATACTAGATGGGACATCGCATAGTATGGAATACCCTGTTGGCCAGTTTGGGTCAGGTGCCCTGGCTGTGTCCTGTGCCAACTTCTTGTGCCCCTCCAGCTTTCTCGCTGGCTGCGCATGAGAAGCTGAAAAATCCTTGACTTTAGTCTAAACGCTACTTAGCAACAACTGCAAAAATCAGTGTTATCAAGGTTCTTTGCATACTGAACTCAAAACATAGCACTGTACCAGATACTAGGAAGACACTTAACTCTATCCCAGCTGAAACCAGAACACTTTGAACCACTTAACATTCCATGAGAAATACCCCAAGAGCTCAAGAAGAAAGAGCAGAAAGACAGGAGACAGGTGAAAGCCTAGAGCACCAGCTAGACGGAATGAAAGACCCTCTTCCTTCTCTGAAGCTTCAGCAAGGCTTCCTTCACCTGCTTGTTCCTCCGACTGTAAATGACGGGGTTCAAACTGGGGCTGACGAGACTGCAGAAAAGGGAAAGAACTTTCTCCCTCCCAGAGGAGTTACCGCTCCCGGGCCCCGCGTACATGAAGATGGCGTTTCCATAAAAGACACCCACCACGGTCGGGTGGGAGCCACACGTGGACAAGGTTTCGTGCCATCCTGGCACAGAGCAGATGCGCAGATCGGTGGCCGGGGTGTCCAGGGAGGAAATCAGGATTAAGGCTAAAGGCAAGAGGAAGAAGCACACACAAATAGCAAAGATCAGGACTTTATTGGCAGGAGCGGCAGTGCAGGCCAGCTTTAAGACAGCAAGAACTTCACAGGAGAAGTGGACAACCTCGCAGGGGCCGCAGAAAGGCAGGTGTAAAGCCAGAGAGGCTTGCAGTGTACCAAATACGAACGCCAAAGCCTACAAAACTGTGGCAAGGGTGAGGCGCAGCCTCCAGATCATGATGAGGGCATAGCGCGGGGGACGGCAGATTGCCACGTAGCGAACATGAGACATCACGGCCAGCAGCATGCACGCTGTAAGTGCAAAGATTAAATAAAGATGGATCTGTGCCCCACACCCAGCAACGGAGAGGGTTCTGCCTTGTCCAAGGAGGCTCCTTAGCATACGGGGGACATTGCTGGAGGTGTAGCAGATGTCCCCGATGGAGAAGTGGCAGAGGAAGAAGTACACGGGGCTGTGGAGGCAGTAGTCCAGGCAGATAAGCAGAAAGACAAGTGCGTTTCCCATCAGAGTGGCAGAGCAGAGGGCAGAGAAAAGGCCAAAGAGGCAGCGCTGCAGGGCTGGGGTGCTGCAGAACCCCAGGAGGACGAATTCTGTGACAGTCGTTTCATTCTGCACGCTGTGCTGGAGGTGAGGCAGCACAAACTGCGACCACGGAGTTCTGGAAGCGAAGGAGCAAGGAAAAGGAAACAAAAAGGAGAGTTTTCCTAAGAATGTTGTGTCCTTCTTTACTCTTTACGCTGCAGCTCCCTTCTCCCTGTTTTTCCCTCTGACTCCAGTGAAAGGTGCGTACTACCCTCCCCATGCTGAGCGACGCACATCTGAATTGCAAGCTCCAATCTCTCTGCAAACTTTGAGCAGTTTGACCAATCTCGCACAACTTTGCTGCCTAGCTTGCCCTTGAAGTCCTTCTTTTCCTGGGTTGGTTTTGGGTTTTTTTTGCAGGGGGTGGAGAGGGGCAGGGTGTGGTGTCGCTGTTGGAGAAGATAAGATGATCAAGATTGCAGGTGTCGATTAAGGTGAAGTCAGAACAACTTCAAAGCAGCTATATTAAATTAAGTCCATATTAAAAGGAATGCACAGTTCACAGAATAATTCCAGTTTTACCATTAAACCAACCAGCGTTTCCAAGCCACTGCTGTGTCCTCTTTACCTTCGTGAAATGCATTCCTATTGAATCCTGCAGTTGCTTGATCCAACTCCCCTTCCCAGCAGGGAGGCTACTGCAGGCCCGGGAAGGTCAGGCAGAACGTCACCTTGGTTCCTGCTGTGCAGCTGCTCGCCGTTACCAGTTTCGCAGGGTGCTGGTCAAGGTCCCTGGGCATCCCCTGGCACTTGTCTCCACGCGGCTCTCTGGTCTCCAAGATCTTCCGCCACTTCCAGGATATTTCCTCCAGCCAGGATCTTCACCTTTTCCTTCCTGGGTCCCTTTCTTCTCTTCAAGATCCCTTCTTCTTTCTGGGAACCCTTCTTTTTGCCACCACCTCTTCTTTCTGGAACCCCACGCCCCCACTTTTCCCAATCTAAGTTGTCTATGTGAGCAGTACGAGGCTTGATCAGCCTCCGAATTAAGGCTTCTGGCTCCTAGCTCTGTATTAACTGTAGGATTCGGGACATGCCACTTTTGCTTATTCCAGGTGTTACCCAAATTTACAACCAGCCCACGCTGGCTGCGTGTAGCAAGAAGCAGGCTTCTGCTTGACAGCTCAGAATTCAGTTTCAGACATTCACACGCACAGACCTTGCCACACACGTGCACCCCGTCACGTCTTGCCTGGTAACCTTCACAGTTTGAGCCAGTTTTTTGTCTACGGCCGGGCTTCAGAGGCAGGGCATGGCCACAGAAGCGCATTCCCCCCGTCAGTCTGTGAGCTGAGCAAGGGAGAGTCAATACTTGTCTGGTGAGCCTCATACCCAGGCAATGTGGGCGATCCCTCTCCTGCGACAGCCCTGGCAAAAGCCACAGCAGGGTGCTCCCTTGCCTCTGCCTAGGTCACTGGGGTTCCCCTGCCTGCCATTGCTCCTTTGTCCTCCTCTGTGTTTGTGGAGATGAACCTTTAACCACACAACTTAACACCTACAACGCCGGGAAAAAGAGAGGCTGCAGAGGGTCCAGCGGGGAAGGTCGCCGATGTACAATGCTCTTTGTGAGAGGCAGCACACCCAGCTCACCTCCTTGCTCCTGAGCTGCTCTATCGGAAGCACTGCGTGCAGGACGCTCTGCTCAACAGGCTGTGTCTGTCTCTGACTGCCTTGTCCTTGCTACAGCACCGTGTGCTGGGGGAACGCCACGGAGAGCAAGGAGGACGCTCTTTCCCCAGGAGCAACGGAGGGTGCTCAGCTGAGTGCTGCTGCAGGGGCCAAAGTGGGGCAGGCAGGCAGGCAGGGGAAGGCAGGAACGAGGGAGCTGGGAGTAACCGGCCAGTCTGGGAGATGCCCGAGAGGCTCAAGAACCCTGTAAGCACAGGACGAGCTTAGAGGAGGTTCAACGTGAGGCCCTGTGCTTAACCATCCCCTCCAGATCTGGACCTTCTCTGCTTCCCGAGTTACCGTGCAGTTTAACAGCCTGGTGCAGAGATCCTGACTGGGAGATCACTGTACCTCCAGGACTTAGGGATCCACCTAACAGTTAACCTGAGCGGGTGCAGGTCTGTGCTGCGCTGTACCTACAGCGTGGCCTTCAGGCTGTGTCCCTACACATGTCCCTTGGCCGCAGGATAAACGGAGCTCGTTGACTGTAACAGAGGAGCCTCCAGGCAGCTCCTGCTTGGTACCAGCGATTACGCCACCTGCGCGGCCCTGCCGTTATCTAAAGTACAGCAAGAAGTCCGCGCGTGAACATCCTTTACGCATAGAGTTGTTTTCTTCTAAGAAAAGTTGTATAACACCGTGAATGACCAAAAGGAGGAACTTCTCCACAGGCAGGATCTGTACAGTGTGCCAAGGGAAAATCCATCTGGGGTCTGCCCAATGCTGCATGAACGCAGGGTCCCCAGCATCTGAAGGGACCTAAGATTTACTTGCTACCTAGATGCCTCTTCTTGCTGCCTGTACGCCTTCTTCCTGGCTACCTCGCCTCCCAAGATCTTGCCCACCCCCCGCCTACTGGGGAGGGGGGGAATGTTAGAGAGACAGCCTCGATGCTGTGCCAGCACTGCTCAGCCATGGCCAAAACACTGCTGTGTTATCAACAGCTTTCTAGCTACCAGTACAGAGCACAGCACTACGAGGGCTGCTGTGGGGTAAAGGAACTCCAACTCAGCCAGACCCCATACAGAAGGAAAGTGGAGGAACAACAGAGGGGGCAGCCCAGGGACACAGAGCCCCAGGTCTCATCTGGCCGCTCCTGTGACCATACGGTGTATTCAAAATCAAATACCTGAAGTGCTCCCTTAGATGCAGTTTACAGCCCGGGGACAAGAAGGTGGCAGTTCTGCATTTTGCAGCTTCCAGGCTGATGGCAGAGCCAAAGCAAAAAAAAAAAAGAAACCAAACCAAACCAAACCAAGAGAGGTAAAACTGGAGCGCAGGGAGCAAATGCTTTTCTTTCACCTTAGGCCAACTGCTCAGACGCTCTCTATGCTGCCCTGCCACAGAGGGCATCCCTCTCGTACCAGTAAGAGACATAAGAGTGAATTAAAGCCAGGACCCCAAACCAGAACAAAAACCCGGTCGTGATGAAGAAGAAAGTGGAGAATGCATCAAATATAACAGAAAATTATTTTGGACGTTCCCAGTTTACATTTGGAAAAAAGAGAAAAAAAAAAAGAAGAGGAATTAGGTATTAAAAGAGCAGCACTGAATGATAAAGCAGTAGCAGTCCCTCTACCACTACAAACCCACACCCCCACACGCACGTACGCACACAGACTTAACACCACCAAACTCCCATTGACTGTGACGTTCACCTCAGCTTGCTGGTCTAGAGATACTGAATGCCTGAAGCACACCAAGGATAACTGAAAACGTCTGCATGGCTTTAATGGGAATCCTCCAACTGAAACAAAGCGCTTTCTCCCTCCGTCTCCGTTGGCACATCCCCAAGTCACGCTCTCACTCCTCTCCTTCAAAGTCAAGATTCCTAAACGTGAAAAGCGGGAGTGGGGAAAGGCGAAGGGAAGAGAAAAAGAGGGAGAGCATCATCAGTGGAAGACCTGCCAGCTGCTGCTGATTCAGCCCTGTTCGGGGGACCACCCCAGCAGAGAGGAGCTGGTTTGCATGCCACGGTCCTCACTGCCTGTTCCCAGGGACAGGCCGTTTGCTCAGCCTTGCCGGCCAAAGCGTGGGAAAAGCGTAGGCGTGCGCCGTCGCTTGCAGAGGAGCACGGTCACGTTCACGTGCAATCCTTTACCTTTTTCCTCCCTGGATTCAAAGGGTTTCTGTCTTCAAAGTGAGAGCCTTCCATACGGTCGTTTGTGACATTTCATCCAGGGTAATAATCTCAGAAAGATCAGTCCTGCAATAAATATTTTAAATAGCAATCCGTGATTATGGGAACTGATGCCACCAAGGGCATTAGCATCAGCAAGAGGAACAGCGGAGCCCCGAGAATCAAAGCTCCGCATAAGCGTGGGAGGTTTTGCTGGATGAGGAGTTTTGGGAGGCAAGCCGGGGAGCCGCAGAGCAACAGCTCTGTGCAAAGGCTCTTGCTGGGGTTTAGCCCCGGTCCGGGTTCCTAAGCCACTGCTGGTACACATCACGCCTGCAACTCCTCATGTGTAAGCATGAGGATCTCCAGCTACCGTAAAGGCACTGATGATGCAAGCTTTGGGGGTCAAACGCGAGCGCTGCAGCCACTCTGCTTGGGGTCAGAGCCCTGCGATCACCTCCTGCAGCCCTGCCCCCGAATTTGATTTTCCCACCAAGCTGCCTGCTGGTTTCTGTGGGATGCCCCACAAAGAGGCAAGTGGAGAAAACTCTGCCAAACACCTTCAAGCTAATCTTGCCGGGGGTCCTGGCGCTTGGTGGGGCTTTACCTGTCACTGCCTTGCTTTGGGATATCCACGTCACTGGTCTTCCCCACGTTCAGCTGAACTGAACTTGCAGCAGCAGCAGCTTCCATCGCCCTCCTGGACTCCTGATGTTAAAAAGGGACAAATCACGTTCTCTGTCTTTGGTCAAAGTGGAGATAAGCTGAATGCCCAGCACAAACTTAGCAGTCTGCCCTCCCCTTCTGCCCCTTGGCAGCTATAGGTATTAGTGCAGCAGGGGAGAAACCGTTCACTCCAAAGATTTCGGGGCAGGGGGATTGTGTGTTCAAAACACGATTATGAGCAAATCTTGCCAGCAGCAGCAGCAGCAGCATCACCATCTAATAATAATCATCATAATGATAATGACCTTTGTGAAAAACAACTCGTTTTAAAAATTACACCTGTATTCAAGCGTTCAGCTCACTGCTACTTGAGGAAACAAAGGTTACAACGTGGGATCCAGGCTATTGGGATCTATTTCGACTGAGTGCTGATCTTCCCCCAACGTTTCCAGACAAGCTGTAAGAGAAACAGGCAATCTCACAGCCCGACGGAGATGTCCAGCCCCGAGGACCCAGCAAGCCTTACCTCTTCTTCTTCTCCGGCTTCATTTCTGGCATCGTCCAACTTCTTCTTCCTTTCTGGCATAAGGTCATCCAGAAAGCCGAGCTCTCGCTTTGAGAAGCAGAAATCCATCGCTTTCCGGACAAAGACGAGAGCCAAAACCTTCACGAATAAGAGGGAAGATGCGGTGAGCTCAGAGACGATGCCACCTCTCGCTCCAACGCTGCAAACACCCCGCTGCCGAGCGGCGGCAGCTCTTACCATCATGGGGAAGATGATGGCGGCACGGGACACCTTGATGGTCCAGAGCAGGACGAGGCAGGTCAGCTGGATCACCGTGAACAAATGCACCTTTCGCAAGGGCACGTGCCGCAGGTAGATGAAATCCGGCTGGTGTTTCGCCGGCATCCAAAACAGCTTCAAGCGATCAAAGAACTGCAAAATAAAAGGGAAAGGTTGCCACCTTGGGACTGCGGCAAGTTTCTGGCCCTCTCGAGACGTGGAGGCAGTTTGCAGCATCTCGCTTGCCGTCAGAAATCCTGGATCCCACCGCGTTCCTCCTGGGAGCAGCACCCGTTTTCCCTTCGCTCCATCTATCAACCGGCTTGCCCCTGAGAGATGCCCACCAAACGGCAACTATTCCATGCCATTCCATTATTAGCATTTCTTGGCCCACTGAATCCCCCAGCGAGGATTTCCACCAGTGGTAGAAACTGCCTTCCCTTTGCACTGAATTCCCCCGCTTTCACGTAACCAAACACTGACCTGCCCTAAACCCTGAAACAGAGAGCGCTGAACTTGCCTGGTCCTCCCAGCCCTATATACCTCCTGTGCCTCCACCAATCTTTTTCTTACACAAAAGAGTTTCATTGCTTGCTCTGCGAGAAGTTCTTCCCATGCCACTGCTTTTTTCCCTGCTGCTACGGAGACAAAATACCAGGGAGCCGACATGCTGCACGCTGTAAAAGAGTCCGTACCTGAATTCCTCTGAGCGACGACACACCCATGTAGAGAAAGACACCATAAAGCACAGGCATTGGTATAAACTGGGGGGAAAAAGAAAAAAAAAGAAAAGAATGCAATCGTTTCTTTTTCTATATTGCATTTTCAGTATTACCACCCTCTTCCACAGGCACTGCCTAAAATTGCTTGAAGCTTTCCAGCTTCCGTTCAGGCTTAGAGATGGGTCAGATTTTAACCATTAAAGATTTTGTGCGCACGAGTGAGCTAAGGCTCTGCTTTAGGCTGAACTTGGGAGTTACCTCTCCTCAGAATAATCCTATTTTCCAGAAAGGTTGGAGGAAAATAGGCGATTTCACCCGTGCTACCCTATGCCGCATTCTGTGGCGGTAGAAAAACACTTCTGCCTATTCTTGGGGCAACAGGCAAAGGCCACAGGCCTCCTTTTAGCCTAGAGACGAGATTACTTTGTGGGAGGAACGTGCAAGGAAGCCCACGGGGATGACCTCAGTCTGTTTAGCTCCTGGGAACGGCTGCTCCGGGGCGTTTGGGGAGCAAATTGCAGCCAGTAAAGGGCTGCCTGTTTGAAAGAGAGCAGATGTGCTGGTCTGAATATGCTCAACTGTAACCCATAAACATGGGCGGGCCTGAAAGGCACCCGAAAATTCAAACAGTTGCGTTGCTCGCTCGCCTCGAGCACACCAAACGGGGGCCTGAAGGGCTGCAAAGCCTAACGGAGGCTGGTTCCCACCGTGGGTCAAGCCCCAAGGGTTGGGATCACCTCCTCCTCCTCCGCTCCACAACTAACTACTCAGGCCTGCAGAGAGGGGACTGTTTTTCGGTAACCTCCAACAAGCTCGCGGTTGTTGGGTGGTTTGCATTTTCCTCTCACCTTTAACACGGAAGTGAAGAAGACGGAGCAGCCCATGAGCACAAAGATCAGCAAGCCAGTGACTCTCTGCTCTCGTATCCCCAGAAACTTGGGTTGTTCTCCTGGAGCTGAGCAGTCAGACTCTACTTTGAGGCTATTCACGTGGGTGATGGACAGGACGGTCGCAGCCACAAACCAGGGCAGCCCCATCACAGAGCACACCCCGAGCATCACGGCCACCACGAAAAGGTCCAGGTGGTACCCGCATCCTTTCTGCAGGCAGGAAAACAAGAAACAGAGCATCCCATAGCACAAGAGCAAGGAGAACGTCGCAAGTCAGACTCAAACCCTGCTCGAGCACAAGTCAACTTCTTCAGAATTTAAAACAAGAAATGGAAACGAGTAAGGGTGTATGCAGGCTTTGCACAAGCACCTGGCGTGAAAATCTGGCAGGAGTTCAGACACAAGGGATATGGGGAGCTTGTGCGATACATACTTCTCCAAAAAAAACCCACCCACAACCCAAAACCACCAAACCATTTTTTTCACTCACAAAGAAAATTCTACCACTTGCAAGGAAGGTGTGACTCTGAGTTATCCCTGGC
This sequence comes from Haliaeetus albicilla, assembly GCF_947461875.1. Lineage (NCBI taxonomy): Eukaryota > Metazoa > Chordata > Aves > Accipitriformes > Accipitridae > Haliaeetus > Haliaeetus albicilla. The sequence goes on along the minus strand of NW_027212478.1, from coordinate 289,459 downwards.
AGCGCATCAAAACAATTCATTCCCCGCACCTGCTGCTGCTGCCATTTTAAAACAAAAACGCGCTTCTGTATTGCTCCAAGATTAATTTGCTCCTCCAAAAGGTTGCTCATCTGAACTGCCCTGTCACTTGCTCCCTGCATCATCGTTAATCCAGGAGAGCATCCTGCCACGCAGCCTGACCTTGTCCCAAACCAATGCCTTCAGAAAGCATCGGGAATAAGAGCTTCTCCCCAGACCTGCAGCCCAGAAGGGGCTGGGGCTGGCGTCATCTCTCACAGGCCCTTACCTTCAGCTTGTGCTCCTTCCTGTTCACAATAACGGCACTGATCTGCTGGTCCATGAATATCAAGATGGTGCAGAGCAGAGCTGGGACGAGCGCAGCCAACACCGTCCACCAAGGGTTGGGTCCTATGGGGTTGATGAACCACCCGCGGTCGTCTCTGGTAGGCTGCAACAAAGCCCACACATCAGCATCGTCTCCCAGCCCAGGCACTCCACTGGCTTTCATTCTCCCCTCCCTCCCTGTGTCAGAGCACCTCCCAGCCCTGGCTTCATGTCCCCCTCTCCCGTGGGCTTCAGCAGTGCCAGTCTCCTCTTTGCAAGCACCTCTAGATACTTCTCCTGTAGGCATCTAGTTTTGGGGCCATCTTCTCCTTTCCAGGAGGAAGCAAGGCACTTGGAGGTGGAAGAGGAGATGGTCACACCACCAGCATCTCCTCCAGACTCAGCCCTGCCCTGCCCCGGCATCACCTTGTGGCACCCCCACCTGCCAAAACACCCCATTACCTTGAACGCATGGGGGACCTGGAGCTTCGGCGATGGGATCCCAACCACAAAGTCAAGGAGCACCATGATGACGATGGTGAGGAAAACAGCAAAGTCGCTCACTGTGGACCGTACCTGGGGCAAGGAACCAGAGGTGAAAGGGGCATGGCAAACAGGGCCGTAACGTGAGATGCAAGAGTTGCAGACATCCACAACATTAAGGCTGGTTAACCAAATCCCACCACCCCTCTGAGCACGTGCAGCCTGATCCCTTGCTTAGATACTGTTGCTGTGTTTGTCCCTGTGAGATCTGGTGTCAGACAATAAAAAAAGCTTAATTAGGCGGACAAGGGTTGGTTTAAGTCAAAACCTAAAAATAATAAAAATAACATTAAAAATAAGAAAACAGATGCCTGCCACTACAGCTACACTCACAGCTACAATGGCAACAAGGCACTGAGGCATCCTTTAGTCCTCAAAAGGAAGCTCCTCATTTGACTCTACTTTCCGCTCGAGCACATAATGCACAGAAGGTAAGGAAAAAAAACCCCAAACCCCAAAACTTTGGGAAACCTGACTTCCTACTACCTGAGGAGGAAAAAAAAAAAATTAAAAAAAATCAAACCCCAAAAATGTTCAGTCTGGGGCAGGTCATGAGGCAGGTGGGAAATGCTACGATGATTTTGCACTCATGGAAATGAGTGCGGGACATCCAAGCTCTTGGAGAGCTTGGCCTGCAAGGCCAACGTTTCCCAGCTTGACCAAGGCGGGGCAAATACTGCTTAGTGCTCCGGGAAAGCCATTTTGGGAAACGAGTGTGGAGATGGACGCTGGCCACCATCTTCTACTTACTCTGGTTGGAAAGTAGTGGCTGGTTTTAAACTTCTTCAAGAAGCTTGACAGGGCAAAGGTGGCGAAGAAGAGGATGCAGCACCAGAGGAACACGTCAGGCGTGTAGGGGCCGTCGCGTCCACAGGCAGGTCCTTGAAACTCCCCACGCAAATACCGACATTCCTGGAGAAACAGAGCGTCAGGACACAAAGGCAGTGCACGTGCGGCAGGGAAACCTCGCATAGCTAGGGGGTTTTGAGGATCTTGGTCCAAGATCCACGACCCTGTAACTGCTCCTGCCAATTATATTTAATTTATTATATGAGCTCCTGCTCATTATATTTAATGAGCAGCAGCAGCAGCTGAACAAGTGACACATCGAACTACAGAGCGGAGAAATGAGATGTGAGGGGACACCATACCACACACCCTCGGCACGTCCTCTGCCTGCCATTTGAGCAATCGTGGCTAGAGAAGACACCAGAGGGAAGAGGAAACACTGGAAACTCTTGGGGATAGAGAGAGAGGGAAGAGGGAAGGAGGGCTAAAGACAACCATGGTAGGAAAGGAGGAGAAGAGACAAATCGTCCCGTCCCAGGGGAGGGCTCGCAGAACCTGGCCAAGAGGGCATGAAGGCCACCATAAGAGCCTGCCGCCCTAGGCCCGGGCTCTGCTTCCAGCAACAACAGCCTGAGAGGCTGCTCAGACATGCAAATTTATGCATGTACCTACAGACAGCACTGAACGAGAAAGCAAGGCCTGGAGTTACTAGGAACCCATTAAGGAGACCAATTACTATCTTTCAAGCATGAACTTAAGTCTTACAACTTCTACAATAATCAAACCACCCACTACTTAACCTTCCTCCCAGTCAGAAATACTGTCCTGCAACAGGCCTGAGGGGGACGCTTGCTACCCACAATGTTGGGGACCAGGTAGACTGGGACAAGGTGGACTCTCCTCCCCAGGACCAAGCGGGTTAAAACCACACGCTAGATTTAAGCAAGGACTTTTCCGAGCAGCACTAGCACAGTTTGAAGCCCATCATTCCCTGAAGGGCTCTGACTTCTGCACCATGCAAATGCCCCTGGACCCCATGGCCGCGGCGCGAGGAAGCAGTGGCTCGGGGCACTTACGGTCACCGTGAGGTTTTCCCAGGCGATGCCAGACACGTTGATCTTGTTGCTCGCCCAGAAACGCAGCGTTTCGTTGCTGGGATGGGTCGGTGCCTCACACTTACAGCTGGCAGGAGAGAAGCCAAGACAGGGGTAAGGGAAAGGCGATGGAGGTGCAGCCTGGAGCTCCTGCCAAGGGGCAGCAGCTTTCTCAGGGGGAAAAAAAACCCACTAGTAGCTGGTGAGGAAGTCCAGCTTGCTGTGCATGTGCACAGGGTAGGTGTCTCGCAGGTGACTCAGCTTCTCCAGAGCCTCGTAGATGAAGATGATGCAGATGAGGGAGGCAAAGGCTTCTTCCGTGAAGCGGGTGACGTAGCACACCAAACAGCTGGCGTCGGTGGCCACCAGCACTATGCACAAGAAGGCGGTCCACAGCCCAATGCACGCCCGCAGAGACAGATAGGAGAGCGTGTACTCCCTGGGAAAGCAAAATGAAACAAAGGCTGGAAAGGCCAGCAAGAGGCCCTGAGCCATGCCTGCCTTCGGGGAAAGCGGGGAGCAATTTTGGAGCGTGTCAAGGCTGCGGATGGGAAATGCAGTTTCCACGTACTACTACAGAGAGCCTCGGGGCTGTGGTGCAGGGGGTAGACCCACAGGAGGAGAGGCCAATTATTTAGTTACCACTGTTTAACAAGGATCTTGTGTTAACACCTTGGAGGCTGCTTGAGGTCAGGTCCCTCTTGGGCCAGGTGGTGTTCTCCCACATCACCCTGACGCCCTAACACTGAAACCAGCTGGGTTTGCACCCAGTCACCTGCTGCCAGCAACCTGGGGCTTAATAATAAACCTTATGGCAACAAGGGTGGTTTATCTCCCACCAAAGCCATCGCAACAAAAGGACTGTCACTAAAATCTAGCAACTACCCCTAAGAAAAAGAAAACAAAAGCATCTTTTCTCCATCACTGCCCCCTTCTGAAGGCTCTCACAGCACCCAGCTGCGGCAGCCAGCCTTACTTGCAGAACTTGTAGAGGATCTTCTCAAACACGAGGACGGGTCCGGTGCTGCCGAGGATGGTGAGAGGTTGGCCGGCAAAGAGGCAATACACCACGCCGGCCATGGACGCGCCCAGCAGCGACTCCATGGCACTCTGTCCGGGGAAGAGAGGCAGCCGTGAGTAAATAAAGCGTTAGGGAGAAACAAAAACCAAAGCCAATTCACTGCAGCAAGGACTTTGGCCTGAGTTTGATCCTCCCCCATGCCCCCCAACAGAGAGAGGTGCTCACTATGTGGCCATTGGTCGCCTCCCCCAGCAGTCCCCCAAAGGTGATGACAGGGGACATGCAGGCACAGTAGAGGAAGAGGAAGGACGCCAGGCACTGCAGGCTCAGACCATCCCGGAAGTCGCTCCAGAACCACGGGGCTTTCCGCTTCACGTCCAGGCTCAAACCTCCAAAGAGCCTGCAGGAAGGAAAAAGAAGAGAGTCTGTTCTCTTGGAGGAACACGCTGACTTTGCTTTGCTGCAGAAGGGCAATCACAAGCACAGAGTAACTTTCGTGGCTAAAAAGAAGCACCCTCCTTCATCCCAAATCAAGGAAACCTGCATGCAATGGTGATGGCTGGGGCTGAGCCCAGCCGCCCAGATCTCCCCCCTGCCCAGCCCAGGGGACCAAGCTGGCAATGTGGAGCCCCTTCACTGAACCAGCTAACCCCAAAGACCTGCTAGAAGGGAAGGTGCCTGCTCAGATTTGAGAGGCAAACAGGAAAAAAACCCCAAACTGTTAAAGCTCCCACCTTCCCGTCCGCTGCAGTTCAGGGCCACTGTGTTTCTCCAGCGTGCTGTGAGAAGCACTGTCATCAAGAGCTCCTGGCATCTTCCTTTTTTCCTGTTAAAATGGAAGTAAGATAAAGCTATGGACTTGTAACCACTGGCTTGTCTTGCGTCTGGTCTGGCTCTGTGACTGTGTCAGAGTGGGACCTTGTGAATTTGGGCCCCTGAACAGCATCCCCAGCCGTCCTGCCCGTCCCCCTCGCGCCTCCCACCTGCGAAGGGACGTTTTTCGGGGGCTCGATTCGGATCGATGGATCCCACTCTCCTGGCGGCAAGACCGTGACCTGATCCAGAAACTCGTCGATGCCAGCCACGAGGTCAGCCCCGTTCTTGGCTTTATAGGCAACGTCACGGAAAACCTGCCAATAGAAGACAACCTGGTGAGAGGACAACCCAGCTCGGATGTCCTAACCAGTGCAATAAGCTCTTGGCTAAACGCAAGGCTTTCTCCCCAAAATTTCCTGCTGGAAAGGGCAGGAAATATTCCCCCAAAAGGAAAAATCTGTGCATCGGGGCATTTGTAATCATCTCCCCCACGAGGCCCCCGTCCCCCATGGCACACCATACCCTTCTGCTTAAAGAGCAAGAGAAGTTTTACTGGCCCTGGCAATGCCACCACTGGGGACAGCGTGCTGGGGAACCCGGCGAGAAGGATGAGGTGCAGGATGCACCCCGGGTGGGATTTCAGCCTCCAGGATGTGGGGTGATGCAAAGCTGCGTGTTTGCTTTGGGGTGAGAAAGAGGGCTGGGCTATTTGGAGAGCTGCGGGCAGCTGGGACAGCAAATCCTCTTCCTCACTACTTCAGAGACAGGGAGAGCTGAAGAAAGGCAAAAATGACCCGGAGCTATCTCATCTTGTCGCACCTCATCCGTCATGATAGTGGCCATGGACCTGCCGATCTCATGGTACTGATGGGCTTTTCCTTCTGGTCCAAGCAAAACAAACAGGAACCTGGGCAAGAAAAACAAAATGAGAGAGAGAAGAAGGTGTCCTTGCTCCAAGAGCACCCAAGGAAAGCCCTGGCAGCTCCCAGCCCAGAGCGTGGCTCAAGACGGGACACGTAGGCTCAGCGACGCCGCGATGAATTTGAAATTCTTCAAAACCGACGGCAAATTTAATTTGGGGGCCAACTTTCATTACAATTGGCCAATGGGTTTAAAAGCTACAGCAGGGAATGGAGAAACGAAGGCGAGGAGATGTGGGTGGGGGAAACGTGCTTGCTCCCCCTCCCACTAGCCTTGTTCCCTTGGGACACCAAACTGATGCCTGCAGCTTGATGTTTGGTTGGGTGTCTTTTTTACGGAAAAAATTTGCGCTTCTCATTCGCACCTTGTTGGGATGGGAACTTCCGTCATGCCTGAGAGGAGGACAGCCGGGCTCAGGCGGACAAATGCCACGATGGGCTGGTGAAGGAAATCCAGCTCTCCTACGAGCACGTTGGATGCTTCAGCCCCGGTGGGAATTTTCTTCATGAAGTGCAGCTCCGCCTGGGCACGACAAGCGATTTTCAGGCAATTACCCCAAAAGCAAAGCCCACAGCACTCTGCAGCACACTCTGCAGCCAAGTTTGCAAGAGCAAATCTGGCCCTAAAGGCGTAAGAAAGCTACGAGTGTCTCACCTTGCTTAAATCCATTGCTCCGCTCTCAGGGTTCACCCCATCTTTAGCTTCCGCAGCGGCGGGAGAAGGACAAGGGGTGATTGTTTGGGCTGGTAGGAAAAAGAAAGACACTCAGAAAGATGGACAAGGAGCAACTGGGACGCTTCTCCTTTGCCCGGACAAGTCTAATGGGGCCACAGCCCTGCAGAAACCCTCACCTGGCTTGTAGAGGAGGTGCAGGTCTGACTGCCTCTTGCTCACATCAGCAAACGAGCAGACAGCGGGGAGAAGGGTGGTTGTCTTCTCGTTCTGATGGTGGTGCTTCCTCAAAAGGACTTCTCGAACTCGCGCCCGCGTGTGCTCGTCAAACTCCGTGGACTGTTCTTGCTGGGCCAGGATCATATCTGAGGATGGCAAAGGGAAACAAAGCCATCAGAGCAGAAACCCCAACAAGTCCCGACCCCCAAAGCCCCCAGGGAAGGCTGTGCCACACAGGCTGTACCCTAATGCCGGCTCAGCCTTGCATAGCAAGGCTTTTTAATAATGTTCAGCCTTTGCAGCGAAAACGAGAATTTTCTTTTGCTAAGAAACATCACCCAAGTGCTTATTCATCATTCCGCTAAGATAAATATTTCCCATTCTAAAGAACGCAATTTTCTTGCCCGACCTGGCCTTTCTGACTCTACACGTTTACCCAAATTATAAGCAATCTATAGCACAGACGTTCCCAGAGTTTCCCGTGCTGATCGAGTGCAATTTGCCGAGCCCAGGGAGAAACGTGCTAAGAACGGCTCCGACTTCTCCAGCCCTTGAAAGGGCTGAATGGAGACCTGCCGCCAGTCAAAGATAACTTCTCCAAAGCGGCTTTTGCAATTAACTTCAAGTATCTTCCCCACAGAAATACACTGCTTGGTCATCGCCAGATAAACTCTGCCTTAAAACTCTTAAAAGCTGGATGTTAAGGCAAAAGTAAAAAAAAGAATGCGAGGAAACAGCTTGTAAGAAATAGTTCCTTTAAGGAGGTTCAGCTCTTACGCAGACTCCGTATTTCTAAGAGCAGCCTGCTAAGCCCTGACACACGCTCCTTTTTGGCTGCAGAATATTCTCTAGCGGCTTCTCCAACCCCACAGACTGCTTTCAAAAGGACCCCGTATTGGAATAAAAAAAGGGTGCGATGTTGCACGCCCAGTCTACATCCAAAAACAGCTCATGAGAAAAACACAGTGGCACTTCTGGAAAAGGACGTGCCATTGGGGCAGGGTTTGATTTGGGAGTGAAGAGCACCGTGGCAAGCTGAGCTCGGCTGTTCCCGGAGGGATGCAGCGCCCACGGTACCTGCAATCTCTTCGATGCTGTTGGCACAAATGTCCAGCAGCACCGACCCCTTGCTGATGCAGCTCCTCAGCTCGGAGAGGCTGTGCAAGGACAGCGTGCCAACGTAGGGCTTGCTCCAGCGCTCGCCGCCGTCTTCCACGTCCTCCTCAAACTTCAGCCACCTGCGGACATCGGGTGCGATCAGCCCCATTGCAAGAAAACAGCCCCAGCTCTGCAACCCCTTTGACAGAGCCACGGGGTGGCAAGAGGACAAGGCTCCTCGTGCCGCCACCTGCAGCTGCAAAAGCTTCGCGTCCTGGAGAGGAGAAAGCAGAGCCCACGGGCGCTGCCGGTGCAGGGACTCCTCTCCCACCGCAGCCAAGCAGCGGGGATTTACCTTGCCGTTTCCTTCCACGCGGCATCTCGGCCCTCTTTTACGCAGATCTCATCCAGCTCGGAGAACAAGTGGTGAGGGACGTGCTGCTCGTCCTCCTTGGTCCTGAGAATGAACTGCACCCGCTGGGACGGGGAGCCTGGGGGCAGAAGGCAAAGACCCATCCCGTTACCGCGCCTGAACACAGCTCGTCACGCTCACGTGCAAAGTGGCCATCAGCACCAGTGCAGCCATAAACACTGGGCTGGCCCCTCTCCCCTGCGTCTGTCTGGGCTTGCACGGAGCCGTGGAGAAGGAGAAGCATCTAGTCCACCTCTGCATAAGGATGGGCTGCTTTCCTTCCCCACATTGCCATTTTTAAAGCCAGGATCCCTCTAAGGAAGACGAGCCTAAACCCATTAGGCATTTAACTGCATTAAAAAAAAAAAAAAAAAAAAAAAAGTAAAACTTAGGAAAAAGAGGGCGTTGCGCAATAAGGCCACTACTTTCCCTCGGAAGAACAGCAACTCACTCAAACTAGCCACGGGGACCTGCTTGCAGAAGGCCCCAGCGCCCACGCTGCCCCCAGGAGTTTAGCGAATGCCGCGGTGGGACTTACAGTGGTAGCCCTGCTCCGTCGGGGCAGAGTCCTTCTCCCGTTCCCCTTCCCGATGCTTCTGGCTGTGGCGTCGGTGATGCCGGTGGCTCTGCCTAACCAGTGGCATCCGCGCGCCCACGTACAGGGTCCGGCGGCCTGCGAAAAAGCAGCGTTTTTTGCAGCACTCTCGGCATTGCGGCAATGGTTGAGGTGGCCGGTGCCTTGCTAAGCCACGGTTAAATCCCAGGAGCAACGCCAGCTTCCCTTAATGTTATTTTCACTGGACCTCCTTTTTTCCAAGCCTATTTTAACTCGAGCTTTGCAACAGCACAGCAACAACAAGTGCTGGCTCTGGGTCATCTAAAAGTGCCCCCAGAGTATCGGACCTCTTCTCAAATTCCAGCTTCGGCTGGACAACACTCAGACTTGCTCATTAAGCAGCAACACAAGCTAATTCTTTTCAAAATCGCTGTATGGCACGAGGCGACAAGAGACGATCAAATCACTCCCATCGTAATGAACTCCAGAACAAAAAAAGAAAATCACAGCCCCGCGTCTGCAGCCCTGAAATGATTCTCCTGACATGATTCTCCTGACCTCTCCAAGCCAGGAGCAGCCTCTGCGAGAAAAAAAGCCATGAATTATCGAGCCCCATGGCTACAACTCACACCGTGGCCTCCCGGGGGGCTTCTTCCCTCCGTTTAAAAAGCCGTAATAGTAAAAAACGTGACAATAACTGTGCTGCTTTATTGAGAAGCGCGGCACGTTTTGCTGCACATGATGTGACACCCAACAAGGCACACAGGAGAGACTTTGTGCAATGGGAAAACGCACTGGGCTGGTGGCTCCTCTACCAGGATCTCAGCAGAGACTCACCTTCCAACTCCTCCTTCTCACAGCGAACACTGACAGCGTTGCTCCTTCTTCCCCGGTCAATCACTGCCTCCTCGTCATGTCTCTGTTTAGCAATGACAAGAAGGGAAAAGTTGGGGCTGGGGGTGGAGAGCTCCCTTACGTCCTCCCAGCCATCATCCACCCCTGCGTCCACGCGAGTCCACGAGCCATCACGCCTCTGCGTGCCTCCTCCTCCTTCAGGCACAGCCCTAAAACCACGGACTTGTAGGAGGTTTTTCTTCCCATACGCAAATAAAACAGCCCATAACATCACCTGTACTGTATACCACCAGAGTCTGGGCGTATTTAATACAGCAGGAGAGGGATGAGTGTTTCAGACCAAACAAACCCACCTCCTGCTTTGATCTTGAGGTTCCTGTCTAAAAAAGTGATTTCCAAACTGGAAAAAAAAAACCCAACCCACAAAACTGCACTTTTGAGCCCCGGCCGTGCTACCTGTAACTCTTCCAGAAGTGTCATTTTGTAACCCCCGTTGGGGTTCATCCTCACGTCAGTCACTGGGTTTTGGGGACAACTGAACCTCCAGGTCAGTCAGGGGGCCCGATTCCCCAGGGACTGATGGAGTAGCCCTCACGGGAGGAGCTAAGTGGCACCCAGTGTGCACCAACTCCAGAGACACAATAGGGACCATTATGAAATCACAAGCTATGATGCGGATCCAGGCAGCTACTTAAAGCCACGCACCCCTAGACCCTTCCCGCTTGGAAAACTTAGTGCCTGGGGAGAAGCCAGCTCTGCTTTGAGCAAAAACTCTCCAGAACAGAGAAAATTCCTGCATGAGAGGTATCAGGCTCAAAAGTGTGCAGAAGGAAAACCCTTCACAGGCTCGTTCGCCCTCCTGAGAAGCAAAGCCCATTAGCAGCAGCATGTTTTCTCTCTTTTTCTTTCTAACAGTAGAGCTGAAGCTCTAGCATCCTGAGGATAACAGGAGGTACAAATATGGTAGGGAAAAAGAATATCTTACTGGATCAATGGGTAGATTCAGAAAAAAACCCTGCTACACAGTAGTTTATCCTGACTGCTAGCTAGAACCGAGAAGACTGCTTTCTCCACCTGGTTCCGGTGGAACATACTACCCGTCTAGGACGGCTGCATCTGAGGAACAAGAATTAGTTATCTGCAATACAAGGAATAACAATGAGTCATTTTGTGTCATGATATTCATCAGACTGCACAGAGAAACAAGAGACAAATGCATTTGAATAACCATGTCTTGTGTTACGTTTTAACCACTTAACATTCCATGAGAAATACCCCAAGAGCTCAAGAAGAAAGAGCAGAAAGACAGGAGACAGGTGAAAGCCTAGAGCACCAGCTAGACGGAATGAAAGACCCTCTTCCTTCTCTGAAGCTTCAGCAAGGCTTCCTTCACCTGCTTGTTCCTCCGACTGTAAATGTCGGGGTTCAAACTGGGGCTGACGAGACTGCAGAAAAGGGAAAGAACTTTCTCCCTCCCAGAGGAGTTACCGCTCCCGGGCCCCGCGTACATGAAGATGGCGTTTCCATAAAAGACACCCACCACGGTCAGGTGGGAGCCACACGTGGACAAGGTTTCGTGCCATCCTGGCACAGAGCGGATGCGCAGATCGGTGGCCGGGGTGTCCAGGGAGGAAATCAGGATTAAGGCTAAAGGCAAGAGGAAGAAGCACACACAAATAGCAAAGATCAGGACTTTATTGGCAGGAGCGGCAGTGCAGGCCAGCTTTAAGACAGCAAGAACTTCACAGGAGAAGTGGACAACCTCGCAGGGGCCGCAGAAAGGCAGGTGTAAAGCCAGAGAGGCTTGCAGTGTACCAAATACGAACGCCAAAGCCCACAAAACTGTGGCAAGGGTGAGGCGCAGCCTCCAGATCATGATGAGGGCATAGCGCGGGGGACGGCAGATTGCCACGTAGCGAACATGAGACATCACGGCCAGCAGCACGCACGCTGTAAGTGCAAAGATTAAATAAAGATGGATCTGTGCCCCACACCCAGCAACGGAGAGGGTTCTGCCTTGTCCAAGGAGGCTCCTTAGCATACGGGGGACATTGCTGGAGGCGTAGCAGATGTCCCCGATGGAGAAGTGGCAGAGGAAGAAGTACATGGGGCTGTGGAGGCAGTAGTCCAGGCAGATAAGCAGAAAGACAAGTGCGTTTCCCATCAGAGTGGCAGAGCAGAGGGCAGAGAAAAGGCCAAAGAGGCAGCGCTGCAGGGCTGGGGTGCTGCAGAACCCCAGGAGGACGAATTCTGTGACAGTCGTTTCATTCTGCACGCTGTGCTGGAGGTGAGGCAGCACAAACTGCGACCACGGAGTTCTGGAAGCGAAGGAGCAAGGAAAAGGAAACAAAAAGGAGAGTTTTCCTAAGAATGTTGTGTCCTTCTTTACTCTTTACGCTGCAGCTCCCTTCTCCCTGTTTTTCCCTCTGACTCCAGTGAAAGGTGCGTACTACCCTCCCCATGCTGAGCGACGCACATCTGAATTGCAAGCTCCAATCTCTCTGCAAACTTTGAGCAGTTTGACCAATCTCGCACAACTTTGCTGCCTAGCTTGCCCTTGAAGTCCTTCTTTTCCTGGGTTGGTTTTGGGTTTTTTTTGCAGGGGGTGGAGAGGGGCAGGGTGTGGTGTCGCTGTTGGAGAAGATAAGATGATCAAGATTGCAGGTGTCGATTAAGGTGAAGTCAGAACAACTTCAAAGCAGCTATATTAAATTAAGTCCATATTAAAAGGAATGCACAGTTCACAGAATAATTCCAGTTTTACCATTAAACCAACCAGCGTTTCCAAGCCACTGCTGTGTCCTCTTTACCTTCGTGAAATGCATTCCTATTGAATCCTGCAGTTGCTTGATCCAACTCCCCTTCCCAGCAGGGAGGCTACTGCAGGCCCGGGAAGGTCAGGCAGAACGTCACCTTGGTTCCTGCTGTGCAGCTGCTCGCCGTTACCAGTTTCGCAGGGTGCTGGTCAAGGTCCCTGGGCATCCCCTGGCACTTGTCTCCACGCGGCTCTCTGGTCTCCAAGATCTTCCGCCACTTCCAGGATATTTCCTCCAGCCAGGATCTTCACCTTTTCCTTCCTGGGTCCCTTTCTTCTCTTCAAGATCCCTTCTTCTTTCTGGGAACCCTTCTTTTTGCCACCACCTCTTCTTTCTGGAACCCCACGCCCCCACTTTTCCCAATCTAAGTTGTCTATGTGAGCAGTACGAGGCCTGATCAGCCTCCGAATTAAGGCTTCTGGCTCCTAGCTCTGTATTAACTGTAGGATTCGGGACATGCCACTTTTGCTTATTCCAGGTGTTACCCAAATTTACAACCAGCCCACGCTGGCTGCGTGTAGCAAGAAGCAGGCTTCTGCTTGACAGCTCAGAATTCAGTTTCAGACATTCACACGCACAGACCTTGCCACACACGTGCACCCCGTCACGTCTTGCCTGGTAACCTTCACAGTTTGAGCCAGTTTTTTGTCTACGGCCGGGCTTCAGAGGCAGGGCATGGCCACAGAAGCGCATTCCCCCCGTCAGTCTGTGAGCTGAGCAAGGGAGAGTCAATACTTGTCTGGTGAGCCTCATACCCAGGCAATGTGGGCGATCCCTCTCCTGCGACAGCCCTGGCAAAAGCCACAGCAGGGTGCTCCCTTGCCTCTGCCTAGGTCACTGGGGTTCCCCTGCCTGCCACTGCTCCTTTGTCCTCCTCTGTGTTTGTGGAGATGAACCTTCAACCACACAACCTAACACCTACAACGCCGGGAAAAAGAGAGGCTGCAGAGGGTCCAGCGGGGAAGGTCGCCGATGTAAAATGCTCTTTGTGAGAGGCAGCACACCCAGCTCACCTCCTTGCTCCTGAGCTGCTCTATCGGAAGCACTGCGTGCAGGACGCTCTGCTCAACAGGCTGTGTCTGTCTCTGACTGCCTTGTCCTTGCTACAGCACCGTGTGCTGGGGGAACGCCACGGAGAGCAAGGAGGACGCTCTTTCCCCAGGAGCAACGGAGGGTGCTCAGCTGAGTGCTGCTGCAGGGGCCAAAGTGGGGCAGGCAGGCAGGCAGGGGAAGGCAGGAACGAGGGAGCTGGGAGTAACCGGCCAGTCTGGGAGATGCCCGAGAGGCTCAAGAACCCTGTAAGCACAGGACGAGCTTAGAGGAGGTTCAACGTGAGGCCCTGTGCTTAACCATCCCCTCCAGATCTGGACCTTCTCTGCTTCCCGAGTTACCGTGCAGTTTAACAGCCTGGTGCAGAGATCCTGACTGGGAGATCACTGTACCTCCAGGACTTAGGGATCCACCTAACAGTTAACCTGAGCGGGTGCAGGTCTGTGCTGCGCTGTACCTACAGCGTGGCCTTCAGGCTGTGTCCCTACACATGTCCCTTGGCCGCAGGATAAACGGAGCTCGTTGACTGTAACAGAGGAGCCTCCAGGCAGCTCCTGCTTGGTACCAGCGATTACGCCACCTGCGTGGCCCTGCCGTTATCTAAAGTACAGCAAGAAGTCCGTGCGTGAACATCCTTTACGCATAGAGTTGTTTTCTTCTAAGAAAAGTTGTATAACACCGTGAATGACCAAAAGGAGGAACTTCTCCACAGGCAGGATCTGTACAGTGTGCCAAGGGAAAATCCATCTGGGGTCTGCCCAATGCTGCATGAACGCAGGGTCCCCAGCGTCTGAAGGGACCTAAGATTTACTTGCTACCTAGATGCCTCTTCTTGCTGCCTGTACGCCTTCTTCCTGGCTACCTCGCCTCCCAAGATCTTGCCCACCCCCCGCCTACTGGGGAGGGGGGGAATGTTAGAGAGACAGCCTCGATGCTGTGCCAGCACTGCTCAGCCATGGCCAAAACACTGCTGTGTTATCAACAGCTTTCTAGCTACCAGTACAGAGCACAGCACTACGAGGGCTGCTGTGGGGTAAAGGAACTCCAACTCAGCCAGACCCCATACAGAAGGAAAGTGGAGGAACAACAGAGGGGGCAGCCCAGGGACACAGAGCCCCAGGTCTCATCTGGCCGCTCCTGTGACCATACGGTGTATTCAAAATCAAATACCTGAAGTGCTCCCTTAGATGCAGTTTACAGCCCGGGGACAAGAAGGTGGCAGTTCTGCATTTTGCAGCTTCCAGGCTGATGGCAGAGCCAAAGCAAAAAAAAAAAAGAAACCAAACCAAACCAAACCAAGAGAGGTAAAACTGGAGCGCAGGGAGCAAATGCTTTTCTTTCACCTTAGGCCAACTGCTCAGACGCTCTCTATGCTGCCCTGCCACAGAGGGCATCCCTCTCGTACCAGTAAGAGACATAAGAGTGAATTAAAGCCAGGACCCCAAACCAGAACAAAAACCCGGTCGTGATGAAGAAGAAAGTGGAGAATGCATCAAATATAACAGAAAATTATTTTGGACGTTCCCAGTTTACATTTGGAAAAAAGAGAAAAAAAAAAAGAAGAGGAATTAGGTATTAAAAGAGCAGCACTGAATGATAAAGCAGTAGCAGTCCCTCTACCACTACAAACCCACACCCCCACACGCACGTACGCACACAGACTTAACACCACCAAACTCCCATTGACTGTGACGTTCACCTCAGCTTGCTGGTCTAGAGATACTGAATGCCTGGAGCACACCAAGGATAACTGAAAACGTCTGCATGGCTTTAATGGGAATCCTCCAACTGAAACAAAGCGCTTTCTCCCTCCGTCTCCGTTGGCACATCCCCAAGTCACGCTCTCACTCCTCTCCTTCAAAGTCAAGATTCCTAAACGTGAAAAGCGGGAGTGGGGAAAGGCGAAGGGAAGAGAAAAAGAGGGAGAGCATCATCAGTGGAAGACCTGCCAGCTGCTGCTGATTCAGCCCTGTTCGGGGGACCACCCCAGCAGAGAGGAGCTGGTTTGCATGCCACGGTCCTCACTGCCTGTTCCCAGGGACAGGCCGTTTGCTCAGCCTTGCCGGCCAAAGCGTGGGAAAAGCGTAGGCGTGCGCCGTCGCTTGCAGAGGAGCACGGTCACGTTCACGTGCAATCCTTTACCTTTTTCCTCCCTGGATTCAAAGGGTTTCTGTCTTCAAAGTGAGAGCCTTCCATACGGTCGTTTGTGACATTTCATCCAGGGTAATAATCTCAGAAAGATCAGTCCTGCAATAAATATTTTAAATAGCAATCCGTGATTATGGGAACTGATGCCACCAAGGGCATTAGCATCAGCAAGAGGAACAGCGGAGCCCCGAGAATCAAAGCTCCGCATAAGCGTGGGAGGTTTTGCTGGATGAGGAGTTTTGGGAGGCAAGCCGGGGAGCCGCAGAGCAACAGCTCTGTGCAAAGGCTCTTGCTGGGGTTTAGCCCCGGTCCGGGTTCCTAAGCCACTGCTGGTACACATCACGCCTGCAACTCCTCATGTGTAAGCATGAGGATCTCCAGCTACCGTAAAGGCACTGATGATGCAAGCTTTGGGGGTCAAACGCGAGCGCTGCAGCCACTCTGCTTGGGGTCAGAGCCCTGCGATCACCTCCTGCAGCCCTGCCCCCGAATTTGATTTTCCCACCAAGCTGCCTGCTGGTTTCTGTGGGATGCCCCACAAAGAGGCAAGTGGAGAAAACTCTGCCAAACACCTTCAAGCTAATCTTGCCGGGGGTCCTGGCGCTTGGTGGGGCTTTACCTGTCACTGCCTTGCTTTGGGATATCCACGTCACTGGTCTTCCCACGTTCAGCTGAACTGAACTTGCAGCAGCAGCAGCTTCCATCGCCCTCCTGGACTCCTGATGTTAAAAAGGGACAAATCACGTTCTCTGTCTTTGGTCAAAGTGGAGATAAGCTGAATGCCCAGCACAAACTTAGCAGTCTGCCCTCCCCTTCTGCCCCTTGGCAGCTATAGGTATTAGTGCAGCAGGGGAGAAACCGTTCACTCCAAAGATTTCGGGGCAGGGGGATTGTGTGTTCAAAACACGATTATGAGCAAATCTTGCCAGCAGCAGCAGCAGCAGCATCACCATCTAATAATAATCATCATAATGATAATGACCTTTGTGAAAAACAACTCGTTTTAAAAATTACACCTGTATTCAAGCGTTCAGCTCACTGCTACTTGAGGAAACAAAGGTTACAACGTGGGATCCAGGCTATTGGGATCTATTTCGACTGAGTGCTGATCTTCCCCCAACGTTTCCAGACAAGCTGTAAGAGAAACAGGCAATCTCACAGCCCGACGGAGATGTCCAGCCCCGAGGACCCAGCAAGCCTTACCTCTTCTTCTTCTTCTCCGGCTTCATTTCTGGCATCGTCCAACTTCTTCTTCCTTTCTGGCATAAGGTCATCCAGAAAGCCGAGCTCTCGCTTTGAGAAGCAGAAATCCATCGCTTTCCGGACAAAGACGAGAGCCAAAACCTTCACGAATAAGAGGGAAGATGCGGTGAGCTCAGAGACGATGCCACCTCTCGCTCCAACGCTGCAAACACCCCGCTGCCGAGCGGCGGCAGCTCTTACCATCATGGGGAAGATGATGGCGGCACGGGACACCTTGATGGTCCAGAGCAGGACGAGGCAGGTCAGCTGGATCACCGTGAACAAATGCACCTTTCGCAAGGGCACGTGCCGCAGGTAGATGAAATCCGGCTGGTGTTTCGCCGGCATCCAAAACAGCTTCAAGCGATCAAAGAACTGCAAAATAAAAGGGAAAGGTTGCCACCTTGGGACTGCGGCAAGTTTCTGGCCCTCTCGAGACGTGGAGGCAGTTTGCAGCATCTCGCTTGCCGTCAGAAATCCTGGATCCCACCGCGTTCCTCCTGGGAGCAGCACCCGTTTTCCCTTCGCTCCATCTATCAACCGGCTTGCCCCTGAGAGATGCCCACCAAACGGCAACTATTCCATGCCATTCCATTATTAGCATTTCTTGGCCCACTGAATCCCCCAGCGAGGATTTCCACCAGTGGTAGAAACTGCCTTCCCTTTGCACTGAATTCCCCCGCTTTCACGTAACCAAACACTGACCTGCCCTAAACCCTGAAACAGAGAGCGCTGAACTTGCCTGGTCCTCCCAGCCCTATATACCTCCTGTGCCTCCACCAATCTTTTTCTTACACAAAAGAGTTTCATTGCTTGCTCTGCGAGAAGTTCTTCCCATGCCACTGCTTTTTTCCCTGCTGCTACGGAGACAAAATACCAGGGAGCCGACATGCTGCACGCTGTAAAAGAGTCCGTACCTGAATTCCTCTGAGCGACGACACACCCATGTAGAGAAAGACACCATAAAGCACAGGCATTGGTATAAACTGGGGGGAAAAAGAAAAAAAAAGAAAAGAATGCAATCGTTTCTTTTTCTATATTGCATTTTCAGTATTACCACCCTCTTCCACAGGCACTGCCTAAAATTGCTTGAAGCTTTCCAGCTTCCGTTCAGGCTTAGAGATGGGTCAGATTTTAACCATTAAAGATTTTGTGCGCACGAGTGAGCTAAGGCTCTGCTTTAGGCTGAACTTGGGAGTTACCTCTCCTCAGAATAATCCTATTTTCCAGAAAGGTTGGAGGAAAATAGGCGATTTCACCCGTGCTACCCTATGCCGCATTCTGTGGCGGTAGAAAAACACTTCTGCCTATTCTTGGGGCAACAGGCAAAGGCCACAGGCCTCCTTTTAGCCTAGAGACGAGATTACTTTGTGGGAGGAACGTGCAAGGAAGCCCACGGGGATGACCTCAGTCTGTTTAGCTCCTGGGAACGGCTGCTCCGGGGCATTTGGGGAGCAAATTGCAGCCAGTAAAGGGCTGCCTGTTTGAAAGAGAGCAGATGTGCTGGTCTGAATATGCTCAACTGTAACCCATAAACATGGGCGGGCCTGAAAGGCACCCGAAAATTCAAGCAGTTGCGTTGCTCGCTCGCCTCGAGCACACCAAACGGGGGCCTGAAGGGCTGCAAAGCCTAACGGAGGCTGGTTCCCACCGTGGGTCAAGCCCCAAGGGTTGGGATCACCTCCTCCTCCTCCGCTCCACAACTAACTACTCAGGCCTGCAGAGAGGGGACTGTTTTTCGGTAACCTCCAACAAGCTCGCGGTTGTTGGGTGGTTTGCATTTTCCTCTCACCTTTAACACGGAAGTGAAGAAGACGGAGCAGCCCATGAGCACAAAGATCAGCAAGCCAGTGACTCTCTGCTCTCGTATCCCCAGAAACTTGGGTTGTTCTCCTGGAGCTGAGCAGTCAGACTCTACTTTGAGGCTATTCACGTGGGTGATGGACAGGACGGTCGCAGCCACAAACCAGGGCAGCCCCATCACAGAGCACACCCCGAGCATCACGGCCACCACGAGAAGGTCCAGGTGGTACCCGCATCCTTTCTGCAGGCAGGAAAACAAGAAACAGAGCATCCCATAGCACAAGAGCAAGGAGAACGTCGCAAGTCAGACTCAAACCCTGCTCGAGCACAAGTCAACTTCTTCAGAATTTAAAACAAGAAATGGAAACGAGTAAGGGTGTATGCAGGCTTTGCACAAGCACCTGGCGTGAAAATCTGGCAGGAGTTCAGACACAAGGGATATGGGGAGCTTGTGCGATACATACTTCTCCAAAAAAAGAACCCCACAACCCAAAACCACCAAACCATTTTTTTCACTCACAAAGAAAATTCTACCACTTGCAAGGAAGGTGTGACTCTGAGTTATCCCTGGCAGCGCATCAAAACAATTCATTCCTCGCACCTGCTGCTGCTGCCATTTTAAAACAAAAATGCGCTTCTATATTGCTCCAAGATTAATTTGCTCCTCCAAAAGGTTGCTCATCTGAACTGCCCTGTCACTTGCTCCCTGCATCATCGTTAATCCAGGAGAGCATCCTGCCACGCAGCCTGACCTTGTCCCAAACCAATGCCTTCAGAAAGCATCGGGAATAAGAGCTTCTCCCCAGACCTGCGGCCCAGAAGGGGCTGGGGCTGGCGTCATCTCTCACAGGCCCTTACCTTCAGCTTGTGCTCCTTCCTGTTCACAATAACGGCACTGATCTGCTGGTCCATGAATATCAAGATGGTGCAGAGCAGAGCTGGGACGAGCGCAGCCAACACCGTCCACCAAGGGTTGGGTCCTATGGGGTTGATGAACCACCCGCGGTCGTCTCTGGTAGGCTGCAACAAAGCCCACACATCAGCATCGTCTCCCAGCCCAGGCACTCCACTGGCTTTCATTCTCCCCTCCCTCCCTGTGTCAGAGCACCTCCCAGCCCTGGCTTCATGTCCCCCTCTCCCGTGGGCTTCAGCAGTGCCAGTCTCCTCTTTGCAAGCACCTCTAGATACTTCTCCTGTAGGCATCTAGTTTTGGGGCCATCTTCTCCTTTCCAGGAGGAAGCAAGGCACTTGGAGGTGGAAGAGGAGATGGTCACACCACCAGCATCTCCTCCAGACTCAGCCCTGCCCTGCCCCGGCATCACCTTGTGGCACCCCCACCTGCCAAAACACCCCATTACCTTGAACGCATGGGGGACCTGGAGCTTCGGCGATGGGATCCCAACCACAAAGTCAAGGAGCACCATGATGACGATGGTGAGGAAAACAGCAAAGTCGCTCACTGTGGACCGTACCTGGGGCAAGGAACCAGAGGTGAAAGGGGCATGGCAAACAGGGCCGTAACGTGAGATGCAAGAGTTGCAGACATCCACAACATTAAGGCTGGTTAACCAGATCCCACCACCCCTCTGAGCACGTGCAGCCTGATCCCTTGCTTAGATACTGTTGCTGTGTTTGTCCCTGTGAGATCTGGTGTCAGACAATAAAAAAAGCTTAATTAGGCGGACAAGGGTTGGTTTAAGTCAAAACCTAAAAATAATAAAAATAACATTAAAAATAAGAAAACAGATGCCTGCCACTACAGCTACACTCACAGCTACAATGGCAACAAGGCACTGAGGCATCCTTTAGTCCTCAAAAGGAAGCTCCTCATTTGACTCTACTTTCCGCTTGAGCACATAATGCACAGGAGGTAAGGAAAAAAAACCCCAAACCCCAAAACTTTGGGAAACCTGACTTCCTACTACCTGAGGAGGAAAAAAAAAAAATTAAAAAAAATCAAACCCCAAAAATGTTCAGTCTGGGGCAGGTCATGAGGCAGGTGGGAAATGCTACGATGATTTTGCACTCATGGAAATGAGTGCGGGACATCCAAGCTCTTGGAGAGCTTGGCCTGCAAGGCCAACGTTTCCCAGCTTGACCAAGGCGGGGCAAATACTGCTTAGTGCTCCGGGAAAGCCATTTTGGGAAACGAGTGTGGAGATGGACGCTGGCCACCATCTTCTACTTACTCTGGTTGGAAAGTAGTGGCTGGTTTTAAACTTCTTCAAGAAGCTTGACAGGGCAAAGGTGGCGAAGAAGAGGATGCAGCACCAGAGGAACACGTCAGGCGTGTAGGGGCCGTCGCGTCCACAGGCAGGTCCTTGAAACTCCCCACGCAAATACCGACATTCCTGGAGAAACAGAGCGTCAGGACACAAAGGCAGTGCACGTGCGGCAGGGAAACCTCGCATAGCTAGGGGGTTTTGAGGATCTTGGTCCAAGATCCACGACCCTGTAACTGCTCCTGCCAATTATATTTAATTTATTATATGAGCTCCTGCTCATTATATTTAATGAGCAGCAGCAGCAGCTGAACAAGTGACACATCGAACTACAGAGCGGAGAAATGAGATGTGAGGGGACACCATACCACACACCCTCGGCACGTCCTCTGCCTGCCATTTGAGCAATCGTGGCTAGAGAAGACACCAGAGGGAAGAGGAAACACTGGAAACTCTTGGGGATAGAGAGAGAGGGAAGAGGGAAGGAGGGCTAAAGACAACCATGGTAGGAAAGGAGGAGAAGAGACAAATCGTCCCGTCCCAGGGGAGGGCTCGCAGAACCTGGCCAAGAGGGCATGAAGGCCACCATAAGAGCCTGCCGCCCTAGGCCCGCCCTAGGCTCTGCTTCCAGCAACAACAGCCTGAGAGGCTGCTCAGACATGCAAATTTATGCATGTACCTACAGACAGCACTGAACGAGAAAGCAAGGCCTGGGGGGGAGCATTTCCCCTCTGCTCAGGGCTGCTGAGGCCAGTCTGTGTGCTCCATCCAGACTGGGCTCCCCAGGACAAGACTGGCACTCACTGGGGTGAGCCCTGCAAAAGGCCACAAAGAGGATGAAGGGACTGGAGCACTCTTCATATGCGGAGAGGCTGGGAGAGCTGGGACTGTTCAGCCTGGAGAAGGCTCAGGGGGCTCTTATCAATGTACACCTCATGGAAGGGAATGAAGAAGAGGGAACCGGGCTCACCTCAGCAGCACCTTCTGGCAGGACAAGAGGCAAAGGGCACAAACCACAAAACATGAAATTAAAGCTGAACACAAGAAAAAACTTTCTGACAGCAACTGTGGTCGAGCACTGCAACCAGTTGCCTACAGAAGTTGTGGTGTCTCCACCCTTGTAGCCCACTCAAAACCTGAGGGGACACGTCCTGGGCAACCTGCTCTGGGTGACCCTGCTTGAGCAGGAGGGCTTGGACTCGATGATATCAAAGGTCCCGAAAACCTCAATGGTTCTGTGAAAGCCACAGACAGAGATCTCTGCCTCGAGCCGAGAGGCAGCAGTCATCAGCCAACTCAGAGGAGCAGGCTGGGAGGCAGCTAGAAAACTCTTCCCAGTTCCTCCCTTGTCATCCCTGCCTCAGGTGTGCAAGCCAGTGCACCGCTTTGTTGAGCTGCCCAGTTCTCATCCCGCTGTGATTCTGCAGGTAACATTAACACAAAGGAGTGAGAGGGGAAGAGCTGTAGTTAACGGCATGGGAACCTGAAAGCACACGACAACTTGTCCCCAAACGTGGGCAATGTTGCTTAGATTCTGTCACCTATGGAAGAGAAGGAAGACGACAAATGGGCCAAAGGGTTACACAGGAATGAAATACGAGGAAGGTGCAAGAGACATCAAAAACATCGATATGTGCCCCGGAAGACTATTTTGTAGTCAACTGACCTGCCCATACCTGACTGTGGGCATGAGGCCTCCGCTCCGGCTTCCGCTCTTCTCCCCTTCACTGTTTCTTCCACTGCAGCACTTTCTGACACTTCTTTTCTTCTCTTGACCTTCAAAACATTGCAAACTTGGTATTGATAAAATTTGATTTTGACTTTTCTATCTTAGAACAAAAGTCAGACTTAATATACATCCGTGTTTCGCAACGTTGTCCAGGCTTATACAACAAAAAAAACCAAAAAATGTCTCAGGAATAAAAGATTAGCTGCCTTATTCAAACAGAAGGTAAGCACTGAGAGGCCATCCAGAGAATTATGCTCAACAGTTTTAAACAAGAACTACTGCTTCCCAGGACATCCTACTTGCTCCATTTTTAGAGGAGGGCCTAGGAACATAATTAGCAGGAACATAATGCTAGCAGAGAGAGCGGGATTTCCTCGGGGGGAATTTGGACAGGACACCTTCACTAATTCCCTCCGTCTTCAGACACTTACCTGTATTGAAAACATACCCACCCTGAGATCTCACTAAACAACTACTTTCCAAAGAAGCTTAACTTGGTTGTTTTCGACACATACAGCACTTAGGAAACTACTTCATTATTCAGCAATATTGACCTCATACAGACTCTCACAGCGAAGAAACCATTTGACAGCTCAGCTCAGACTTGCCGAAAACACATTTAACTGAAGCCAGCACGGCTCTCACGTCCTCAGGCAGGACTTCATTCAAAGTCCACTGGAATTGACAGGAAGGTTTCCCTCAACTTGGATGGTTCTGGGTGAGAATTCACTCCCACCTTACACTGCCTGACTGACACCCAGAAACAGGACAACTACAGCATTGCCTAGATATATCTTCTGCTTCTCCAGACTACATGCAATATCACTGTTTTAAAAAAAAAAAACACAACAACACACAAAACAGAACCACACACACAACTTACAAGCTCATCACTGCCCTTGTTTACTTCTTTACCTGTAACAGAGGTATTATAAAATCTGGTGAATATTTGGTGACTGCACTTTCTTTAACCAACTTTATAGTACATTTTTGCATTGCACCGCACATCCTGAGAACAAGATAAATGACTTAGAAACAATGCTGGACTTCCATATGATATCTTGAAACTGAAGAACTGCAAATACAGCTCTTTCAGAATTCCTGGCTGTGAATAACACATGCCAGTGGGATGGGGACAATTGCTTTGGACTACTTGTCCATTTGATAAGGGAGACCAGAATATCTACTAAGCGCTCACAAGAAAGACCAGCAGCAGCCTTTCCCAGGGACCAATAATCAGAACAGGAAACAGTAAGAAAAAAACCTCAGTTTTCACAACAGAGGAGGTTCAATGCAGAGTCCCACAGAGGTCTCAGCTGGGGCCTGAGGCTCTTCAGGGAATTCACAGAAAACCTGGAAAATGAGACACGAGGGAGGTGACAACATTTGCTAATTATACAAAAGACATTATTACCATTATTACTATCATTATTTAGAAAAACAAATGCATTCTTTCTTTAGGAAAACAGAAACAAAGAGTGTGAAATTCAGCGTCAACAAATGTAGTCAAGCACAAGGAAGAAAAACACGTGTTCCATATATATATGTGCTGGCTCCAGCCCAGCTACTGACATTCAAGAATGAAGGCTGGGAGCCACTGGGCATTGCTTCATAAAAATACTAGCTGAAGAGTCAGCAGTGGGTGAAAAGGCAAAGAGAAATTCCAGACATTTTCAAAAAGCAATACAGGACAAAAGAGAACACATTCCTATGCTCTATTTCAAATCCATGGTACAGCCATACTGCACGCAGTTTTGCTCCCTCTAATTCAAAGACACAGTGGAGGAAGGGAAAGGGAAAAGCAAGACATAGATCGTAGATGTTTCCAGACATTATCCAAACATAACCATAGTGACTTCCCACAAGATACGTCGTGCTGAAAAGAGCCGAGTTCTAGATACATTGTGCATATGCAGGGATAAGGCACAAGGTGGACATTCTCATGTTTGAATCTCATCTTCGATACTCTCTCCCATTTACTCACATCTGAGAACAACGATAAGACTTAAGAACATAGCACTAACATTTCAAAGGAGCAGGAGTCCTCTTGTAAAGCTTCAAAAGTCATACCACGCTGAATGTATATGCAGAAGGGAGCACCTTACAATCTGTCAGTGTGAACTTGGTGACAAAACGCTCGTAACACATTACAAGAAACACTCATCCAGGTGACACTCTCCCATCAGTTGCTTGTATTAATAGCATTGTGTTTCCTTAACTGTATCTGGCTTCAGTCCTGACATCTTCCTGCAAAAAACAACATGCCAGGCGCTCCCAACCCTGTGAATAAAACCTCATCAGCTTTCCTAACTAAAGAGTAATTCTTTTAAAAATTATTTTTAAAACTGAAAAGGACTAGGATTCACAGGAGTAGCGTCATTACATTCACTTCACAATTCAAAATGGGAGGACAAAAGATAATTGACATGACAAACGCCACAGATACAGACGTTCCTTCCTGGGGGTGCGCTTCGCACACCTAGGAGCTCATGCATGCAAGAATGGGTGACGCCAGGCAGCAGTCTCCTTACGTGCCTCTGATCTCAGGAAGAAACAGGTAACATGAATACTTTTACTCCATTTGCTAGCAGAAACTAACATCCTGAGGACCAGAGATGGAGCCCAAGATTTGCTTAGATGAAACGCTGACACAATCAGTTCCTTTAAGGGATGAAATTGTTCGTTTGCGTTTGGCTTCAAGGACTCCCACAGCTGGTGATTAACTAAGAGGTATGCTACAGCGAGGAGCCCGACACACAGATTGCAGGACAACTCATCACACCAGGCCTCTGAGCTTGCAGTTCTCCGCAGGGCCCGGTGCTGGCTGAGCAGGTGGATGGACTTCCCAGTTCTAGAAATACAAGCTCGTGAATCAAACCCTCCTCAAGCACGCAGGCAAAACTGGCTGCGCTTTAGCGAAGCAAACCAACAACGAGGCTTCGTTTGTTTGCATGCCTCCTGTCTGACGATGCTCTGGGCTACTTTCTCTTCCTGGCAGTAACAGGAATAAGTTGCTCTCATACCTACCAGCTTCTGACAGAGAAAGAGGATGATCTCGTTCTTGCCTGCTAGGACCAGGGGTGGCAATAACGCAGTCTGCCGAGACTGGAAGGGAATGCCTTGGAGGCGGAAACACGTGGGTGTTCATTACTCCCGGGCACTCGGAATCACGGGAGGTGATGATGCCAAAGGGCCTGATCCGATTCACAAACTGACACACCTTAGGACTGAAAAGGCTTCTCCTTCAACTAACTTACTTTTCTCTGCAACAACAGCCTCAGGAGAGTAACTTCTTCTTAACCTTTTACACTACAGCAACTACAATATTTAATCCTAATGCACCTTACAAGAAAACTACTGCGGTCTTCTCTGCTAGTGGGCCAACGCTGCTGCGCCTGTAAGGAGCGCTTTACGTTTTATTAACCTTTTGAAAAAACGCACTAGCTTTCCTTGCAATTGCATTACATGGGCTTCCTGGGACTTTATATATACACGTTCATTTTCTCTGGCTAAATCAGATTTGGAACGCAGGGGTGTCCATCTGAAAACACTGCAAAACATTCTTTTTACATACATCAGTTCTCTGGTGAAGGCAACAACTGAGGAGGATCTTCAGCTAGTGTAAAACTGCAAAGCTCAAAGGAGTCGTACTCCAGCTAACGATCTGCGCACTACTAGGCAGGAATGTCGAATTAAGCAATGCCCAACAGATACAAGTCATTGGACCTTTTCTTTTACAAGTAGGAAAGAAAGGGTACGCAGAAAGATAGTGAAGTGGTCTGTAGAAAATGGATGTAAATCATCAAGATTTCCAAGGATTACTCGAATTGCTTCCTGGAGAGGCCAAAACAAGAAAGGAAGGAAGAATATTAACAAATAGCCACAATTCCACTGTCAAGTACAGTTTTCAGGCTTGGGAAAAAAAAAATTACAGCTTGCAGGAGTCATGGAAGAGCAGGTTCCAGATATTTTGCTTTTCCTCCTCTCCTTCTTCCCCCCGCTCCCTCCCATCACCTTAGAGCACGCTGCCCTAACAGATTCACAGAAATTGAAGTGAATGAATATCTTAACCCTGAATTAACATGGAAGCATTACTACGGAGAGTGGAGGTGTGCTTTTAAATTTAAGAAGTTCTACATTTAAGAAGCCTCCTCCTTGC
Source organism: Haliaeetus albicilla (assembly GCF_947461875.1). Taxonomy (NCBI): domain Eukaryota; kingdom Metazoa; phylum Chordata; class Aves; order Accipitriformes; family Accipitridae; genus Haliaeetus; species Haliaeetus albicilla. The sequence goes on along the minus strand of NW_027212478.1, from coordinate 262,970 downwards.
CAGCACAACACGTGCAGTATTGACCTGTTTCAAAAATAAACATATTCCCCTTTTTCGGAATATTGACCCAATTCAGTTACAAAGGAACTGTAATTCAGCCCCAACAAACTCCTGCTTTATAAATGGGAAACTTTTTCTAGGAACACCTTTCAGTATTTTCAAAAGTGAAAAAGAAAAAATAATTAACCAATAATTTTCTGTATCAGTTAAGATCAGCACATTTTCTTCAATAATATTTACAATGCTACTACTGTACTCTGAAGATTTGTTTAAACTTAACTAACAGGAGCATTTTTAAGCAGGCAGTATATTGGTCTCATTTCCTCGGGAATGGCAGGGGCTTTCTTCTGTCTCAGGAAGAAGATGACAACAACAGAACTCATCAGCTGTCACCAAGCTTGGCCACAAAGTAATGGCGTCATTAAAAGAACGTTCCCTGGCTTCCATAGCTATGAGGAAAGCACGTGCAATTGAGCATTAGATTAGCTGCTATCAAGCTAGCTCACCAGTACTGCCACAGCTCCTGAAAAACTAGGAGGGTCTGACAGCTAGTCAAGCCTGAGAAGTTCAAAGCAGGGGTCAGGTCTGGGGCCAAGAGCGAAACCACGGGAAAGTGCTACTGCAGAACGAATCTGAACAGGAACCAGCAAGGCACGGAGTGCAACTAGCTCCACAAATAGCAGTTTTCATTTGTCCAATTTCAACAGTCAGTAGCTTCTTTGAAGTATTTCTGATAAAAGCATTACTCGCTTATGCTAATGCTGCCTGTTGATGACATTTTTCATTTACGTCCTTTTTTTCACCCTCGTACTCTCCAGAGAAGTTCCCCATTACTCGCACTTGAAATGCTGCATTTGACAAAACGTCCTCCGTCCCATAACAAACAAAAGATTTGCTCGGCCTAACATTCAGCTAAGCTCCCGTGGACCTGCTTCATCTCCTACCTCTAACTCCTTGACAGCACTTTCAGTGGTGTCGAGATCCAGACGGCTGTGAAACAGAGAGAGTTAGTCCCACCCCAGCCAAAAAGCAACAGAGCTACATGCCTTGTAAGAGTTTAAACAACAACAAAACATCATTCCCATTGCACTGAGAAAATACTTAGCAGGCAGATGAATTCCCAGTTTATTGTTCTTAAAAAACATCCAGTCTTCCACAAGGACTGTTTCTTTTCCATTTTATGCCCATTTGTATTTTGTGCGTCTGAGGATACAAAGGATGAGAGATCAGATCTTTTCAGTCAATCCTCACTAACCTTTAGGACTGGGGTTTTTGACAAGGTGCCCTCAAACCAGCACCTCTCTCTTCCAGCCTATCGCAATGCCATTCTGCTCAAGGGACTAAAAGAAGGAACCGGCAGGACGTGTCTCAATCCCCTCCACAGTGCAAACCTGCAGAGGAACGGGCCTTCACAGCATTGGAGCTAGGCCCTGTGATGCTGGGAGTTATGTACTGCCTGCATCAAACTGTGTTCCCAACTATTAACTACATCTTTTGTAAGCCAGCTTCTCAAAAGTTGTTTGCTGCCAGGTATCAGCCAACAATAAAATGCACAGGGAGAGAGAAGGTCTCAAAGAAAAGCTGAACCCATTAAGAAGTAAACAAATGTCGCACAAGTGTCACTTGGAAATAAGGAAATAGGGTGGAGTGTAAGGAATTACGGCATGCGAGTATTCTCTGGTATATGGTCTGGCAGGCAGCCATTCTCATATCCTCCACAGTCAGGGGCTCCAGCCAGAACTCAGTCAGAGATGAGAACTTTCCTTCCTCTGCAGAAAGGCCCTCTCCTTGCTTAATATGGAACAAGTTAATGAAAGGAGTTACACAGCGTGCCACAGCAGAAGGACAGATATCACCCACCCAAGACTTACGCTGTGGTCATGAAGTCTTCATGAATCAGCAGGGACACAAAAGTACGATTCAGGAAGGGACGCTGGAGCAGGGATGAGGAGAAGAGGGTGGAAAGAATGGAAGAAAGCAAGGGGCGATGACAAGCTGCCAAACTCAAACAAGTGCAGTGCTCTCTCTACCATGAGGAGATCAAACACCTGCAGGCTGCTCAGAAACGTACGCACACTACTGGCAGTGCTGTCCAAAGGGATTACACTGAGGGAAAGAGCTTGGTCACAGACAAGAGCAACGTTTCAAGCATCTTCTGAACACCACACAACACCACAAGACAGACAACACACCTTCCTCTCCAAAATCAACACAGAGAACAAAACAAGGAGGAAGGTTAATCCTCCTGGATCTGACACTATTCCAGCAGAATGCTAATAAGGAAAGCTAAAGAAACAACTGCATTTCAATTCAACCCAAAATAAAGTCATGCAGCAGAATTTCAAAGACTCATCCTACTTCTCCAAAGGAAAAAGGAGACTAGTGTGGCACGAGATTTAATGCAGCTTCAGGTCTGGAGACAGCCTAATTGGCGTGGTGTTCATAGCACAGTCTCTTCAATTCTGCAGCAGCTAACAACAGTCACTTCCAGAGTAAAGCCAGGCCCTGGCAATGCCTGTACACATCTCATTGCAAAAGCAAATTCACTCACACTCATAAAACCACTCTCTAGCTCCCTGGCTGCCGACCCCAAACGCGCTCCCCCGCAGGAGCTCCCCGGACCCTGCTCGGGCCACCAGGGCTGGGCTCAGGAAGGAGTTTTTCCCCCCGGGCAGATTGCCACAGGTCCCGGGGGGGTTCGCCTTCCTCTGCAGCACTGAGCACAGCCCCTTGCCGGGGTCCTTGGGGCCATTTCTGGCCAGCGAGTCCCTGCTGTCGCAGGAGCAGGAGTCCAGCTGTGCCCTCCAGCCCCCCGCCTCTCTTCCCTGGGCCAGCTTGGCAGGGGAACCTCACAGACCTCCACGTCTCCAGGTCACCTGCAAAACAAGGAGCCTCAAGGAAGCCGACTCTTCCCTGCTGCTTTTAAGCTGGCACACTTCCGTGGGGAGAAGAGAAAGCCTGGGGGTGTGGGGGGGTGTCTTATCTATCTATCTATACTAATCTGTCTAAAGCTGCTGGGAGGGAATGAAGATGAGGGAGCCAGGCTCTTCTCAAGAGTGCCCACTGAGAGCACCAGAGGCAACAGGCACAAATTAAAACACATGATATGCTCCAGCTGCACATGAGAAAACAACTTTTTCCTATCCACGTGGTCAAACACTGGCACAGGTTGCCCAGGGAGTTTGCAGAGTCTCTGTCCTTGGTGATGTTCAAAACCCAAGGGCACACTGTCCCGGGCAACCTGCTCTAGGTGAGCCTGCTTGAGCAGGCGGGTTGGACCAGAGGAACTCTACAGGTCCCTTCCAACCTCCACCCTCCTGTGTGAGTCTGTGCTTTGGTTTCACTCCTAAAGCACCTGAACTCAGCCCTGATGCCTACTGGAAAGGGTGCTGGGACAAGGCAAGATCCCAGACACCCCCCCGAGGGTTCATCACAAAACCCCATCTACCTAGTCCAGAATATCGTATGGCAGACACACTCAGAAGAGAGAAAAGATCCTTTTATTGCAAACATCAACTGCGGTGGGGGGCGGGCCCGGGAGTCACAGGGCTTCAGCCAGTAACAGGGAAACGGCACCTACAACGACAGAGTCACAGAGCACTGATAAACCCATGAAGGCAGGAATAGGCAGGACTTAGTTCCCCTTTCTTTGGGGAACACCGCTGATGAGGAATTGCTCGTAGCCCAGAAGAGAGCGCTATGGCTGGCATCAACCAGGGGACGGCTCTGGCGCCTTATCCCCACGGGTAATGCCCTTAGAGACCTGCGTGCGTGCACAGATGCACAGGGCCCCTGTGCCACACAGCAGGGCTCGATGGGGAGCCCCTGGGGAGCGGCCATGGAGTTATTTCCAAGCCCCTCCCTTGCCAGCGGGTCGGACTGACTTGGAGCAGCGCTGAGAGTTGGGAAAGATGGGCAGCAGAGCCTGGTACACACCTGGGCTTCTTGACCTGCTGGACCTTCCTGCTTCTTTTAAGTCCCCATCACTTTCTCTCTTCCTTCTTTTCTTTTCTCGTTGGCATTCCTTCTCCTCTGCCCAGGCCTGTTTTCTCTTTCTTTTCTTTCTGTTTTCCTTTTCCTGGGGGGAGCCTGCAAACCTTTCCATCCCACAGTATGATTAGGTAGGTAAAGCCAGGATCAACTAGAATCAGTTCTTGATTTACCCAAAGCTGACTCATTTTACCTTCTTTCCTCTGAAACGCTCTTTAGTCCTTCTGTGCATCCCAGGGAGTCTACTGTGGTCCCTGGGGTGGTTGCAGCCAAAGCAACGGGTGCCTACAACAGAAATGTCAGAGTCAACAGGTGGCAAGGGACACCCTGGAGTAGCAGGTGACTGTTTGGCAAAATGCTGCCTTAGCCCTACAGAGAAGATCCCTTCGGCTGGTTTGCATTAGCCCTTTCTTCCAAGGGCCTCACTTTGGAACACAGGGTTCACACGGGTGTGTGACACTCGGTTTGTTTCTGGCAGCTCAACAAACACGGGGATACCATGTCTCGGGTAGGAGGGTAGCTCCTGATGGAGCTGCCATACCTCTGCCGTTTCGGACTCCACCACCGCGTCTCCCCCAGCTTCTTTGAGGACGTCCAGCAGAGAGGCGGGTGGTGTGTGCAGCAAGGCCTCTGCCTGGTGGTCCTTGTCTGCTCTGCCTGCAGGGCCACTTTGCTCTTCCAAATGCAGGTCTAGAAAGGAAAAGCACGTGCAGCAAAGTGACTCCTTGGAAGTAAAGCACACCTAAAGCAAAACCCACCCAAAGCCCTACACCAGCTGTCTTCTCGACATTGAGGTTTCTGGTACCCCAAGCCCCAGCCTGGGACAGCCCTCAGTTCCTCCTCGTACCTGTGGCTCTATCCATGGGTGCTGGCGACTCCCTGGCTGATGGACAGGAGCGGCCAGCCATCTCCTCCACAAAGATGTCACCGCAGTTTTCAATGAGAAACGCCACCAGCACGTTCACCTGCACACATCAAACCCTTGGGCTCAACCCAGGTGCCTGAATATGTATCACGCAGCCTTTCCCACTCCCAACCCTTGCCTCTGCGCAGGCGGCTGTGGTTGTGGGGCTGCTCTTGCAGGCAGCTACCCCACCGGCATTTGCTCAAGAGAGGAGGCAGCCAGGGACCTCTGAGCAGCCAAGCTCGGATGGGCCGGCAAGGCTGCAGTCGGCTGCTCAGTACAGCGCACCTTCTCAGTCACAGCCAGCATGGCCTCGAGGGGGAGCAGGTCCTCGTTAGGTGGGCTCAGCAGATTTGGCCCAAGGCAGATGGCCAGGTTGCTGGCGGTCATTCTGCTGCTGGAGGCGTTGTGGCCGATGTGCTGGAGGAGGGCCAGCAGCCGCTTGAGGAGGAGGAGATTGGCTCCAGGCAACTTCTCGGCCACCCTGAGGGAACAGGAACTCAACGTTAATAGAGAAGATGCTGCCCACAGCCGTCCCCAAAGCTTGCCCAACGCAGGGGGGTTGCACAGCTTTCCGGGTGCTCTCAGCCAGCGGTCAGTGCTCCTGCGCTTCAGGAAGGAAGCACGGCCTTGCTTCCCAGCTCCTCATTTCACCCAAGCCCAGGCAAGGGAAGGCTCCCTGTCCATGCCCTTTCCCCCAAAATCTAAGCCCACCCCAGCAAAAGCAAGCTGTCAGAAGACACAGCTTTTTAAGGAGACCGTCCCTTTTCAGGCAAGTCCCAGGCCTCTACCAGGCCCTCCTCAACAGGCAGGCTGCTGCCCACACTTACGCTTTCAGCTCTTCAACTTTCTCCTCCTTGCCGCTCTTCTGCATCGCTGCCATCCAGTCCTCATAGAGGTCTGTCACAAGGAGCTTGGCGGGGATGCTTCGGAGGAAGTCCTGCAATGCCAGGGGCTCCAGGTGAGCCTCTGAACACTCCAGGCCAGGCAGGAGCTCTTCCAGCTGCAGGTCAGAAGCGCTCACCTTCAAGATGACGGCCAGCAGCAGCGCAGGCTGGCTGCTCAGGTCAACATCCGCACCGTGGTCCAGGGCCTCCCGCAGCTCACGAAACTCTGTCCCGCCGGCAGCTCTTCGGAATATCCCTTCTGTCGACGGTCCTTCCTTCTGCAGGACAGCCAGCATCTCCTGCAGGAGCAGCAGGAGGACAGCTGCTTGGCTGAGAAGCTGCCTTCCAACAGCAGTGACCAAAGCACTGCCCCAGATCCTGCTCCTTTCCCCCTGCAAAGGGGGCTGGCACCAGAAGCGTCTTCTGGGGGTGAAGGGCCCAATCCCCCATCCCCGGAGCTCCTGGGGACACCCACCTCCCCTCTGGAGCAGCCGGAGGGAGGGCTGGGGACCCCCTGCCCAGGCTGGTTTACCTGGATGGACTGGGGCAGGGAGCCATCCTCCCCACAGAGGGCTGCCAGGGACTGGCCAAAGAGCGCCCTGCTGCAGCCGGAGCCCGCCTGCCCTGGCGCCTGGGCAGCGGCTGGGGTCCTCCGCAGAGCAAAGGGCCAGGGCAGCCCCATCCTCCTCCTCCTCCTCCTGCTGCTGATGCTGTTCCCTCCTTCTGAAAAGGAGCAAGAGCGCGTCAATGGAGACAGCTGGGCCAGCACTCCCGGAGCCTGCCCTGCCTGCAGCACGGTGCTGAGCGGTGCGGCAGGATGGGCAGGGAGCCAGCAGCTGGAACCACAGCTCCAGCTCAGCGGCTCCAGCTTGGAGGCTCCAGAGAGCTGGCATGCCACCGGGACAACCTGTCCCAGCCCTCGCCCTGCCCTCCTCCAAGCTGTGGGCAGCAGGAGAGGCTCTGGGTCCCCGCGGAACCACGTCCAGCGGCTGCTGCCCAGCGGGTGTCCTTGCTCGTCCAGGTGACGTCCTCCCTTAGGGTGCCGCACCTGCATGGCGACACTCAAGGGACAAGTGAGCACAGCTCAACCATTTGCAGGACAATGCGTTTCTTTCCAGAACTCACCTGGTGAGCGGCAAAGTCCCCCAGCTTTGATAGACGGGGCTGTCGGTGGCCCTTGCTTGGGATGATCCTGCAAGAAGCAGGCTGCGCTTAGAGAGCAGCCCCGCAGCAGAAAGGGCCACCGGCAAGCTGCCACCCGGCACCAGCAGCCTGAGCGTGGCAGAGCTGGGACCCTCTGCCCTCCTGGGCTCTCTGCCCCACACGGCAGGTTTCCCCCCAGCGCCGCCAGCGAGGATGTGCTGGCATTCCTGGTGCCTCCCCAACCCTCTGCGCTCCCCGAGTGGCACCGGGGGACGCTCCCTCCCTCCATCTCTGCCTTACAAGCTCACCCCGCTGGCCGCAGACGCCGGCACAGCCAGAGGCGGGTGAAAGGCAGCCCTTCTCACCTCGGCCTGGTCCTCCATCAGCCTCTCCAGGCTCCTGGCGCTGAATGTCCTCCACTGGGCAAGAGAGAAGGAGCGGAGGCAGGTGAGCAGCGATGCCTCTGCTGCTCGGCTGGAGGACCAGGGCTCGGGGACAGAGCCCAGACCGGAGAGACACTCACGGCGTGGCGGCGGCTCAGCTCCTTCTCCAGGGGTCTGAGGGAGGGGAGACGGGTCACGCGGGCTCTCTTTGCTCCTCCTGGTGTTCTGTGCACCGGCAAGGGACAGGGAGAGAGCTAGCTGAGCCCCAAGCTGCCCCTTCTCTCCTGTGAAGCAGCTCTGCCCGAGAGCTACCCGCAGCCGCGAGGGCACCTCTCCCCAGCTGGGGAGCTGTGTTCCCCCACCCGGCTGCGCCTGCAGCATCCCCCCCGGCTTACCCCAGCAGTGTGCCCACCCACAGCTCCTTCAGCGCCTGGGAGCTGCAGAAAGAGAGGAGAACCAGTGTCAGGCCCCGCTGCCCCCCAGCCCGCGGGCAGAGGCGGGCGCCTGCGCAGCCCTGCCCCGTGGGGAAGGACGCCAGAGCGGGACGAAGCCCCGTGGGGCAGGACAGAGGCACTGCCCAAGCCCTGGCTCCCCGTGTCCTGCCAGAGCAGCTGCTTTTGCCCTTCTCTTCTGGGGACCCAAAGGGCACCAGGGGATGCAGGACCTGGCAATGCCCCCATCCCTCCCTGCCGGCGTGCTTCCCGCTCCCTGCCCAGGCTCTGCATGCAGGGCAGAGACCGTTCACAGGATGGCGTGGGCACGGTTGGGAACCTCTCCTGCCCGGCCATGGGACGTGGCACCACGACTCACCCGAAAGCGGCAACGCAGGAGCCAGTGGGCCAGATGAGAACAATGGAGGTCCTGTCCTCATCGCTGCCTTCCTCCTCCTCTTTTTCCTCCCCCGCCGCCTCGTGTCCACCGCTCAGCACCCACAGCTGGTCCAGGGCCAGGCGGAGCTGTGGGCGCACGCTGGTGCCGCGTCTGCAGAGAGCAGAGAGGAGAGGCCGGCGGTGAGCTGGAGGTGGCCTCCTGGGGGTCCCCCCGGGCAGAGCCCTGTCCCCCACCTGCCCTTGGGACGGACGGACAGCGATGGGCGCCTCCAGCACCCACCAAGGTGCCGGGGCCTGGGGCTGGTGCCGGGGTGTCCCTGCCCCGGGGCCAGGGCCGGGGCTGGGGGAAAGGCAGCTGGGCTCTGAGGGTCTTACTGCAACTTGGCGATCACCAGTTCCTCCTGGAGGAGGAGAAGGCGTCTCTCGCTCCTCTTGCGGCCCCGGGTCAGCCGCACGTCCGCGCTCAGCACCGGCTCGGCGTCGGTGAGAGCCTCCCTGCAGAGCAGAGAGCGGCAGGCATGAGAAAGGCCGCCGCTGCTGCCGCGGGTCCCGGCCGTGCCCCCGAGGCACAGGGAGAGCCCACCTGGAGCCGCAGCAGCAGTTGGCCTGGCCCATCCTGCCCGGGAGAGGAGGACCCTCGCCGTGGACCAAGGACGCGGGCCAGTCGGCGACAGTGGGGATGGGAGGCGAGGTGCCGGTGCCGGCGAGGTGCTGCTCGGCCAGATCCTGCCTCCTCCCAGCGCTCCTGCGTGCCAGCACAGCTCCGTGCTGCTGTCTCTGGTGGCTGTGGGCTCCAACTGACCAACATTCCGAGCCCAACGGACCAACATTCTGAGCCCAACGGAAAGTGGGAGGGGCACCGGGGTGAGAGTTCTCTCCAGTATGGCCGTCTCTGCCTGGCACTGGGGACCCCCGGGCGGGCTGGACGGACCCAGCAGAGGGGAAGGACCGTCTCCCTCCACCTCTTGCCAACGCTTTGCCTACTGCAGCCCAGGAGGCAGTGAGCCGCCTTTGCCCCAGGGGCACTTTTCTGGCTCGAAATCGGTCCACTTGGCGTCCACCATCACCCCAGGTGTCTGCACAGCTGCTTTCCAGCTGGGTGTCCCCCAGCATTTACTGGCACAAGGGCTTCTTCGTCCCCAGGTCTCCAGGACTTTGCTCTTCCCCTTGGGGAACTACAGGAGGTTCCCATCAGCCCCTTTCTCCAGCCTGTCACGATCCCCTGGGTTGACAGCAGGACCCTCCGGCACGTGAGCCTCTCCTCCCGGTTGTGTGCCACAAGCTGCCGGAGGGTCCGCTCTGCCCCATCTCCCAGACCAGGGAATGTGAACAGATCCCGCGTGGTGCTGCGCAGGGGGGCAGACATGCACTTTGATAGGCCATCACTTGTCACAGGAGGTTCAGAAATTTAGGGGGAAAATCCATATTGGTTTGAGTATTATTTACACAGTGCTTCCCCTTTGTATTCCTGCAAGCTCTTAAAAGGTGTTCAAAATGTCTCCTTTTTCATTTGAATGTCACAGCTCTTCACAGTGCTGATGTTGCGTGTAACATTGGATCGGGTTGTACTCTCGCATAGATCGTTAGGTAGGATGTAGCCTAGATTATTAGGTAGAAGATAGCAGATTATCTGCATTAACTGTGCTAACACCAACGACAGGAGGTTCGGTCTAGCTCTTGAGCCGAAGGATAAAAATCCAAGGTGTCTATTGAACTCAGTGGGCTACTGATCAGCAGATTGAATTCACCATGTTCAAAAAAGAAAAGGTACGTGAGAAAGGCATATTCCATCTTGACTGCTACAATGCCTGTTTTTGTAGGTATGACGATAAATTATCCATGCCCCTCCCGCCACCCCCTTCCAAAAAAAAAAGGACTAGAGAAAAAAGATTCAACTGCTAGAGCAATGGGGCTTTTAATAGCCAAGTAAATTTCCCCAGATCACTCCCATTCAATGAGCCACTTTGCCTGACATTCTGCCTCTACTTGGTACCAACAGAAGACTCTACTTGTGCCATGCTACGGAAGATGTAGAATTCCTCTCTGATCCAGAACTTTCCACCTACAAGCAAAACCATGGTGAAGTCTTCCTCCACCTCAACCACTCCCTGGTGCCTCTTCCCCAGGGAAAGTCTTTCCTCTCTCACTCTGTGATCATAGCTGGTCACGGGCAATGCAAGCCCCAAGCCTCAGCCACCACCCGAGGCCACCAACCCCCTTTAGCCATAAGCAAGCTCTCAAACTCCTTTTGGGCTGCAGGAGAAGCGTTGTTAATAGAAATGGATGCACACGGCACAGTCTATTCCAGAATAGCCACAGCGGTTAAAAGCTTTCCGTGTCCTGGATTGGTGGTTTTCAGGACCAGCTCCTGGGTGCCATTGCACGAGGCTAGCGATAGCTCTATTTCATGTAGGTAATTCAGGCTTAATCCTTTGTCCCCACAGGCCCAGCAGCACAGAAAGTCACCGTGGGCTGTGTTTGAGCAGCCTGCTCCACTGGACTTGTGGCAAATGGCCACATCCCTGCTCTTCTGTTGTCCGCGTAGGGTCCTGGTCAATACAACAAGCTGTTTTCCCTGCAAATGACCATCGTGGCTAAAGACAGACTCCTCCTTGTGGACGCCAGCCAAGCTGTGGGAACGTCTCTGGCACCCATGCTGTGCCAGCTTTCAATCCCCAAGAGACTGGAACTGAGGCGGGTCCAACAGGAAGAAAATTTGCAATTGTTACTGAAAGAGGGGAGCGACCACCAGCACCGAAGAGCGATTCATATCCTGCCGAAAGCCACAGGGAAATGCAGGAAAAGTGTGGTGAGCTTAGGCAGGAATACTCCTGTCCGAGGAGCAGCACGCTTGGTTATTAAGGCTTTATCCCACTTGGGTGATAAGGCTTTATCCTTGGCTTTCCCGCCGTGCTGACCGCTGTGGCTGCTGCCTGTTCTTTCCTGCACCCACCTGTGGGGCTGTCCTTGGGAAGGGCACCAGAGCCGAGAAAGCCCCTGGGATAGGGGCGGGAAGAAGCTCTTCTCCAGAGATTTGCCAGAAGCTCTCCAGAGCATCCCTTTTCCAGCCCATGAGATGCTCTGTGTGACAAGGGAAGGTGCCTGTCGGTCCAATGGATGAGGCCCTGCAGGGCTCCCATCAGGGTCCTTTGACCTACCCCTCTTCCAGCCACCACTCCAGGGGCTGGGGGTCTCATGAAGGGCAGAGCCCTGTCCCCCACCTGCTGTTGGGACAGACATTGGTGCATCCAGCCATTAAAACCTGCCAAGGCTAGCTAACTAGGAAAAAGAGATGAGCCACACTGCACATGCCCAAAGGGCGGACACTATGTCAAGGATAACATAAATAAGTATATGATTAGAACAATATAAGCTTGCCTTGCTGGAGGTAACGGTATGCAGCATAGGCAGAACGATCCCCCGTGCATCCAGCGCTGCAATAAAGAATGCCTGCTTTCTAAAACTCCAAAATCGAGCCTCAGAGAGTTTCTTTGACCAGCTTTTTCAGTTACGCACCCCTACCTCTGACTGGCAGGACAGAAGAGAAGATCGCTCGGGCACCTGTCCCTTTCACTCGTGCCACTCAAGTCCAGCTTGACCTTGCCCAGGTTTTGCTTTACCTTGTCCTGGTGCCCGCATGGAAAAGGAGCAGGGGAAAGCGGTCTGTGCTTCGAACCAGCGTGCCAGCCTCCCCGTGACATCCCGGAGCACTCCTGGGTGGTCAGCACCATGGGGCCCTCCTATTTCTTCTGGCAAAGTCTCAGCTCCTCCTCTCTTGCTCGCTCCTCCTCCCCCATCCACATGCTCCTTTTCTAGGTGGTGGAAAGCATATTCTGCTTTCCCTGACTCCCACGCAGCCCCTTGGTTTCCAGCAGGCTTCCCACCAGCACCTCTGCAAGCCTGTTCTTAAGTGCAACCAAAAGGAGAATTTTCTCTTTATTATTCCCACACCTCAGAGGCAATTCTGCTTTCACTGAACTGAATGGAAATTTGTGAGTAAAGATGATGTTTAGATTTGTCTGCACTGCCACAGTAGAGTTCACGGGGCCCTGCCCACCTTCAATAAATGTCAGCTTTGTGTTGTGGTTTTCACTGGAGTGACAGCTACTGAACTGGAGAAGACCCATGGGAGAAAATAAACTGATGACAGAAGTTTTGAACCATGGGCTTGGGAACCACAGATGTGCATGTTTATGGAGTACCTCTCTTTCAATCTCCTGAGAGGATTTTTTCCTCTCATAACTTGAGGAGGATGGGAAGCTTTTTGGTCTGGTGGATTTGGTATTTTTAAGTTCACTTTTTACTGTGTTGCAAAAAAAAAATGCATGCAGTCTTACCATTTACATCCCACAGTGTTACCCGCTGGGCAGAAACGTCTGAGGCTTTCACATCTATTCCGTACCTCTGCTAACACTGTGCCAGTCTTGATCTGGTCGAATGAGAGCAGCTACTGCGAATAATGTTCTCGACTTCCCCATCTCCTCACTCTGGTTTTCCTCTGTTTCTCAGGCATATGCTTTCTCGAGACTGCCTATGAGGGTGAGAGATTACTAGAGTCCTTCCTTATTCCTAAAGGCATCTGAAAATTCTGTTAGGAGTCACTTGCTGTAAGATTATCTCCTGAAGTCATCGCAGAAATATCTAAGATTTTGTAGAAATTCTTTTGAGGCTCAGGAAGGTATGATTCTTCTCTCATGCTCAGTTTCACAAAAGCCTCTGTAGCCTTGGTCTCGTCTTCTTTAATGCTACGTTTCAGGATTAGTGGTTCTCCCACGCAGGGTGCCCTGCTGTTGAATTAGCCAGGCACAGCACAGAACCCTTGGTCTGGCCACGGTGAATACTTTTTTGGATAGGCTCAGGTGAGCATGGTGAGTTTATGTTGTTTCAAGGATTTACTACAACATCTGTGCCTTTTTTGACCCAATACTGCAAGCTGTTTAAAGCCATACACTTCCCCCCCGCCCCACTCCAATGAACCAGTCTGAGACTCTGTAGAGCACAGGATTATTGCACTATAATATAAGGTATTAATATAGCAGCAAAGCAGTCTTCCTTGCTGGAATACCTACCTAGCCTTCCTACCACCATAATATTGTTTCATAATGTGTGTACTGGAATGAAAATGCTCATAAATGCAACACGAATATTTGCTGACTGCAGGTATTTTTACAGTGCTGATCCCTCTAATACGGAGGCAGATGTAACGATAGTCACCCGTGTACTTCTATGAGCCTGTGCAATGTTTAGGTTGTTAATGGGCTGGAGAGGGATTTCTGATGATGATTCATGCCTTATCAGAAAGGGAAGAAGTGGATGTGGAAATGGCAGGAGAGACTGGGAGCTTAAGTTTATAAATCATGGTAGCATCTGACAGTTCATCCGGTCTCAGTGGAAACTGTTTGGGAACAGCGCTAAGCACTGGATCTCGGTGAATGGCCAGAGTCGGGTGGGAGAAGGCACCGTGGCTTTATTCAGATCTTCCCTTCAGTTGACTTAAGTAAGAGTGGACAAAAACCCTCTTGCAAAGAAGCACTTTTGCATCTTCCTCCAGACTTTGAGGGGTTTTGCCTTCTGATTTATACTAATGTACAGTCTTTAAAATATTTTCCCCTGGAAAAGTATATTGATCTATGTGTTCCTTACTTATCAAAGTGTGTTACCATTAACTATTAGATAGAGAAGCTCTGTTGTATCAGAACCACTAGAGGAATATTGTTACAGAACTGTATGGAAGTGGTGGTATAATTTAACTATGATTGCTCAGACACTCGTAGCAGGTTATTTTTATCAAAAGAATGGGTGCTGACTTGGAGTTGCTAACACTTATGGATGCTCATTTTATGAAGCATAAAAGCGTGGGTAAAACAAGTGTGTTAAAGGTGATGGTAGGATGGGATTCAATGTGAGCCTTACATGCCAGGGGAGATTTCATGAATCAGACAACCAAGTAGGTGGCTTCCTTGTGAACTGGTATGCATCTGGGATTAATTTAGGGACTAATGCCATTGGGATTAACTTCGGGACTAATGCCATTGCACAGTTGTGGCCTGATGGTACGCTTCCCTTAAAGACATTTTTAAATAGGAAGCTGAGGATTCAACTCAATTTGTACGAGTTCCTGTTTCCTCTGAGAAATACTAAGTTTTTGCTCTAAAACTAAAAGATGCCCAAGCTGAAAGAGCCTTAGCTTTCAAACAAAATCAGTGCTTTCCATGGGAAACATCCACAGACTCTTTAAAGATGTTTTTCTAGAGGCCTTCACACATCCTCTGCAAAACTACTCCTTTTTTTTCCTAAACAGCTCTATTGGCAGTGTCATTTCTTCAACTGCCAAAACACCGTTTTGAAATGCAATTGCTAAACTGCTGTGCAACTTTGGACAAGGCATCTTTAATTTACTTTCTGTCAAATTCCAACAAAGTGGGAAAAACTATTTCTTCTTCTCTATTCACATTCTGAATGAGAATAGAATAGTTCAGCTGGAAGGGACCTACAAGTTCCTACTAGTCCTCCTGCCTGACCGCTTCATGGCTGACCAAAAGTTCAAGCATGGTATTAAGGGCATTGTCCAAATGCCTCTTCAACACTGACAGGCATGGGGCATCCACCACCTCTCCAGGAAGCCTGTTTCAGGGTGTGACCACCCTCTTGGCAAAGAAATGTCTCCTCACGTCAAGTCCAAACCTCCCCTGACAGCGTGGTAGCAAGTGTCCCTTGGTGCCTTGGTAAGGAACGGTGAGGAAACCGTGCATGCTCTCTACATCTCTGCAGAGGGAACCAAACCCCTGTCTTTCACCTCTGGCATCACCACAACCAAAGGAATGTCTGTGGCCTACGTGCCCTTATTTACATAGTCTGAAGGTACAGATCCATTTTGGCACCAACGCACAAAATGGCAAGGAGACTACCTCTCTTAATCTCTCAGTACTCAAAATACTAAATCCTAAAGGAAAAGGAGACTTGCCAGGGTTTGAGGTAAGATCCGAACATCTTCCCACAAACCGAGGTAGGCAAAGAACTCTCAGAAAGGTTCAAGTCACAGGTGAGCTGTGGAAGTTCCACCCATGGCTGAAGCGCCTTTGGTATCCCATATAAACACGGCCAACGCGTGTGTTTAATAGAAAGGCTGCGCAGCTGGGTTTCAGTGGGACAAGGGGATGTGACGGCAATAGCAGCAATGGGCTATTCTGACACTTTGGAAGAGCTGTCTGTCCTTTGCCTGGCTGGGCTTTGGTCACGGATCCAAATGGTCCACGTCTGAATACGACCAACCTTTCCTTCCACCACACCGGGGTCACCTCCGCGCACTTGTTTCTCAAAGCCTGGCTTACTTCCGTGGCGGGCTCTTGGCACCCACCATCCCAACCTATGGCTCTGGTTACACTTTGGCTTGCCTCCAGGCTGCGGCTGCCGAAATCACCCCGCTTATGCCCCACAAAAAGGGGTTGTGTCCAGCCACATCAAGTCCCTGCTCCTCCTGGCTGCAGGGCTGCATAGGCTTTAGCTCTGGCACAGAGAGGGGACGGCTAATAGGGGCGGTCTCTGCGCTGCACGCTTGGTTCCTGCCATGGCCCGAGAGAAGAGGAACAGCACCAGGCTTCTCCTTGCGAGCCGAGTGGCAGAGCAGGCGCCAGGGACACCCAGCAGCTGGGCCCAGGGCATGGCCGCCAAGGGCAGGGAGAGACCCCCGGGCCTCCCGGGCACAGCGACAGCCCGTGGAATGATTGCTGGATGGAGGTGACTTGTCAGTATGACACACGCACCCCCCACCCCTCAAGGGAAGGTGAACCTCCAGGGAGGAACACAGTGCACACGTCAAGAATCGGTTCTGTGGTAGCTCCCTAAGCAACGTGACCTGCAACTTTAGACGTCAGCAACACCAGGGGAGCTTGGTACGCTGACTCTGAAAAGGAACACAGAGGGTGGAGCGGAGCCGAGACCCCGCGGCCAGGCTCGGTGATCGCAGGGGTAGGCAACCGGAACGATCGGAACGAGAACGCTTGGTCCCTGCATTGAATCCACTGAAGCAAGGAGGTAAAATAACGGCGGTTCTGTCGAGCTAACGCCCTACACTTCTGGTTTATATCACACGTGCCCACTTCTGGGGTACTCACACGCAACAGCAGGTCCTTTGGGTGAACTTTGCTCATTACAACACCAAAACACACCTCCACCCCCAAAGTTACCCACCTCCAAGGTGCGACCAACCCCCACTGAGCACGCGCTCTGAATTTTCTCTAGCATACACCTTTAAAAGCAAACCGAGAGAACTTTATACCAATCAAAGGAAATGTATGTATGACTAGAGTCACTCAAGCTCCACCGAAAAACTCAGAAAACATAAAAGGGCTTAAGAGAGGAGAAATGCCAGGGAAGACACCATCACAGACAAGTCGGGAGGACATCGCTGACTTCTGGCATCAGTCGATGGGCTGAGCCTCTCTCCCCCCCGCCATAGGGTTGCCTATTGCGTGAGATTTGAACACTCGGCTGTACCGAGTGCTTCCCCGGGAAACTTAGAATTCTTTAGAGCTCTTTTCTTTCATCATTTAACGCGCCTGTAGGCAACGGTATTGTCACCTGCACGTGCTTTGCAGACAGTCTATTTATCACGGGCAATCCAAAAGCACCTGTACCGTTGCTTTAATAAACTGCGCTGCTCATTCATCTAGTCGTGATGAAAAACAAAAGAAAAGAGAAAGCCCCAAACCCAAATGTAAAGGAGCCTCAGCGCCGGAGGACGAGCTCTCCTCTCTCAAAGCAGCCTGGGGGAACCACGGGCAGAAGAGGTGAACCCAGCCCTGGCCTTGGGGTTTGAGGACCCCTCACCACTTCCACAGCCACCCTCCCTGGGTGGAGAACTGCTGCAGCACGTTGAAGGCAGACAGCAGGGCCCAGCTCTGCACCACCAGCACTTTGCCGGGACACAGGCAGCCTGAGCAGAGCCTGGACCTCCCCGAGCACCTCACCGCAGACAGCCAGAGCACACCCAGACACCCAGGCATCCTCCACGTGGAGGCCACTTCCCACCCCGGCTGGCCAACGCAACGGGCTGCCTACCTTCTTCAAGGACGTCAGCAGTTTGATGCTGACGAAGCCCATCTTGTTCTTCTGGACATGTTTCAGGAGGAAAGCATCCTTGGCCAGGTTCTCGTCAGAGAGGTGGAATTCCACCTGGGACGCAACCCTCCTGACCAGCTGCCGGTCAGGGACAGAGTAGCTGCAGTCCAAGAGATCAGCCCCCAGAACATCGCTCGCATCGCAGAAGCTCCCGGCAAAGCAGCAGGGACACGGGTGTGACTTGGTGGCCTTTGGGATGTGCAGCACTGCCCGGTCCCAGCCACAGCGGTGCAGATGGCAGAGTGTTGAGGAGCGGGGTGGCTCAGCTGCGCTCTGAAATGAAACGGAGTTTTATGGTTTTAGAAGCGCGCTTGCCTTCACGCCCCCAGCATCGGTCCCTGCCACAAGTTACGCAGCAGATGGCCTTGCGCAATCTTGCAGCCAGAGGTGCCTCACCAACAGAGCGCCATCTCTTTAATTAACAGGATACAGGCCAGGAGAGATCTTTGGCCTCCGGTTCACGGCAGTTGTCCCGACTCCCCCAGGCCACACACTGTTCACACAGCGGGAGCGAGAGGCCTGTGTCCTTGGTACCAGGGGGTCCTTGCTAGTGCCGAATCCTCCAAGCACGAGGAGGGGATGTACTAACCCCATCCCTGGGGTCCCGTAGAGCGCAAACAGCCCCAGCGCCCCGACACCGGACGTTGGGCAGAATCCAGTCCTTTTCTGGGAGCACGCGGCGGCGGGTACCATCTCCTCCTGGGTGTCACGCACCCAGGGAAAGCGCCGCCCCCTCCGAGGGGGATCCAGAGCTGCTGCTTTTCCCATCAGGAGACTAAAAGACCTGACAGCACTACTGGAGCGAGGGCTGGGGGAAAGCGTGCCACCGAGCGACACCGCGTGACCTTCCTTCGCGCCCTCGAGGTCCTTTTTCCTATTTCTGCCTCGCTCCGGTCAACGCAGCGAACAGAAGCACGGGCAACAGTCGCAAACGCATTTGCCATCTGGCGCAAGGAGGCTGCGGCTGCAGCTTGGTCCCCGCTCGGCTCGGCTGAATCAACTTGTTCTTCTTCCCCCACCGGAAAAATACTGTTGAAAGCAAAGAGGATTTGCACCCGCAGACCCTGAGAGCCGCCTGTAGGCCCCGGGGGCACCCCAGCCTCCCTTAACCCTTTCCCTCCCCAGGAGGAGCTGGGGAGGCTCTTGGGGGTGGGGCGGAACACAGGGAGCCCCCGCATTCCTTCCGGGGAGACGCCAAAGAGTCCTTGGCAGCCAACAGCCAGAAGGGACCATGGCGCGGCCACCAGTGCAGCTCCCACTGCCTGGGCCCTGGGGCCCCCCGGCGCCCCAGCTTTTCCAGCCATTCACGCTCCCCAAAACCTTCTACCCTCAAGGTAGGGACCGACCTCAACCCCAACCCCTGCAGCCCAGGGACGCTCTTGGGGGGCAAGAGCAGAGGTGACTGCCGGCCATCGCTCCTCTCTCTCTTAGGCTCAGCCAACCTGTGCCGCCTGCCCGCGCGGGAGCAGCCCTTCCCTGCAGCCCGGCCACCCCAGGCCCACCAGGCACCACCAGCAGGTATGGCACCCCAGTCTGCTCTGGCACCTTCCCCATCCCCATCACACCCCTTCCCCCGGCACTTTTCACATGGGGGTTCAGCAAGCCCCGGTGAGCATCCTTGCCCTCGCCCAGGCGGCGCGTGCCCAGGAAAGCCCATCTGCAGAGAATTCCCCAAATATTTGGGGCCACCTCTCCCATTTCACCTCCTAGATGCGAGTCTCCTCCCCGATTTGCAACCCCGTCCCACCGGCACAGCAGCTCACCCCGTGGGGATCGCCCCGGCCACAAGCTCCCCACGCCCCTGGCCCAGAGCTGGGGGATGTCGGCCATCGGGGCCGGCTCGGCGGGTGCCCCTGGAGAGTCCCCCCGCCCCAGCACGGCTCCCCCTCACCCACACAGGGCTGCAGAGGGCTCCATGTGGCTGCCTCTTCGACCCCCGCGTCTTCCGCATCCAGTGGACAACCACCCACCTGCCTCCGCCGGCCACCGCCACGCTCGGCCAAGGCGCCGCTTCTCTGCCGGGTGCTGCCCTGTGGGGTCCCGGGGGCTGCGGGGCCCCCCTGGCCTGGGCAGCCCCAGGGACCCCCCAGGGCCAACCGCGATACCTCGCACCCTATAAAAATCAGAGGAGTGGGGTGGCCCCAGCCCCTCCGGTGCTGCTGACAGCCATCCCCGGCTACCAGCACATCGAGGGGCAGCTGGCAAAGATCAACATCTCCAGCACGGCCACCCCTGCGGGGGCACCCCCGGGCAGCGACATCCCCCCGGGGAGCGACGTCCCCCCCAGCCAAGCCCTTGGAGATGCCCTTGCCGTGGCTCTCCAAGAGGCCCTAATGCTCTTTGATTGCTCCCTGGGCGGGCTGGCGGTCAGCCAGCATGCTCCCAGCAGCAGCCCCATGCCTGGGGACGCTGGTGGCACCGGCGCAGCCACCCCCCACCGCGACTTCAGCTCGCTCTCGCTGCCTGAGGAGATGCTCACCCCTGACTACTGCATCCCCGAGCTCAGCGATGCCATGCTGAGCCTCAAAATAGTCAACGGCAGCAGGATGGAGCCCCAGGAGCCGTGGCAGGATGCGGGGATGGACCTGCCACCATCCCCACCTGCCACGGCAGGCAAGCGGAGGAAGAGGCAGGCGCAGAGCTCCTTGCCAATGCCACCCAGCAAGCGCAGGGCTCTTGCGGCCAACGTGGGGGTGTGAGGGGGGGGCGGGGATTAGACAGGGGTGAGAGGGATGGAGATGGGGGGAGTGGGGGGTGGGAGAGGAGGGGGGGTACTTGTTGAAGGGGGGGCCGGGGAGGGGGGTAGGGAGGGGTTAGACCAGCTTGGATGGGACCTTTCCTCTTGTCTTTTCAATTAAAAGCTCCTTCTCCAGAACCGCTCCGTGCCTGTGTGGGAGGGGGAGGGAGAGCAGGGGGCACCAAGAAACAGCACCCAAGAGGTGCAAAAGCCCCGCTGAGCCCCAGATCCGAGCCGGGGAAAGCCCCGAGGGGAACCGAGCCACCCCCAGGGCCGAGTCACCACCAGCGGGGCAGGCAACGGTGGGGCGGGACGCGGACGACTCCCCTCTCCCCTTCCCCAGGGGGAGCAGCCCTTTGGTGGGGAAGCCAGGACAGACAGCTCCCTGCAGGACTCACGGACACGGCCCCACGCAGAAAGCAGCACAGAGCCCCTGCGACAAGGACAGACCTCGGGGGCCGGGGGGGACACGGGCACACACGACAGCAAGGGCTGCAAGGCCTTCGTCTTGAACACCACCAGCGTCCCCTCCAGCGGGGACAGGGCTCGGTGCAAAGCCCTTCAAAGCCTCAAGACCATCACGGCCTTCCTCGGGTCCCACTGACCTCAGCCCCGGAGAGCCCAGCGCTGCCTCACTGACACACCAAAATAACCCCAAATCACCCCAAGAATGGCGAGGGAGGGAGCTGCAGGCCACGCAGGGACCCTCCTCCACTTGTCTGCCTATACCTTGGGCAGCCGCAAGACCAGCAAGGGGGGAGAAAAAATCAGAAGGAAAAAAAAAAACAAAACAAAACACTGCACCAGCCAGAAAGTGCCTGGAAACTTTATCAAATGGTACATTTCAGCTTGGGGGCTTGAAGATTTACACCCATTTACCAGTAAAACTCTCCCTGCATGCTGCAATTTGGTGGGAGCAAGATTTGTGGGTATGTCTGCACCCAAAACGCAGCAGTATGTGGCACCCTTTAACTGGTGTTCTTCCCAAGCCCATTCACCTTTGCAGAAAAAGGGATTGTCTTCCTGCACATGGCACAAAGCAGGACACACGCAGCCCATGGTGGCTGAGAGGGTTATAAGGGAATAAATGCATTGAGCTGGTAAATTCAGCCACCAGCACTTGAAATCAGACAGTGAGTCCCAACTCAAGAAGCGCTCGCTCTCCTCCCTGCCATCACACCTCACCATCGAGCTATTAAAGCCATGCCATTGTACCAGCTGTCCCAAGGGTGGCCCACAGCATCTGCCCAGCTTCAGCAGGCACCAAGGCCAACCCTTACACTTCCCCTGCCTGACCCTGACTCAGCTCCAGCCCTTCTGGGGCAGCCCGTGCAACTTGCCATGAGCTGCTATTAACACTCATGGGCCCAGTGACAGTACTGGATTTACTCCAGTTTATGTCAGGAACAGTGAGCTCAGCCAGGACATTCGGATTCTTCCCATCCTCCCACCAACCTTATTCATAAACAGGGGTTTGTTTGGTTTTTTTAGTATTTTAGGTAGATGTAATTACCGTGAAATGCAGCAAGAGGTCAGCAGACTACATCATCACGCAGATGGTCCAGGAGATGAGCCGTGGTGAGCCGGGAGGACAGTCAGCCCCTGGAAACATTTTGAGACAACCAGAGGGTCGGGCTGCTCCAATACAGCTCTCTCACTCCTGGCTCTGGAGCCTTCATCTCACATTCCCCACATCCCTTCGGCCTTTCTAATCACAGGCTTTAAGGTCCCTACATACGTCAGTGAGCAAATATTGATTTGCCTGCACTGCCTACAGATCGTAATCTAACTCCACGCACCTTAAAGAAGCTCAGCGCACACTCCACGTTCTTACAGCTGCTTTGATTGCAATTCAGTCTCTAGTACAGTACCCTTATTTATAATGCCAGGGCTTCAGCGTGGTGCCTCAGGCACTCTAAAATTATTACAGGGCCCTTTTGACTTTCAACTCCCTTCTATTCAATTCCATTTTTATTTGTCAGCAGAGACTCCCATTGACCAGCAGTGGAAGCCAACCGTGCACAGGCAGACGGTGCTACTGCATGTTAAGCCAATCCTATAGAAATTACTTGCACGCGGCTCAACACGACGGGTCATCTCAGTTTGAATGAGAAACGCCGGGTCTGGAAGAGCAGGTGGCAGAGTGCTCCTGGGTGCAGCTTCCTTGGAGAGATGAGACATCCAGGCTTGGAGCAGCACCGGGGGTGCTCAGCTGCAGCCCCTCGACAGTGCCATCCGTCCGGCTGATGCAGCCATCGTTTAAAAAAACGGCGAGGGAAAGCGACTTTAAGAATCAGAGCTCCGGTGAAATCAAACTTCAATTATTTACCAAATCTCACTTTTACAGTCACCTAGCAGCAAACCAGTTTCCACGGCTGGTACAAAATATTAAAACCATCAAAATATTTAGACATACCATACAGAATGTATGGAAATACGCTATCAATTCCCCCCTTTCTGTTTGAGGCTACTAATTCTTTTAGTAGTCTCACTTGAACATAGCTTGTGTCACAGTTGCGCACAGCATTCCTTATCTCCTTCCGTTCATTTATGCTAACATTAACAGGCTGTATTTAAGAGAAATGCTACTAACTTAGACAAATCTTTAAGTTGACAGCTTACTTAGCTGTATTTAGGAATACATGAACTAAGCTACAACCATGCTGTTTTAGAAGAAGGTACCTTTCATCTTCCTGGGTAAAAAAAACATTATATACGAAGTCATTCTGTGTAAATTTTATTTAATGGATATGTCCTTTCAGCATTTTTTTTAATATAATGACACCATTTCTTCAGCTAGAGAAAACAGGGAATTGCAGAACTACAAGAAATGGATTCCTGAGGATGACAGGGAGGTAAGTATTTTGTTAGCGAGTTATTGATGGTTTTATTTGCTTTTTTCTTATTTAATCTAGTGATGACTTTCCCCTTTGCCTGTTCTCCGCCAGGATTCACTCTAACGGCTGGTGACCAGGCAATCACACTCACTCAGTAAGTTATCAAATACCAGGGGTCTTCGTTTGCATAGCCATGTTAATCTGGTGTTCACAGCACATCCTTCGGTTCACTTTTAATAAATAAATCCCACAAAGAAAATAGCAGAGGGGAAGGAAGGTTGCTGTGCTGCTTTCCAAAGCAAGCAGTAGCTCAAGCAGCCTCAGAAGGGATGGTTCTGCCCCCTCTACTGAACAGAACAGCATCCTCCTGCGTGAGCACTACTGCTGCTTTCACGAATAGGCCCTCTGAAATAAGGTGCTCAGTGTAAGGGTGAAGAAATCAAGCCCCAAATCAGTTTACTGCTGGGCCAGTTCCTGGCTTTGCATTTCCCACGACAGTCAAAAGGAAAATGCATTCCTGCGCTCTAGAGACAACAGTTTTGATTTTCAGGCAAACTTTTTTCTCCTGTACCACCAGACCCTGGAGCCTCATGCATGGTTAGACTTTTTCTAACCTTGATGCATCACTGCTATTGCAAAAGCTCCAACAAATTCCTTTTGCTCTCTGTTCAAGGAAAGTTTCACCAATCTCCAGGAGAAGAAAACAGCAGCCCCAGTTTAAATCCAGCCTGCGCTTTCTCTGCGCAGACAGTATGAAAGAAAAAACAAGAGGTGAAATGTAAGCCCAAGTACCGCTGGTTTCCTAACCGACTAAAAGCACAAAGACCCCATCCTTGAAACAACACAGTAAATGACCCTGTGACAACAAGCACAATCCCACAGAGGTCACCATATGCAGAAACACATCCTTCTTTCCCCAGCACCTTTTCCCTTGGCCCCCTCCAAACACTGCCCGTGCGGGCTCCAGCTGTCTCCTACCTCTGAAGCACCTTCTGCCACAGCAGCAATGTTCTTCTGCAGAGTTTGACACCTCTGTCACCCCAACCTTAATCACAGGATAAATAAAGGGCCTGACAAAGTCTACAATGGGTCCATCTTTCTCAGCCTTGTCCTCTTTTTTAAGCTGCGAGGCTCTTTTCTGAATGACATTTTTCTAAGTACAGCTGGTAGATGAGTGTTAGAAATCGGTGCCAGGAGCTGGGGCTGGAAGAGAAGACAGGATTTTTGAGCTGGAAGGCGCGGGGGCCTGGGAGGGGGCAGAAGAGGGGCTCTGCAGCGAGGGGCTGCCAAACAGGGCGAGGCGCAAAGACGCCTGCGATGACGACTCACTGGGCAAGTCTGTATTAGCGACTATAGTCTCCGTTATCACTCCCCTTCCACCTTCTGGAAGGAGCGGGGCGGGAAGATTCTCCCTGTGGGAAGCAGTCTGGGACAGGACGTGGGGGAGACGTGGGGTTTGCAGAAGGGCTCTGAGCGAGCAGCAGAGGCTGCCGAGGCAGTGGTGCATCAGGAGCTCGGGGCAACAGGGGCAAGGCCTTGCCCTCCGTGCTGTGCCCCCACACTTACATCTGGACACCTGTGGCCAGGGCTACACTTGGGGCTGGAGTACGCAGGCAGGAGCCCTGCTGCCACCTCACCCCCTGCTTACACACCTACCCCACGCACAGCACTGCTGCCTCCTTCTCCTTACCAAGGAAGCAACAGCCATAAGCTACCTCTCCAGCACGTGCAAGCAGGGCAGTACACTTTGAAACGCGTTTCCTCTAAGAACATCCCAGACAAAACAGATGCCACGAGCGACAGTGTAACTCTCTGCCTCCAAAGAAGCGGGGTACTGCTCAGACTGTCCACTGCACACAGAGAGAGCGCTTTCCACCAGCCGTACCAACACACCCTCACCAGGTATTGCCTGTTGATTAATTACTTGCACTAGCAGATCTTCCCCACTGTCGACTTTCGGAATGTTGGGCCATTATGGGACTTGGATTCCTCCCATTACGAGGCAACAGCATCTTTTTAAAGAAATAAAAAGAGCACTGCTAAATGGGTACAACTACCTCTTATATTACTAGAGTTACCACAGAACGCATCGTTGGTAGAATTCCACTCAGTCTGGTCGACTTACTCTGCCGATGATTTTTTGAGCCCTTACATCTTACCAGTTTGCTGAAAAGGCAGGGGGTTTTTTGGACAAAAGCCCAAATAAAATACTTCGCAGTCCATGTAATTCTCGGCCTTCCTATGTTCCTATATGTCTCCTTCTCTAAAGCGGATAAATAAATCATGCATTTGGTTTTCAAGTAATGCTATCAAATGCCAGACAGACATCATCTAACCCAAGAACCCATTAACTGACCCAAGCTTTGCTCCCCACGAGACCAAATGTTTTAAAATGCATTTAAATCTTGAGTCTGTTATCAAAACTGTAACATAAATACCTATGTATATATCTCATCCCTTCTGCTCTGAACAGGACCAGGGAAAAACTGAAAAAACTTAATTCCAAGAACTTACTCCAGAGCTGTCTTGTGGCTCAACAGGCTGATTCACAGGTCAAAGAAACTCGCAACGAAATCGCACCAGAGCTACTTTCATTCTCCGTTTCCCAAGAAAGAGTATTGCAGTTATGTTTGCCAATATTCACCGTTTACACCAATTAACCAAACTTCCCTATTATTTATAACTTCTTGGGGTACGGTTTCATCGCTTTTACACATATGCCCCTCTGCCTCGCACTAGAACCATGGATCCTACTTGAGGGTGCTCACAGAGTACAGTACGATTTCGCCTTAGTACACTTAGAAATATCTTTGTGAATGATATTTCACAGCATGCTCTTGCACGTCCCCTTCAGTTAGCAAAACATCATTGATACGCTCTACATATCTGTATTCCTAAAGTTGTCCTCTTTATGTAAAACTGATTTTAAGTCAAGCTGTTATGCAGCTGTTCCATAATTAAATTGCATACCGTAAAAGCTGATGTAGAAAGTATTACCACGTCGTAGAACGTAAATATTCATAGATTAAGCTTGTTCTCCTTAGCTTGAGAAACTAGGCAAGTTAGAGATCAAAACTTCTAAAATTAATCAAAACCTTGGCAGATGTATTAACAAAAATAAAGCTCAGTGTTTTAAAGAAAATAAAAAGAGTCTGCTTCAGTTCAAGCTCTGCTAAAATTACCTGATGGATAGGTGCCTAACGTGCATCCTGTGCCAGACACCCTGTATGCACAGAGACCTTTCTTATACACTTTCTTCATTACCTGCATTGCTTATCAATATTCACTCGTTCATACAGGCATACTCATTTAAAGCAACTTATCTTAGTAGGGCTATTTTCATCACAGCTTGCTTTGAATGCCGTCTCATTGGCAACATCAACTGGTCAACCCTTAGGTATACGTAGGATTCCCACAGGTACCCGCACATACAGAATCTGGCATTCCTGAGACAATGCCTGTGCAAAGGCTAACGAGGTGGGTAAAACAGTCTCATCTGGTGCATCCAGGATGGGTGCTGCATCCTCTATCCACAGCGTAGACAAACACAGGACTAAGATGCACGCGATACAGTGAATTTACTGGGTGAGAAGGGAGAAAGCGGAAGAGGATTTGCCTTCTGAAACTGGACAGTACTCTTCTCAAGAGCAAGAGCTGCCGCTTTTATTAACTGTTTTCAAAAATCTGCAGCTAAGAGGACTCCTTTGAGCTGAGTACTTAACAGTCCTTCTCCACTTGGACATACTTCACAAATACAAGTGTCTTGCCCCTTAGGGTGTGTTTTGGCTTGATGAGGGTTTTGTTTGTTTCTCCAGAAGAAATTACCAGGGAGTAGTAAATGTCAGCAGCTCTTCAAGTATGCTTGGGTGTTTCTGCATGGTTTGTAGCCCTGCCTCCAAAGGAAAAACACATGCACACAGTTTAGCATTGAAAATACTTCACACTGTACTGATGGCTTTTTTTCTTCTGAATCTCAGTTCGTAATTCTTGGAAGCAAGTTTTCTAGTCATAAACTTAGCTGAGCTATTGGAAAAACCTGCTGTATATTATCTTTACACTGCTATCCACCAGCATGGAACTTACTGTCCTGTAACTACACACCTCAGATTATAAAATACATATGCATGTGTTCATTTCAAATGATCGGTTATTTATGTCATAGCTGAAGAAACATATCTCAACGTGAGAAAACAAGGATACACCTACTCACTCAACTGCAAGTTGTAAGCTTCACTGCAACACACCTTATAGTTTTAGTTTCTTTCCAGAGGTGAAGATGACAACAGAAAGGCTAGAGTCCAATGCTGCTTTCGCCTACCCTGAATGTTATTTCAAGTTATTGCTCTGTGATTAATACAAAGCTTACACAGTGATACGGCTTGAAAGGCTGACCATCTTTCACACACTCTGCAGAGTGTGAGGTTTTGTACATGAATCATAGAGAAATGGGAATCAGCCCAGGTAGATCAGTGATTTGTCTGTCACACGTACAACAAAGTGTTAAGAGGTTAATCTGCAATTTGTTTCATTTTTATCCTTACATCTCCACCACTGGTAAGCCAGTTGGGTGAGATCCTTCATTTCTGTAATTCCAACTGTTTTACACTCTACTCAATATTTCCATCTCTAAAGATGGGCCCACTCAAAACAAACAACTGATTTCCGGTTTTAAAAACACTTTTTTAGTTTTAAAACATCTCTAAGTTTTACAGCAGTCCAGTTGTATGTGCAACTCCAAAACATCCCTCGCCTGTAAATCCACCAGTCTGATGCTCATTTACATCATAGGTCTTTCACCGAGCACAATGTTCCTGAGGTGGGTACAATGCAATATGTGCCAGCGTAGACTCTTTTCCATTACCAGGGAAGGTAAAAAGATGTTTTAATATCACTGAACATTCAGGCTGGATGGAAAAAACACACAAGCAGAAAAAGCCGATTTCAAAAATGCCGAGGCATATCCTTTCATTGCCCACATGGAAAAAACCCATAGACCACGTATGGCTATGGAGATCTCTTCCTCCACCCCACTACTGCCTAAAAGGACAACGGGCAGATTTTTCACACTGCTTGGGACCCACAAAGATCTATAATTTGCTATTATGTTTCTGCATGCAGCCTCTGCATCATGCGGGAGCAAAGAAATGCTCCTGCTGCCTTGCAGCCCTGCCACTCCACAACTCCCAGGACACCTCAGAGCTCTGCACATCCACATCGGTTCTCCTTGGGTGGACATTCCCAGAGGAATTATGCTGCTGTGAGCACGCAAAGCCGCATAATCCAAGCCACTTGAAGGAGACACAAAACAATTGTACAATTTCTCCTTAATAAACAGTCCCTCTGGACACAGAAGTCACAGACTCTCTCTGCTCGGCAGCACGTGGGATAACTGCGCATCAGTCACATCCTACATTTTCTCCATGTTGTTTCTTTCTTTTGCGGTACTTGCAGATATCCACTGGGGAATATGGTAATCCCAGAACACTGCTGCCTCCATGCTACACGGTTTCACCATTCATCAACATTAGCTGTGTTCATGCATGATGAAGTACTGGCTTATTTGTACAGGAAGGAAAGACAAAGTAGGAAGTTTGTGTACTAACATTTTACCTGCCCTGGCTTTGACACACCACACCCTGCCCTCTTCTAGAACCACGGTAACGAAAAAAAGCTATACAAAAATGACACGTACTCCCTGCTTCTAGTCTGCTTTCTTTTCCCCACCATCAAATCCCTTCTCAGAGATATGAGAAGACAAGCAATGCAGACAGCACCTGGAAGGTTACCTTACTGCTGTTCCAGCAAATTATATGGCTGGCTGCCTCTGGAAAACGTTTGGGGAGCTGCATCAACATGCAAGGAACCTCAAAAGGAGGAGGGAATTTTTGACTGCTCTAATTGTCACTCTGTCCTGAAATTGAGACCTCCAGCACAGCAAAGACCTCTGACACCAAACAAAATCAGCAATGAACAACAACCAAGATGGTTTCCCACACAAACCTCAGTCCTGCCCTTGGCAAACTGCAGGTAATTTGCTTAGAGAAGACATTTTCTTAAGCTGTCAACTGGGCAACAAAATTGCCATCAAGGAAAAAACAAATGCAACAGTATCTCCATGCAGATGCCAAAAAGAGAGCACTAGGTTGTCTCTAGGAGAAGAACCAAGAGAGACGCTGCAGACTAGGTTCATTCAGTAAAATCAGATGACAGCATCTGACTTCTCCTTTATCAGTCTGATACGCACCTACTTACTCCTAACTTACAGCGGACAGAGTAAATATGGTTTAAGAATTACTGGTTCTCAAATTTCACTTATATTCTTAAAAGTACAGGACTTCGGGCATAAATCTGCCACACAGGCATGCCTGTTTCCCCTCTGTATTCAATCTAAAAGCAGCCTTTATTGAAATGATCATAAATTACACACTGACATTTGGCAGCCTTTGTTAAAAACAGAAACCTACCTCTTTTATACTACCCCCCCCAACCTCATAAACTATTACATTCTCCTGGATCACCTTATTAGTACTCATCTATTAATAGCAGACTCCACAAACTCCTCACTCCTCAATTAATGTTGCTCAGCCAAACATCCCATGCTTGAAAGGGCTCAGGATGACTACAGAAACCTCTCTGTTGCAGGAACTAACAACCTTGAAAGATACCTTAACGAGGCCAAGAAGATCTCCTCAAGTTTATTAAAAAAAAAAAGTTGTGCTAGCTCGTCCAAATGCTTGCATGAATTTGGACCAGTTTCTGTCAAACTTCCCCTTGTTCTTGTGTGCCTAGGAGTCACTCTTAGATTTTAACCCAGCCACCTTTGCACACAGGATTTGTTCAGAATTGTAAGTTTCCACTAAAATGCAGAAAAAGCTGCATTGAAAGCTAAAGTTATTTCCATCTTCCATACAGACCGGTACGCTTGTAGAAAAAGCTCCACTGTCCAGAAGGCTGTTGACCACAGCCTTCGTTTGCAGCTTCAACTGCAGCCAATCCAGATCACTGAAGGTGAGGACAAACACTCTGAATTGGACTCACAACATCATAAAAAGTCAGGGTAGTAAGTCAAGCACATGCCAAATAATTTACTTTTTACATATATGACTTCATCCTCCACAAGGATGAATCAGCTCAGCAGCAATCTCCTACTAGTGGCAAAATACAAGACTAATACATAGCAGTAGGTATCTTGCAAGTGCCACCAAAATGTGAAACACAAATATAGGCAACTTGCTGTATACAACTGATCACAGACTCTGGCATCTGAATAACAGGAAGGTGAGCTGGAAGCTCTATGTGTTACACCACCCGCACAATTCTCCCACCAACAGGGCTCCTCTCTTGCCTGAGAACGGTAAATTCACACCGGGCTACTGCAAAACTATTGCCAACAATTGAAATGAGAAAAGGTTGTGGTATTTCATTAGGAATTTTAAAAAATGCCATCCATTAAATATAAACTGTCAGGACTTCATTCTTTCTGTCTCAGTGTTGTTCATTGAACCCTTCTTTGCTTTCTTGAATAATAGCCATGAATTTTGGGAAGGGTGCAGAGAGGATTACTTAAAGTATAGTGAGGGCTGTGTCCCGTGCCAGAAGCTTTAAAAAAAAAAAATAAAAAGAAGAAGAAAAGAGAACTGTGGCAAATGGAAAGAACGACAACTTCAAATCTGCAAGTGCACAAGTGATCAACAAATGCTGGTTGATAGCCTAACGTGGTGAGTAAAGCAATCGCAGTACGCCTGCTTCTGCCATGACAAGGGCCAAATGAGAGAACAACCATCAGCCAGGTGTCATGGGCAAGCCATCACTTCTGCACAAAATTAAAGTACAATGGAAACAGGCTGAAGAAAGAGAAATGCACAGAATGACAGTGTGGAAAGATGCCCCTCTGCCTTACTTCAGATGTTCATCTAGAGGAAGGGAAGGAAGAAAACAACAGCTATTCTATTCATGATTTCCTGCTGCTGCATGAGTGCCTGAACTGGCATGATAACATCTTCTTCCACCCAGGTGTGCCAGAAAGGGAATGCTGCACACATCAGTTACTGAATGAAATTAAATAGATGCAAGTAAGAAGTTCATAAACTGATCTCTAAATCACTGCCATTTTGTGGATAGGCAAGGTCAGAGTCTCCATCCCTGTATTTCGTCTCATCTACAGGCTTGGAGTCCATTTGACTCTCACTTAAAAGTTATTCCTGATTTCACTCTTGAACTGAACAACGGGGAAACAAAAACGGACTTCTTGCATCCCTAGCCCCATGGTTACTTGCAACGAATGGTAAAAGGATGGTCACAGTGCACGTTTTTAGGATTTTATCTGCCATTTGACAACACTTCCAGTTACCCACTGGTCAGATAAACACTAACATTAGACACTGCGTAGAGGTCTGGCTTATCAGAGCTATCGCTCCTCTGTCATTGGGTCTTCTTGTCCACAGCTTTTGTAGAGCCACAGCAAAACAGCCCTCTTCTCTCCCGTTGCATATACATAATGGGCAGCTACACTCATCAGCTAGTCACAGACCTGTGGCACATGAAAGAGGAGCTGGGCATGACCTTCAGCATCAAAATCACCCGCCTCCACGCTCAGAGCGGTGTGGCAGCCCGCCCCCCTCACTGAGGAGCGAGGCTCTGCAAGCCAACACAGAGAGAGGGGAATGCGCTGCCTCCTATCATGGACGCTACCCTCACACCGTCATCAGTTTTAATTGTGATTCTCCTGCAGCAGCATGAACTACTCCTATCAAAGAGGTAACGACAACAACAAAACTTTTGAAACCAACTTCCTGTATTCTACACGAGAGTGAAAAATACGTGCTTTCCTCCAAACGATGCTGCTTGGTTTTTTCTTCCTCCTCCTTTTTTCCCCCCTTTTTGCTTAGTATTCAGCTGTGGGCTTTGCATCTCCTCAGAGATGAGCACAACATAGCGGGTTCCTCACTGGACCTGTTCATGACAAACTTCACTGCCAGTTTCTAATGCTTCTTCTAGCAGCTAAGTTTTGTCCCTCAGTATGGTTTCAGGCTTCCCACCTGGCTGAGTTGTTGCAGTGTCTTCATAGGTCTCAACCTACGATATTGCCCTGGAAGGACCAAAATTCCCACTTGCTGACACTAGAGAGGAAACTTGCAGTCTGTGACAGGCCACAAATCCTCCTCTCCTATCAGGGTAAAAAAAAGCAGGTACTTGGTACCACACGCCCTGCTTTTCCAACATATGCCACCTTTTTCAGGCTTCTCACAGAGCACAGCACTTGAAGAAGGAAGACAATCCGGGGCTGAGTTATCCTGCAGGACCACCAGCATCTCTCAGCAGGATCCTGGCCTGACATTCATGAAATGGTCCAGGGCTCTCCCTACCTACACATGCACACACACAGAAAACCATCCATCTACTCTCATTCCTCATTTTCCTTTCCATGGCATTCCCATTTTTGCTGTCACAAACTAGGTATCCCAAGGACAGTGTTGCAAGGAAGGTCCTTGGCAAAGCTGGTTCCTTACACGACTCTTTGGTAAGGACTATGACAAACCACTAAACAGGCATGTAAAAAACACAAAGCACGTGATTCTGAAAATCATGCATTACCATTTTTCTATCCATTTTTTCCATGCTGCTTTGCAGTGTACATTTTCATATTGTGTTTTAACAGTGAGATTGATTTAATTGGCAATTGTTTATCTAATATTGCTAGTCTCCTACGTTATTACTATTTTTACAGGCATCAAAAAATTCTGATGAAAATGTTTTAAAGTTGAAAGAACACCCACAATAGAAGAAAGTTCCAAAATCACCTGAGAAATTTCCAAGGTTTACTTTCTTCCTCAGAAATACAACAAAATAATAATGATTTTCATTGCAATTTCATTTAACTGAAGTCTGTTTCCTACCTTGTGAAATGGGAAATAAGTACACCATTATTCTCTGTGTTAACATACTACTTCCAATTAGCTGTACCTTTATATTAAGTTTAGCTATGAGACATTTACTTGCATGCTTCTAACTATACAGTTGGGTTATTTCATTTTATAATCCATGCTGCCTGGAAACTACAGAGCCAGAATTTTTTTTCTTTTTTCTTTTTTTCCCGTAAAGAAGAGTTTAATTTTAAGAATATATGACCAAGAAGAATAAAGCCGAGAAGAAGAAATTTCAGGAAATAGGTATAAAATGAACTCAGCGATCCTCTCTCAACTCTCCATTGGTTCTATTGAGATGATCTTCTCAAAGCCGCTTCGCAGGCTAAGTTGGCCATATGTCCACACTGCCTAGGCTGCAGCAAGGCACCAGCCTTTGTTCAACAAGCAGTAACGCTTTGAAAATAGTGGGCTTTTGATGCACTTTCCAGTTGGCACTCATATGTAGTTTGGATGCATCTTCTGGACGCAAGCCACCTGAAGCATCGCTAGTCAATGTACCCCTGGAGAAGAGGCATAGCCCAAAACACTGTAGTTACATGGCCAGGTCAGCACGATGCTATAGCCAGTGTGGCCCAGAAAACTAGAGGCAACGATGCCTCACCGTAACCAGTCATGATGTCATCTCAACACGGGCACCAAGCAAGGAGGTTGCTGATCAGGTACCTGCCACTGGGCTTCACAAGACTAAACTAACACCTGGGTCTTGACTGCTTACAAGTTCGGGACAGACAAAAGCCCTAAAACACGCAGAAATCGTAGACCTGATCAGCAACACTAGCATAAATGGAATGCTTATGGCAGTCATCCCAGGAAAATGCTAAGTGCCACACAAATGGACACTATCCTCCAGTAGATGCTACACAACAGGGAACCCGTGGACATGCCCAGCCCAGCCAAGGATGGCCTTCTGTCAGAAAGCGACTGTTAGTTTCATCGCTAAGTCGAGGACAAGCCAGATGGCTGTAGTTTCACACACCTGCACGCTCCAATGCTGACATTGAACAGGCTGGTGCCAAGCGAGGAAGGCCACAAGGTAATGCGAGTTTAGTGCAGGCAGAGGATGATGACCACCACCCTCTCCTCCTGGACTGGGCAGCTCATCCCAGACCTGGCACTACTCCAGACTTTCTGCCAGCTCAGTTAGCCCACAGCCCAGTCCTGCAAATCCAGTCCTACCAAGGGATGCTGGTGTCACTCTGCCAGAAACAGCCTGAGGTGACAGGCCTTGGTTCAGTAAGAATCGCAAAAAAAAACAAACCCAAAAACAACAACAACAACAACAACAACAAAATCACACAAAATCTCACGATGCAACAACATAAAACTGGCACAGGAGCTAGACCCCTGCATGTGAACCAGCTGGTTATCCATGACCACGAGGAGGTCACCGCAGGTCACCTCAGCTCTCTTACCTGCAGCTCTGGCTGTCCCTCACAAAACAGCTGAACCCCTCCTGCCTTTCCTGTCTTGTTAGTAACATCCCACTGAAAAATAATCTCTCCGTGGTCACCAGAGAACAGCCAAGGAGGACACGGGGCAGAGCCACTTACAAAGGTAACAGTGAGGTGGCCCTGGGGTCCGCATGGTTACAGAGAAGTCAAGTATGGCACAAATGCTCTCCAAGACTAGGCAGACTGTAGTCAGGTGCTGTGGAATAGCAAGGATCCCTCGCAGCACTCAGCCTTTCTGTACTGGGGATGTCAAACAGCATGAACATGGGTGCAGTTGTCTAGCCAGAGCTACAGCCATGGGGACTTACTCTACAAATTGCACATACTTGGCCCTCAAAAGCCAGCATTTTGTCTCGGAGTTCAACAAAGCCACTGTTTATCTCAATCTGGTCACATAGCAAACCTGTTTCTTTCACCTCCTCTCCACAAAATATCTCCTGTTCAAAAAAAAAAAAAAAACCACCACAGATGGTCGCTGTTCATGCTACCCATCCGAAATTTTGAGTCAAGTTAGCTTTTGGTGCTTTGTTTCTATCACCAGAGTCCTTGAAATTCCCACAGAAGTATGAAGGCACTCAGAAGAGAACAGAGAACTGGTTGATTGATTACCTTGCTCTCCATCTGAATTGCACTCCATTAGCTAATGCCATTCAGCTTGTGACATCTTAGTTGCCTTAGGCATATACTGGTACAGCCCTGCTAAAGGCAGGTACTCTGATAAAACTGCACGGATAAAACTGGCAGAGAATCTGCTCTCACATCTGAGGCCATGCCTGGGCCAACAAAACCAAACAAAAACAGAGAATTTTAGAAGCCAGCTACTGAAAGGATTTAACAGGTAGTTCCCAAGAAAGTGTCTGTGGACAGAGGAGTGTCACTAAGATGACTTCACCTTTGACAAGACAAAGGAAAAGTAGAATCACATTTTGCACATCAATAGACACACAAATTCAGCAATTGAAAGATTAATGAGAGAACGGGCTTATTTGCTTTCCTATCACTTTGTCTTATCTCAGGGCTGGAGGAAATACACTAGAAAATTTCCCATGTAGTATTTTAGGCCAAGTTCTCTGTTGACATCAACATTAGTAGAGAGTACTGGTTACAAATAGATGCCACCTTAGTCTAGTATCTCTGCAAAGATCAAAATTTAAGCAGTATTTCTTAAGACCTAGAGAAAGCTCAGCAGGACCCCCAGAAATGCTTCTGCAGAAGCAACAAGCAGCAACCTCTGCGACCAGGCTTTGATTCAAAACAGATCAAAGCATTTGGCTGACCCTGGAAATAAACTAATGCTTTCTAAGGCTACAGATAATCTCACTAAGACCATTACCCAACTCACAATGAACTGATAAAAAAGTTTTCACTGCTTCTCTATGGAAGTTGTCTCTGTCATTTGCACTTCCCCTCCCTCCTTAGAGGAAACTTGTTCAGACAAATTTAAATTACACTTGCGGACCTGTATTAGTATCTCGTCACATGAGTTTCTTCTTTCCTATCATCTGAGCTGTCAACTCAGTGCCACTTCTTTTCCAGGACTGGGAGATGAAGCTTGCCTTTTAATAAACTTCTCTATGGAACACTCAACTCACAAAACACTCCGTTTACAGAGGAAAAAAGTTAAAATATGTTATCCTGGTTTGTCTCAAACACAGATGGGGAAACGCTCCAGAGAAAAATCCCAGCTGTCAATCTGCACTGCAGACCTCTACTTCGTACTGATGTTAGAGGGAGTTCCACCCAGCAGATGTGTGCAGACAATGCAACAAAAATCTGCAATGCAGACAACAGATCCGCAATGCAGATCAGACGCTAGGATTTTACTCACAGGGTGATAATTCAGCTTCGCTGTTCCCACTACAGAATCACAGAAATGCTGAGGCTGGAGGGGGCCTCTGGAGATCATCTAGTCCAACCCCCTTGCTCAAAGCAGCGTCAGCTACAGCAGGTTGCCCAGGACTCTGTCCCATCATGTTCTGAATATCTCCAAGGATGGAGATTCCACAACTTCTCTGGACAACCTCTGCCAGGGTCTGGCTACCCCTCCCAGTAAAAAAAACCCCAAAACCAAAAAAAATCCAACCCAAAAACCATTTAAGAAAAAAAAAAAAAAAGAGCTGCTTCTTATGTTTGAATGGTATTTCCTGAATTTCCATTTTTGCCCTCTGCCTCTTGGCCTATCACTGGGCACTACTGAGAAGAGCCTGGCCCCATCTTGTGTGCTCCCTTCCGTCAGGTATTTATATTGATAAGCTTCCCCCAAGCCTTCTCGCCTCCAGCCTGAGCAGTCCCAGCTCTCCTGGCCTCCCCTTCTATGTCAGATGCTCCAGTCTCTTCATCTTCTTCATGGTCCTTTGCTGGACTCTTTCCACTATGTCCCTGTCTCTCTTGCACTGCAGAATCCAGAACTGGACCCAGCACTCCACATGTGGCCTCACCAGTGCTGAGCAGAGCAGAAGATGGACCTGCTGGTGACGCTCTTCCTAATGCCACCCAGGATGCTGTTGCCCGCCGCCTTTGCTGCAAGGTCACATTGCCAGCTCATGGTCTAAGTTGTTGTCCACCAGGACACCAAGCTTCTTCTCAGCAAAGCTGCTTTCCAGTCAGTCAGCCCCCAGCACATACTGGGGCGTGGGGTTTTTCCCTGCCGCGGAGCAGGACTTTGTGCCTCCCCTTGCTGAACTGCATGAGGTTCCTCTCAGCCCAGTTCTCCAGCCTGTGGAGGTCCCTCTGGATGGCAACACGCCCACCAGGTCTACCAATCACACCCCCTCTTTTGGGGGGGTGTGTGTGTGTGTGTTCATCTACAAACTTGCTGAGGGTGTGCTGTGCCCCATCATCCAGGTCATTAATGTTAAACAGCACAAACCACAGTTGTATAGGCCATAACACAGCCATGCTGGGGCACGGGCGACCGGGGCGGAAACCGATCTGTGCAAAATAGATTGAATCAATTTCTGCTATTATAAAATTTTCACTCACTATTGTACCGCTGCTTCAAAAAGAATGACATAGAGAAGATGACAAATCTGAGTTTAACCTCAATTCAGAAAAAAATGAAATGAGTTTGGAAAAAAGAGAGCAATACTGCTGATATTCTGCTGCAGCACAAAACTAAGGAGCCTGTATTCTGTTGATACCAACCAGCAGGTTTTGTAAGAAATTAAGACACTTTTGCTAGCAGAAGAGCTGATGTATCAGGAGAACACAATTATTTACATTACATAATGAATTATAAAGCAGAAAAGCACTAAGCACATTTTTTTTTCTGAGAACTAATGCAATGAGCAAACACACAAAGCCCAAGCAACACAAAGAAAACCTACATGTCAGCTCATGGCTTGCCAACACCATCCTCAGGTGCTCAGAAAGTGCCTTGGCTACATTAGAATCAGCATTAAAGCAGTGGAGAAAAAAGGTCAACAGTTAAAGGCCATACTGATTCCAAGTCTGCAAGCTTCACGGAGTTTTTGTGAAAGCCAGCGGGCATTCCACAGACGGGAATTTGCGGTATCTAGCCCAGGCCACTTTGACTAACACATCATTCAACAGCATCGCTCATGATTCATCAAAAACACTCTGCCAAGTTTAGCAGACTTCTAACATTAATCCACAAAGAGGCACCTTTCAGTGCACGAGCACTGCTTTGAAATACCAAGCCACACACTCACCTGCGGTAAATCAGTATAACTCCACAGAAGTCAACTGAGTTTTATGCCAATTTACACCAATTTTGGCCCACCCCATTTACACTACTACACTCTCTCATTCTTTTACTCAAGTACTGCAGACATTGCAGGTAATCACATTAGAAGCAACTTTAAAACTCTTTAGGAAGCAAAGAAACTCTCACAAGGAGGTACAGTGCCAGAAGAGGAATCCAACTTTCTCAACATCTTCAGAATGAATCTGAGTATTACTTTATTTGAGTAATACTGTTTGGAATTAGGGCAGACTTAATTGTAACTGCTACAAGCAGCCGGTAGGATAACAAGCATCTTTTTGATTCAGGAGCAGATACTACTGGTGACAATTACATGACAAAAATCAGTCTTGAGGTTCCAAGTACTGCAAAGAGAAATGTTACCACCTTCTTAGAAACTCCAACTACAGATGCTCACACTGATCTAAATGCTGCTTGCGCACATCATTTAAGAGGAAGCAAAAGAAGCTTCTGAGAGCTTTCCTTTTTACAAGAAATGCTCTTCAGTAGCTCTCATTTAAAAGAAAGACAACTTCAGGTCTAGCCCTTTCTCAGCTGAGCTGAGGGAAAAGTTGCTCTGACAAGGAACTGCAAGAGCTCACATGAAAGAAGAGACAGATCAAAGCTACATACATAACAGAAGGAAGCCCTGGGCACAAATGGGGACCCAAAGCCCACATTCCTGGGTCAATTGCCACACCTCAGAATAAAGGCCTTTCCATCAAAACAAGATACAAGATTGCTCTTTGCCAGAGGACTGGTGCTGCACTGACAGCAAATTTAAACTACAGGCCTGGTTTCAAAACAACCGGAGTCAATTTATAAAGTTTAGATCCATTTATAAAGTTCACGTGGAAACCAGCTAACACATGATAGCTTTAGCAGTCTTGCTGTAAACACTTCAGGAGATTCAGATCCAAAAATTATTACAACTACAAATAAATGTCCCAATCCGCAAACTACAGGCACAGCGGCTCTGACATCAGCACGTGCTGAGTACTCAGATGGATAGTGTGATAACTTCCAAATCAGACCTTTCTGTTACATAAAAGAGTTTCTAGAAGTTGCCAGTTGGCAGCCTAACAGGCAAAAACCAGATAAAGAACAGCCATTAGCAAGTTAGGTGGGTAAGGGGTGTTGACACTTCACGGCAGCTTACCTACACCTTGCTATCTATCTGCAAAGGCACTGCTAGGCTGGGCTTTAGAATTTCTGGCAAAAGAATCTCCAGCAAAATACAGCAGTTACCAAAAATCATTCTGCATGGGGAGGCAAACCAGACAAAACCTTCATCAGAAAGCACAGGGTCAAAAGAGAGATACACAGAGCGGGGGGTGCAAACAGGGGACTCCAAGCAACCCATAGCTGGTAGTCATAGCATTCCTGGGGGAATCAACAATTCAATCCATTGGATGCATGACACCTGCAACAGCTATGGGGATTTCCAATGTGTCCCAGGGAAAGGTTTAGCATAGATTCTCTCTTGGGTTTCATCAAAAAAACAAATCTCAAATTGATCTTTCAAGCCATAAATGGCTAGTGTTTTCCCAAGACGGAACACAGTTTTCTCTCCAGATCTGATTGTCATACTCAATTAACTGGAGCTAAGTATCCCTTTTTCCTCCTCCTTCAAAGCTCTTCACACAAAGAAGAAACGCAGGACGTTAGCAAAGATTAAGCTCTTATCCATCAGCCTTAAGACTATTTTGGGTCATTGCATGATTGCTATTGTTGTTATTCCCTTCAAAATATTCCTGAACTCTTACTTGCAGGTTTTGTGGTCTCAAAACCAAACCAAATCTGTCCTTGATTGGATTGGATCTGGAGAATGTTTTACCACATCCTTTAGGAAAGCATCACAGTACAACGTACCACGTAACTTCATTGCCATCAGCCAGCCATTTAAAAGCAGATGAAACTGTATAGGAATTTCCTTTGGAGTGCCTTCTTAAGGCTTCTTGCTTATGCAAATTAAAGAACTCAAAGCTTCAGCAATTCATCAAAGACACTTAGCTCAGCTCATCACACTCTCTCCGACTGCCAAGACTAAGAAAGCCACTATCCCATTTTCTCATTGGGAATCAAAGATACACCATGACAGCCTTAATTCAATAACAGGATGAGCAACTTATGGACCACAGGACATGCACAGACTGCCAGGACAATAAATCTCTTCCAGAGCCCACATTCCCCTCCTCCCAACTGCCCTTCAAGGGCAAGCTGCAGGCTGGAGGAATAGGCCAGGTGGCCACCAGCCCCTTTCCAGTGCTATTCTGCCTGAAAACCCAGCTGCTCCTCCCCATTAGGTGACACGCCAGGACACTCAGTTCACATCAGGAAACCCTCCACCTCTGCATGTGCACAGAAAGACCACGCTGGGTGTCACCACATGCCAAGAGGCCAGGGGGTCATGGCATAGAATTAAC
The DNA here is from genome assembly GCF_947461875.1 of Haliaeetus albicilla. Classification (NCBI taxonomy): domain Eukaryota; kingdom Metazoa; phylum Chordata; class Aves; order Accipitriformes; family Accipitridae; genus Haliaeetus; species Haliaeetus albicilla. The sequence goes on along the minus strand of NW_027212478.1, from coordinate 222,633 downwards.
CCGAATAAGATATGTGGTCCACTCCACCAGGGTGATTACACACGATTTATAGCGTAACAGTAGTGACAAGAGTACCTTTCATTAGCAGCACTTCGAGTACTCAAAGCTGCAGCACAAGCTGTGACTGGTTTCTTAGGCACTTGTGCTTTACATGTTCCCTACCTTCCCCACAGCAACACATTCTCTGATCTGCTGTCTCTCCTGCTGCTCTGCTCTCCTTGGGCTTTTCCTCCAAATAGCGCCCTGCCTGCTTGTGTGGTCACATATGGCGCCTCGTTCACAGCTACAGATGTGCTGATTACATAGAGAGGATGTTAGCACTGCTCAGCCAGACAGCAACTCTGGGAAGTCAGCTTCTCTCTCTCCTATCCATTCCTTCACCGGGACCCTTTCTTATCCTACCATCAGTTTTCACAAAGCAGAGAGGAACTAAATGCCTGTCCTGGTTTCAGCTGGGATAGAGTTAACTGTCTTCCTAGTAGCTGGTACAGTGCTAGGTTTTGAGTTCAGTATGCAAAGAACCTTGATAACACTGATGTTTGCAGTTGTTACTCAGTAGTGTTTAGTCTAAAGTCAAGGATTTTTCAGCTTCTCATGCCCAGCCAGCGAGAAAGCTGGAGGGGCACAAGAAGCTGGCACAGGACACAGCCAGGGCACCTGACCCAAACTGGCCAACAGGGTATTCCATACCATGCGACGTCCCATCTAGTATAGGAACTGGGGAGGGAAATCGCTGCTCGGGGACTAGCTGGGTGTCGATCACTGGGTGGTGAGCGATTGCACTGCGCATCATTTGTACATTCCAATCCTTTTATTATTGCTGTTGTCATTTTATTAGTGTTATCATTATCATTATTAGTCTCTTCCTTTCTGTTCTAGTAAACCGTTCTTATCTCAACCCACGAGTTTTACTTCTTTTCCCAATTTTCTCCCCCATCCCACTGGATGGGGGGGCGGGGAGTGAGTGAGCGGCTGCGTGGTGCTTAGTTGCTGGCTGGGGTTAAACCACAACAACACCTTTGAGATGTCTACCATTCTGTTAAGCTACTGATCAAGTTCAGCTATGCTTAAGAACTTAACGGGAAGGCTGACTGAGAGATATACAGCAATTTCCTTTGGAAAAGGATAGCCAGTTTTCCTTAGGAAACCAGGCTAAAAATTATGTCAACAGGAATTGCAAGGCATCCCAGTTTGATATTAGTATGTAGAGGCTTTTCATCGCTCATGGTGGAGACAACTAAATAGTGCATTCTTAAACACTTCCTTATCAGAATAAAGGCTATCCTTAAATTAGTGTCTTTTCCTATATGTAACTCCCTGATCATATACAGTTTCTTCTGAAAAGGAAGGAAGACTGGGCTAGCAACTTCGGTAAGCCAAGCAACTAAGCACAGACCCAGGAACAGCCTTGTATACCCACAGGAGCGCCGCACGGACATTTGAGACTCACGGGGTTGGAGAGGTATGTAGCGTTTGCCACATATCAAGGTGCCACGATTAGATCACTGATCACCCCCAGACCAGGGAAAGAGACAGATAACACACACAGTGTGAGCGCCAACTTCCGCCTTTTATTGCGCAGTCAATTCCTTTTATACTAACAAGGGTAGGCGGGATTACAGATACGTCATAAGGCTGCGACTAACCCTCTAACTTTCCGTGACATCGCGAGATCTTCCGAACGCCGAACCCTACAGAGGTATACCACCATCTGGATTTAAAAATATGTTTGTCCTCTGTGTGTGGTGGGGGTACCGTAGTCCATGTCAAGGACTGGGGGTGATCTGCATGCTTACAAAGACAGACCTGGAAGCCTTGCACAACTGCAAAACAAATGCTCAGAGTTTATTATGGTACCAGATTCACGTGACATACGTCAGGCGGAGAAGGGTGGTCAAGGAGAGGCATGGGGCAGTCCTCAAAGCAGGACTTCTTTACTACCAGGACTTTGTTTAGCCATGGAGCTTCAGCTCAAACTCTCATTCCCATTTTGGAAGTGGATTTCTTCCCTGCCTTTCCGAGGCACAGCTCTGTTAGGACACCCACAGGCCGTCTGAATTTCTCAACTTGGGTCTTTTCATGTGTCTGATATTTACAGGGACAGAATCTCTGGCTTTGCTTGCCATCAATAATACATCTATCCTATGAAGAACAAGAAGACTGGGACACCAAAAAAAACCCCAACCCAAAAGACAGAGAAGTCCATTTCTCTTTCAACTGCCTGAAAAAACACTTTCCTCCTGCACCCCTGTGCATATACCCAAAGAGAGAGAGAATGCAGCCTTTGAACAGTAACTGGGATAAATCTTTCTCCTCTGATCATTCCCCCTCTGACTCACAAGTCTCAATCTACCAAGAAAATAGTGCACAGCTCTCACAAAGCATGACATGCACCTAGAAGGGAGGCACAATTAAAAGAAGAGACAAGACAGACAAATGATATGGGAGCCATTTCCTTCATGAACAGAACACTTTTCCCTTCTTATTCGTCATAATGACTACCAATAAATAACAGGAAGAAGCAACAGGTTTGAATACAACACCGATGAATTTAAGTTTAATGCAAGTGAAGTGCCTTATAACAAGTCTGGATTGAAAAAGATGTTGAGAAGGGTGGTTTTCAGAGAGACTGCTTACATTTTAATGTTTAGCGAGACCTGAATCTGCAGTAGATGGGTACAAAAAACAATGAGAAAGTGTCTTTTTTTTTTTTTTTACCAAGTTAGGGCAAGTGAGATTCACCTCTCATTTTTGTGTGTTCTTTAAAAAAACAAGAAGAAAATCCAAATGAAAAAGGCAATAAACAAATACTGAGACCTGGCAGGGAAGGCGGGCTTTATTCTACCCCACGACTAGCCCTCAACTCCTGTTCTTCTGCGGTCACGCTCACAGCTCTCCCGCATAGCATCACCTCCCTCTCTGATTTTCAGACCTCACATACTACCTTAGGTAGCTACAGCCAAGCTTCGGTGCTGCCCAGAGAGTGTCAAAACGTGAGAGGTGCTCAAGGAGTCCTGTAGGTCCCTCTCCACCAGGTCACTAGAGATGGGCTCTTGCTAGGACTCAGGCAAGGTAGGGGGAAGGCTGGCTCATACCCCTTATTCCCACTGATGCCACCTTGACCCACATGATTGAGCCTCGTGGGCTGACTCCCAGCACGTGCTGCTGTGACTGAAGTTTTCGCATTTGGAGCGCTGCAGGATCCTCTCTATCCTGTTGATCAAATGGCCAGTCGCTGGCATGAGCAACAGTTTACATCACTCACAACCAAACCCGAAATACAGGAAGATTAGCTGCCAGGGCGATTTAAGACTCCCAAAGCAGAACAGAACCAGATAAGGAAAGCAAAGCAAACCATCCTTGGAAAGATAAAGAAACTTTGCAGCTGACACAGGAAAAGCAGCTATTAAGGTAAGCAGGGGTGTTACCACTCTCAAGCTAAAAGTATTTTGAAAGGTGACAGCAATTAAGAACCCATGCAAGCCTTGAGCTTAAAAACACTCTGACCTTGAAGGAACTCAATCTGCCTTGCTGGTTCCCAGGACATATGGCCTCAGTAACAGAGGATATACATCACTTCCTAGTTCAGTATAGCTACATAGGTATCCCATAAGGCTTGTCTGGTACAGGACTTTGCCTCACCTGCTGACTGTTCAGCTGCCTGCTACCCTGGCTGATCACTTTGGAATCACTGCTGCCCTAAGCCCCCACGTGCTAGATGGAGCCAGCTGGACTACTCCACGATTCCAGACCAACTTCAGCTGTCACACAGGCCCTGGACCAGGATGGCAGGTTGCACTGAACATTTTGTCTCAGACGAGCATCTCCACTCCTCCCTGGATGTCACCGACACCTTGTACCATGGGATCTCTCCTGCCACAAGATCCAGCACAGCCATTACATCCCATAAGCACCACCACAGTCATATACCCCAATCCAGTGTCCCAGGTCTTCGGACTCAAAAGAACAGCCCGTCTCTCCCGTACATCAAAACCAATCAACTCTAGCAGAAATGATGACGTCTTGGACACATCGAGTTTTCAGCTGGAACAGTGCCACCCTGGTGAATTGCTTCACTCCAGGCAGCAGTCTGGGGACAAACGCAGCAGTTTCTCTCCTGTCCTCCAATATAAAGCACTTCCACAAACTTCTAGGTGGTATTGGCAGAACAGCACCCAAACTGTCCCTCATTTCTCTGCTCCCTCTGCTGGGTGCCAGCCCAGCATTATCAAAATGCCTGCTTGGGTAGCGCTGCCAGGCACACAGAAGCTAAAGCAGGCTGTAAAGTTACGACACAGTCTCCCAAAGAGCTCAGTAATTACCACTGTTAATTCTTACCAAGACCAATAGCACCACTACTCTTTACAGGGACCAAGCAGATCAAAGAGCAGATCCGGGAAGAGAGCTTCTGAGTTACAGGCTTCAGTGTCAGCAACCGCTGACATCTCCAGCCAACAGCCAGATCACGCAGCCCTGCCAAGGCCGTACGCCCACCACCTAATATTCCACACTGGCATCAGTCCACAGCCACTGCCAACGATTGTACGTACATGGATGCTGATCCACGCACAGCTATTCAAAAAGAAAGGGATCACAGTCCCTGTAATTGTGAACTTGCATCTTGGTGCAAAGAAAGACAGCCGATATATCGGGTTTGTTGCATAAAGTGTGGGCCAAGAAGCTCATCACTTCTATGTGTCTCATGATACTTTTTTCCCTTGTCAAAAGGGGATAATCCACCATTCTCCATATCCCACTGTATTTTCAAATGTAATTCAAGTTGGGGCCTCCCCTGCCTTTACTAGGCAAATAGACTAAATGCCAGTGAGAATGGATTTTAAATCTACATTTTAAGCACTGGAGTAGCAGAACTAGTCAAGACACAAAATTACTTACAACTGCTCGCTCACTGCAATATTCCAAACAAGATGATACTACAAACTCTTTCAACTCTCTCTTTAGAAAGGTAATCAGCCTTGTTTAGACCAATCTGGTGCTGGTTCTTGGTATCTTCAGAAAAGAGATAGTAAAATAATTGTATAAGACAATCAAGACCCATCAGAACACTTTTTCATTAGGGAGGGATCACGCACTAGACTTATGCCGGGTATAGAGAAGGGGTTGGTTTCATCTGGGTTTTGCTTTACATCTTACAGATGGATTATTACCGCAGGAAAAGTACAACCGAAATGAGTGAAATAGTCACATTCCTCCTTCCATAAGGTTTAAATGCGTTTCAAGCTCATATCTGGAAGCGGAACAAAATCAAACATAGATCTCCTCCTAATTTTCCAAGCTACAGAACAGTAAGTACCGCACAGTAGAAAACAAGATCTAATACAAGAGGTGGCAGCTGGGATTTCATGCTGCTTGTATGTATTCACATCAAAAGATATGCAATCACAAGCAAGCGTCACTCATCTGACACTGGAGAGGCATTCTCTCTCTAGCTGTGCATGGAAGGGATAGTTTCGCCATACACTGCTCCAACAGCAGTGAATCACAACTAGTAAGGGAGTCGCTGCATTTTACAGTTCGTAGCACTCACGTTCAAAAGCAAGGCCTGGTTTTTCTCTCTGTAAAACCAGTTCATGCAAGCCCAACGTGGCCCCACGCACCCCCTGAGATTCAGCCACCAGATTCCCAATTAGGACATGCTGAACTGGACAACCTGGAAAGCACATTTCAGTCCCCAAAAGGCAACAGGGTAGCAAGATCTTCCACTAGCGTCTACTAAACAAGAAACAAGGAAAGCCCATGCTTGCCAGGCAATCACTTACCCTCAGACACACCAGGCAAACTCTGTCACGGAAGCACTTGAAGATCACCACCCACAGAAGACCTTGATGAATCAAACATGCAGCCCATCATACAAAAGATGCTACTGCCTCCTAAGCCCCAGTTTGCACCATAATATCAACAGAGATCCCAAACTCAGTAAAAAACCACAGCGTTTTTATTTTCTCGCGTCTTTACACAGTAATTGCAACGTACCCTCTTCTCTTCCACTCCCCTGCACAGCTCAAGCGCACATGGGGCTTCCTTTCTTTATGAAACTAGACAATTAAAGTCTACTTTGTAACAACAATTTGTTTGGATTCCCATCTATAAAAGCCTCCAAAAATGCCACACTGTACAGTAATTGCTCTACTGGTGAAATACAAAGGTTCGGTAATGTTTATAAAGCCATTTAAACTGCATGAGCAAAACTATTTTGCTTAATTACATTTTCCAACCCTTCATGCTATGTACAAGCTCACTTCTTCCAAGAGTCACCCCTACTCACATGATCAAATCATGCCACTTGAAACGCTCTGACATTATCTTGGCATATAAAAAGGTTGAAATTATCGTGACGACGGCAACCTAAGGACTGCAGATACCCAGAATCTGGTATGAGAAGTGAAAGCTGAAAAAGAGTTAGATCTCTTGAAATTACACATTTGAAATACCAGAGACACAAAGCGTTTAAAAGCCATTCAATACCACGGCTCACCATAAAACCATAAAAGGTTCTGAAACACTTGTCCTGAATCATTTCAATGGGAATATTAAAGGATGAAAACGCCCCATGGAATTACAGGATTCATTTATATAGACTGACAAACTCACTTTGTGGTAACGTGTTTTTAAACGTCAAGCAGTATAAACAAGGTAGCTGAAATTACCACCTAATACAATGACTTGAACTTCAGCGCCTTCAAAATCACAATTATACCAAGACTGAAATAAGTTTGACAGACTGAGGTATAATCAAAATCACTGTAGTCAAGAGAAATTTATCCAAAGCAAAAACCATTTCATGCTTGCACACATGTATGTTTACTATAAAAGAAAAGTAGAGCATAGGTTTTCAACAACAACCAAAAAAAGGCTCGAAAAACACCTGGAAAAAATATATTCTGCCACTCACTCCGCTTTTGCTGGGCACACCGATTTTCACATTTTGGTCAAAGATCACTCGGCTTCTCCAGTTTACTTCACTTTGAGAAAATCATTTTCAGAAAACATGCCTCCAAGAAACATCGGACAACTGTACGTCCACATGATTAAATAAGAGGTAGGAAAACCCAGCAATAGGTCTATCACACACTTTACAACAGCAGCGACTGCTTGCTTGCAAGCCCCTGGCCAGAATCCTTCTCCTTAGCAAAATAAATTAATGCTAGACAGTTCTCAAGACATCACATCAACAGGAAAAGGGTTAGCTCTCCCTCGCATCAATAAAGCACATCATCTGACCTAAAGTGCAAGTCTTCATCACTAAACCACTTTCAGAAGAAACAGTGCCAACCTTCAAAGACATCTTCCTAGAAGGAGCTGTCTTTCCTGACCATTTTGACTAGGTACAGACTTCATATCTGCCTAGTTCTTCATCTTTTAGGAAGGCTAATGAGGTCGGAGAAGCAAAGGACAAGTCCAGCCAGTATTATTTATGGACCTCTTTTTTCACTGTTGTTCAGTACAGATACGCAGCATTGCGGAATCCTTTGGGACTGATTTCTCCCACCAAACCCACACTGCAGACTTAATCTTAAAAACATATCCCCTCAAGGACAAACAAAGTAAGCTCATATCCGCCAGACCTGAAAGATGTTTTCACCAATGCCTCAGGACTGTCCACTGCTGGCAGTTCATCCGTTAAGCTTTCTTCAGGAGGTCTAGGGTCACCGATGATGGTCGGCTTTGGCCTTTCCTTGAGGATGCCGGTCAGCCCACCGAGAATGGTGTTCCACAAGCAGTTCTGTCATTTAGACCCTGCAAAACCAGACAGTCAGCAAAATACATTCATAGGCCTACTGTCCAGCCTCTCAGCAGTCTGCAAAACAAAGATGCTCTCTGAACTTTTTACCTTTGCATCACCACCAGTTTGGGATTAAGCCTGAAAACCCAAAACAAAGCTCCAAGTGGAAATAAGCACTAACTTGCAGCTCCTTCCAAGTCCAAGACCACAATGCTTCCCATAAAAAGATTTGGTTACAGAACAGGGAGTTTTCACATCTCAGTAAAAACCATCCTCTCCACATTAACTTATAGCTTAGCATGTATTGGCGTGGCTGTATTTGAAGCCAAATAACTAACCAAAAAACAGAGTACCAAATCAATACAATAGTAATCGTTGAGTTTCTTAGTGCTTAAATTACAGATTTGAGATATCACTGAAGGACTCCTATCAAAAAAACATACTTCTTTTCTGCTGAAATTGCAACCTTTCCCAGCAGACATTCAAATGCCAAAATATTTCTATGGATGGTCTTTTTACATTTATTTCCAAGAGTCACCAGGTACCTCTTGCATGTCACTCAGAGAACCCATCCTCATCTGTAAGTCTAGCTCCACTGACAAAGTCCCATTAGCACCCTTCAGTCAGATCTCCTCCCCACCTCTGAAGAACAGAATACCTGACTTCAAATCAAATCAAATTTAATTCAAATCAAGTTCATCAAATTTAAGGACAGGGAGGGATCACTCCCCACTTGCAGGCACGGTCACAAGACAGGCTCAACCTGGGGAAGAAACCAAACCAATGTCACCTGCTACCCATCAAATCACAACAAGGCTATGAGGAAGCAAAACCCAGCCTGAGAACAGCTTCCCCCCGGGGAGCCCTCCCGCCTCAACTCCACTCCCCGTTCTCTCCACCTCCTCCCCCCGGCGGCGCAGGGGAACAGGGGACGGGGACGGGGGCTGGGGTCGGCTCCTCACCCCTTGTCTCTGCCGCTCCTTCCTCCTCAGGGGGAGGAGGACTCCGCGCTCGGCCCCTGCTCCGCCGTGGGGTCCGTCCCTCCCGCGGGAGACAGCCCTTCCCCAACTTCTCCAGCGTGGGTCCTTCCCGCGGGCTGCAGTTCCTCACAGACTCCTCCAGCGCGGGTCCCTTCCACAGGCAGGGTGCAGTCCTTCCGTCACAGACTGCTCCAGCGCGGGAGCCGCCGCCATTTTGGGGGACATCCGCTCCCCCGCTCCCCTCCACGGGCTGGGGGGGACAGCCTGCCGCCTCCCCGCGGGCTGCGGGGGCATCCCCTCCTCCTTCCCTGACCTCGGGATCCGCAGAGGGGTTCCTCTCACATCCCGCTCCCCCGACTCCCTCACGGGGCGTTCGTTCCCCTTCTGAAATCTCTTCTCCCAGAGGCGCTCCCGCCGTCGCTGAGGGGCTCGGCCTGGGCCAGAGGCGGGTCCGGCTCCGAGCCGGGGCAGCTTCGAGCAGCTTCTCCCAGGAGCCGGCCCTGCGGCCCCTCCCCCGCCACACACAAACCCAAAAAACCCGAAACGGAGGGAGCAGATCCCGAGAAGAGCAGCGAAGGGCTGCAACGGTGCTTACCTCAGTCAAGAGGCTTCTCTCAGCAGAGGCCCAGCAAGCCTTCATCCCACTGGATTCCAAGGGAGTAACGAAAGAGGATGGACTGGAGAGAGAAGCCATGGACTGAAGGAGGGATTTACTTAAGAAGAGGTCTTGTGAAATAAGAGATCCTTTGTCTGTACAAGGCATGCCTTGCTAACGACTGGGCCCCTGAAGGAGAACGAAAAGACTGAGAAGAAGGGAACATCCTACCCCAGGAGGCACCGAGAAGTTGAAAAATTGCTAATAGGCACGAAGTCAGCAAAAATCTTGGATAACCGGAGGAAAGGTAAAGGCAGCACGAGCAGATCAGACCACCGACTCAATTCACGACCAAAAGACTTACCCCCACCCCCCCTCCGCCTTGGGCATGTGCTGTAGAAGAAAAGAACACTGGACCTTTAATTCGAAGCAGGGGAACTTCAACCTGATAGAAACTGTGCGAGATAAGCGACTCCTGGTAATAGTTTTGGGGAAGAACTTTGGAAATCGAATGTGTATAACTGAACTTGATAGCATATGTCCACACATTTCATGTGGTTTGAACAAACTTTTATGGTTTTAACATTTTGTACCTTCTATGAAAACTGGTTTGCTGCTAGATGACTAAGTGAGATTTGATAAATGATCATGCATTAACATTATGGTTGAAACGAGACAAAGGGTAACTGGGGAGATAATTACAAAAGTGTAGTCAGGTTGTTACTGATTTGTTATTAGTTAGAATTAATTTTCATAGGAATATGGAACTATAAGAAATATTTTAGCAAAATTATATATTGCATTCTATATATTTAACCAACAACTAACAGCTGCTGTGAAATCCCCTGTATGGCCCTGTACCAAGGCCAGAGGAATTGGTTAAAATCATCTAGTAGGAACATTTAGAACTTAGATAACAGATGTCAGAATTTCAAATTAATAGGAACTTAGGAACTTAAGAAAATGTATTATGTGTAACTATAAGAATTTGAGTATTGTCTGAAATCAGTTAACCACGGAAGCTTTGGTAAGGATTTACTTCGATCTAATTAACGAGAATTCCAATCAGTAGAGTTAAGTGAGATTAACCAATGATTGTTTTAGTATAAGAATATTGATAAGGTGGTGTGACTGAGGGCCAATCACTAGAAATATTAAATTCAAGAATTAACATTGAATGTACTTTATGTAAATCTAATACATGATGGCGAAAATCATACTGCGCAGAATCACATGAAAGGTCAGCTATGGGACAAAGTGAGGAAGACTATGGAAGACCACCAGAGACCTTCACTGCGCCTGTGTAAAGGACATTTACATATGCTAAGAACTTCCCAGAAATCTAATGAATATGCATAACACTTCTCAGAAATCTAATGAATATGTATGAGTAAGTTTAATACAAGGTGTGTGATTTTGGTGTTCAGGTGTGCGTGGTTCGTGAGAGGACTTGCCCACGCACCCAGCCATTAATAAAGAAGTGTCTGCTTATCTACACTACATTGGTGTTGATAAGTTCTTTATTCCGAGTTTTTCGGTAACAAAGTGATTAACTAGTAGATCTTCATAAGTTTTGCAGTCCTTTGCTCTTATGACAAGATGTTCCTGTACACTAGATGAGAACAATGCTGAAACTGACCATGTGTGATTGAAACTGCATTAAGCTTCAAGATCAAAGAACAAGGACAAGAATAAAGACTTCAAGGACAGCCAGCAAGAACTTCAATGGGTCGGTGGTCGCAGAAGCAGCCCTTCGACTCAAAGGGATCCTTCATTGCGCATGATCGGATGTAGCCAGTACTAAGATAATCAGTTGCGATCATTTTTATGTATATATATACTAATTCGATTAATATGCAATTACTTATTCTATAGTGATACCGAAAAGCCGGTCAAAGAAACTCTCCAAGTCTCATTTTGGAGTTTTAGAAAGCAGGCATTCTTTATTGCAGCGCTGGATGCACGGGGGATCGTTCCACGTAGCGTCCATACCGCAGCTATAGCACAAACAGGTTATATAGAATAAGTAATTGCATATTAATCAGATTAGTACACATATACATAAAAATGATCACAACTGATTATCTTAGTACTGCCTACATCCGATCATGCGCAATGAAGGATCCCTTTGAGTCGAAGGGCTGCTTCTGCGACCACCGACCCATTGAAGTTCTTGCTGGCTGTCCTTGAAGTATATTTATGGCAGCTAAACAGAAAATATGAGGATTCATCGAGAGAATACCCAGCAAGAACAGAGTGTGCCAAGGATATGCAAGATGCCTCTTAGGCAGGGATCTAGACAAAAAGACCAGTCAGCAAATCAGATTACTTAGCATAGGGTAGTACAGTGCTCTAGCTTAGGTCTTATTCTCAATTCCTCCCCCAGAATTCAGGGAGAGGTTTCCAAGACTACTCTATTTATCAACCCACAAGATTCACAAGTACTTTTAATAATACCTTCCTAGGCAAAACAGCATGGAGGGCACAGGAACTGTTTACTTCCACAGATTCAGGAGCAAAGACTGTTTCTATAAGCCCACATGAACTTAAGGCTTGCCCTTCAGACATGTGGTTTTACATCAGAAAAAGAGCCTTAGGCCTAGAAGCAGACAGTAGTGATCCAAACCAAACCAGTCCCTTAACCAGGAAACAACCAACTATTAGCAACCAGGTATAGTTCTACAACCCTTATACAGCTCCCTGTGAGAAAGCAAGCCTGCTCCACTTTTGTCTGGCATGTGTCCTTTCAAATAATAATAATAAAACAACAACAACCCCCAAACCAAATCACCATGTAGAACAGCAGAAAAAAATACCAACACATACATGAAAAGTTTATCAGCACAAGAGAATTATTCTTACCTTGCATGCTGCTGTAGCTAGAAACTAACTCCAGAGATTAGCAACAGATCCTTAAACAGGGACTGCTTCAGAAACCCCCAAACAGCTTTTTTAAAAAAAAAAAACAACAAAGAACCCACAACCTAAACACAAAGGCCTCATATAAGGCTTAGAGAGCTATAGGAGGGGAGCAGCTGTGTGCATATCTATCTATGTATACCTGAAAGGCTGAGTGGGATTGGTCAGCAAGAGGGACAGATGGTAATTTAGGATTGGCTGACAGCAGAGACAGGTGAAAATACTGAATGACTCAAGTCCTCGAACAAGAAGATAACTGAAGTGGGCTGAGCCTTGCCCAGACAGGGATGTTTTACTATAGCAACATATCTACACATTGCCAACAGTACAGTCGTTCTTGGGAAAGCCCAGACTGCGTGTTGTTTCTGCTCCAGCAGGCATGCTGGATATCTCCAGATTGTGTTGTTTGGAGGGAGGCTATTCCAAAAAGTGTAATCACTTAATTCAAAGACATTTCATCTCTACCTGCTGCTTCTGCCCATTTGAGGGTAATGGGTCTTTCTACAGCTGTCTGTTATAGATGACAGAAGGTTCCAGGCACAGCTGTTTTTATTCTTCCATATCAGTTTATTTTCTAATTGCTAGAGGGGAAGTTCAGGTTATGCTGCAGTCTTTGTACTTCAATCCTTCCTGGCTGTATGGATCTCATCTAGGGTTTGGTGATTAAATTTTCATAGTGTGATAGGTACTTCTCTGAAATTGCATGGCTTTCTCAGTTTAGGATGTTTCACTAGAGTTTTATTCTGTAATAAAATTGGAGTTATGGGAAGACTTCTAAAAGCACCAGAAATACCTTTTTGTTTTTCTGTATAAATGCAAAATTCTTAAAAGTTGATGCTAAGACATTTTGAATATCCCAAAACAATGTGGGACTTCTAAGTTTCCTTCATTGAAAATTTCCAAATAGATCCGAGGAGGAAGCAAGTTTGTTCCCCTTCAGAAGCCTCTTACATAATGGGACTTCTACCTCTCATATGGCTTTAAATGTAGCCCAACATAATTTAAATTATTGTCACTTTTTTAGGTATGCCTTAGAATTTTGTGTGGAGTGGGGGGGGGGGGTGTCTATGTGTCTTATGTGAAAGATAAAGAATACCTCGAAGTGGCATACCAAAACATCCTTCTCTTTAGCGTCTCCATTTTGCCTCTGCCTCAAGTAGACAAATTTGATTACCTATTCTTCATCCTGAGCAGCAGAAGAGATCACATTTACTGTAAAAGTACACTGTACCAAGCCCTTCACCCAGTCCTTCTTCTCTTCTGTGGAAAATTAAAGGTTTTGGTTTCAATAATCAAAGCACCTTCCAAGAGTATATTCCTCCTGCAGCAATTTGAAACTGCTGCGCTTGCTACGGCATGCGAATAAGGGCTGGTCTGTATTATTGTCCATGTTTGGATATTACGTAGGTGCACTGAGCTATCTTCAGCTAGATAGCACAGATTCTGAAAGACGTCATGGCAGTGATTTAGGCTGTAGATACAACACGATTACCCGGAGTTGAAGACAGGGTTGTACAGGGCACGCAAAAGGCTGAGCTGGCAATATACAATTAGCTGGAGTAGATTTTCCTGATCTGTAAGTTCAGCTTTGGACTGCAATGTACACAGACTTTTATGGCATAGACTTTTTAGAGGCTAAATTGTGACTGAGTTTCCTTACATGCTGGATTAAAAAGTGTAGAAGATGAAGGAGAATGGACTAAACCTAATTCTGACTGTTTCTATCAAGCTTTAAAAAAACAGTTGATAGAGCAGCAGATTCATTACAAATATTTTGATCCCTCCCTATAAGAAAAACATGCATCTTTCTTCTTCATAGGGGAACTGAAAGGAGCAGTTCATTGACTTCTGTGTGATGCTTTGAAATCTGTAATTTGGTGGACTTGTGAAATGTTAGATAATGGTGGTCTGAAATACAGAGGGTCCTGCAACCCAAAGCAACTAGTCTACCCAGACACGGGAGCATTACATACCTCATATAGCTTAAGTGGACAGTCATTTCTCACTTTGGGATCGGTAGCTGAGAGGTGTTTCTTGGGCAGCTGCATTTTATCTTAAACTATATTCCCTGCTTTCTCCAGCTGTTGGCTGAATTTATTGTTTCAGACATCAAGGAAGACAACAATTTGGAGGGCCTTTCTTTCTCGACAGCACTAGATCCTCTTCCTAGCACTGCCTTTCTGCCCCAGCTGGCTTTGCTGAGATCCCCTTACTTTCACCTGCATTGGTTCTTAAAATTCAAGTTCCCCTTACTTTGACCTGCATTGGTTCTTAAAATTCAAGTTCCCGCTTTGGTCAAGGTGTAATTCTGAGCTGTAGATAAACTTCTCTCATTTCACTTTTGACTGAGAAGAATAGCCAAGGCTGTGTGCTGTAACCAGCTAGGGGCAATCTTATTAATTTGATTGCAGTTATTTGCTCTGATGCAGTTGTTTCCACATAAGCAACTCCCTCCCCACCACCCACCCGGACATAAACGCTCTCCTCAGCCCTAATGAAACCAGTTCTTTTGGCACAGTGCCTGCGTTTGGGGCTTCACTTTGACATGTCATAGCCTCACACATTGCTGTGAAGGTGTTGGAAAGGCACCGCAGCCTCTCTCAGAGCAGTGCTCTTTAAACTTTCCACTGATTAGGGGCCTTTTAGCACTCAGATGGCTCTTCCTAATGGATTTTTCCTTTTCATTGAGACTATTTTTTTTTGTAGGCGTTGCTAAAGTAAACAGTCGTGGATGGCTATTTGGAAAGCAGGGGAGAGAAGAAAGGGGCAGAGAATCAGAACGGGTCCAAATGTGGCCAGACAAGCACTATATATCAATTGATATGTGTTGAGGGCCAAGTGCTGCCAGAGTGAAAATTTCTGGGAAAAGGAGGCCATGTGTTGAGAGACAGGCACAGCAGAGACAACTGCAAGGTCTTCTTTTGGACCAAAGATGCCATGCCTGCATCCTTGAGCCTTTAGAGGGAGCACGGTGTCAGCTTGGCATTAATCAGCCCCCTTCTGATTTATTTTCAAAGTCTTGAAGTCAGAGGAGGTGTTTGAGTAATGCAAACCTTAGAGAGTTCAAGCATATCAGTCCTTCACTGCTCTGAAGTAGGTAATTTAAACTTCAGCCAGCTTGCTGTGTGGGAACCTATCAGGCACTATCTCAAAAGAAACTCCCTTCCTCTGTGCTGCTCTGATCAGCGGAAACCCCACATCTCTCTTCGGAGATGTTCAGAATTTGTTCCAGGCCGATAAGGAAAAATCTGCACAGCGGCTATGTTCCCAGCTGGATAAGTGTGCCTATTCACTTTCGTGTAGGCCCTGAATGCACAGCAGATGTGTATTATTGATGTAATACATTTATGGCCTGCTTTTTTTTCTATCAGTCAAGCAGAGCATACGGCTCTGAAA
Organism: Haliaeetus albicilla; assembly: GCF_947461875.1. Lineage (NCBI taxonomy): Eukaryota > Metazoa > Chordata > Aves > Accipitriformes > Accipitridae > Haliaeetus > Haliaeetus albicilla. Next base: position 206,999 of record NW_027212478.1, on the reverse strand, counting down.
AAAGTCGTCCGAGATTTTACAGTTCCTTCTCTGATTCCTTGACACGAAGTATGAGAGGAACAAAGCAGACTTTTTGTATATGAAGATCTTCTTTCCCTGTCCCATCTCTGCACTGATTTGGTCCTTAGTTCGGCCAGCTGCTGAATGCCTGCTCTTCTGCTTCCTGCTCAGATTAACTGCAAGAGTTCAGACTTCTTCAGCTGGTGCTTGCTCTTTGCTGGAAGCTTCAGCTTTGTTTCATCTTGCAAAGCAGTGAGGGTTGACCTGGCTCGTTCTGGTCAAAGATGAGCAAGCTCCCTTTGCAACAGGGGTCTCCTCTACATCCCCTCCACCAGCCGGAGCATAATTCGTGGACAGAGTGTCTGGGCTACTGACACTTGATCAGAAGTCTCAAATGCTTAGGACTACCGCAGGCCTCCTCTCCCCACAGCAGAGTCTCCCAAATGTCCAGGGACAGGCTCTCATGTGTCTTTGATCCATGCCAGGGATGGATTCCAGATGGACACTTCCCCAGTGCTGGCCTACAGGCGGGTTTCACACAGCATTGACGGGGTGTTAACGATGCTAAAATTTCAGCCAAGCTTCTTAGACATGCTGGGTTGGGAATGGGGAGAGTAGTTCTATAATAAAAACCTGACGTAAAACTGGCACTTTTACCTGGAGCGCAGCCAGGGGAGTTAGCAGTACACCTGAAAGAAGGAAGTGAAGCTGCAGTACCTGCCCATTACCAACCTACTGAAGCAGCACTGGATTTCTGGATTTCACTAGACTTCAGCTTGAATCAGGGTCCAGGATGACACAATTTTGGGCAAGGAAGCGCTCACCATCTCAAACAGTCGAGCTTCCCATTCGGCACGCTGCCCTGCACAGCAGAGGACCCGCGCCAAACCAGGCCAGGCCCTGTGTGACACCCCCCCCCCGACAGCCATGCCTTGTGCTCCCGATGGCTGCAGCGTGCCCCCCGCACCCCCTCCTGCCCGGGTCGGGCAGCGTGTGAGTGGCGGCTTGGTCCTGTTGGTTCTGGAGGGGATTTGTCATCAGGAGCTGCAAGGCAGTCCAGAGCAGAGGGGAGCCGAGGGGAAGGATGCAGACGGATCCCCACCAGAGGTGTGGCTGGCTGCATCCCTGCCACTGCCTCCTTCAGTGGGGCCTGAGGCGCTTTGGGACGCACACCTCTTCAGGTCAATCCTGCGTGCGAAGGGGTGTCAGAGTCTGCTTTCCCCTGCCCTGAATGCCTGCCTGTTTCCTGGTGTGTGATGCCACGGTACCAGCAGAATGGAGCTGAATCATTGGGCTATGCTTGTGGTGGTTGAGCGGTATCACCAGCGCTTCTGCTGTGGCCATTTTTTGGCTGGGACACTGTCGTGGTTTAACCCCAGCCAGCAACTAAGCACCACGCAGCCGCTCACTCACTCCCCCCCATCCAGTGGGATGGGGGAGAAAATCGGGAACAAGAAGTAAAACTCGTGGGTTGAGATAAGAACGGTTTACTAGAACAGAAAAGAAGAAACTAATAATGATAATGATAACACTAATAAAATGACAACAGTAGTAATAAAAGGATGGGAATGTACAAATGATGCGCAGGGCAATTGCTCAGCACCCACCGACCGACACCCCGCCAGTCCCCGAGCGGCGATTCCCTGCCCCCACTTCCCAGTTCCTATACTAGATGGGACGTCGCATGGTATGGAATACACCGTTGGCCAGTTTGGGTCAGGTGCCCTGGCTGTGTCCTGTGCCAACTTCTTGTGCCCTGGCTGGGCATGAGAAGCTGAAAAATCCTTGACTATAGTCTAAACGCTACTTAGCAACAACTGAAAACATCAGTGTTATCAACATTCTTCGCATACTGAACTCAAAACATAGCGCTGTACCAGCTACTAGGAAGACAGTTAACTCTATCCCAGCTGAAACCAGGACAGGCACTCTAGTGCAGGGGACTGATTGGTCTTGGCTCCGTTTCAGGTTAGGGAGGAACCAAGTTTAGAAGGGTGCTATATCCTTGGTGGGCCTCATCCCCTGTACTCAGCTGTCCTGGCCTGTTCTCATGGTTTAAACCCACCCAACAACTAAGCAGCCCACGGCTGCTCGCTCACTCCCCCCTGGTGGGGTGGGGGAGAGGATCAGAAGTTTATTCATCCCTTGCTAAATGAGTTGACTTCTGCTTCCATTGTTTCTTTTTAGTTATAGGGGCAACTGATATAGTGTCTGGTTTAGCCATAGTGTCTGTTGGTATGTTTCCCCTCTCTTCTCTTTGAGGGTGCTGCATAATATTGAGCAGTGTTCGGCAGATGTTGGCCAGGGCCCAGTCCAGTGCGGTAAGTTGTGCCTCTCTGGAGTAGCCACAGCATTTTATTTTTTTTTAAACAGTCTATCCCTTCATTAGGATCCTGCAGTTGTTTGGGAGTGAACTTCCAGACCATTAGTGCAGGACTCTGAGGTGCTGCTATAACGCAAATGCTGATGCTTTTCGACAGTGCCAGAGTATCAGAAATACCTTTCTCCTGCCTGAAAAATGCCAGGCCAGTCCCAATCTGCAGAGGCAGCAGAGTTCAGCCAATGTAAGGCAAGAGCCTTGAACTCACAGCATCCTGATGCTGACACACATGCAACCAAAGCCCCCTGCAGTAAGTGGTAAATGAGAAAAGGGGATGGCACGGATTCAAATTAATAAGATCCAGTGTAGCTTATAAGGCAGCTCTGGGGCTTGAGAAGCCAACTGTGAAGGGCTTTGGCCCAAAGTCGGGAATGTAAGGCTGGAAAGCACCATTTGGATGAAAGGCACCAATCCACTGGCAGTTCTGAATAGCCAAAAAAGGGATATTTTGGACTATCCATCCAATTCAGAGGCCACCTAGTCTGCAAAGACATCCCAACCCTCTCTACAAGATCTCCAGAAACCAAGGAGTAATCGCATCTTTTTGGATACAAAGGTTAGGAAGACCATCTTCTCCAGCTGAAGTTTCCTCTAGTGGAAAGATGCATCCAGGAACAGCGCTGGGATGGGCAGTTGTAGCTCTTGGATGGAGATGAAGCATTCTAGGACTGGAGCAGTGGGATCTGATCCATTCCCAGGACTGCCAAAACTGCAACAGGTTCTTGCTGTTCCCTGTCTGGCCAGGACTGGGAGAGGCTGAGAAATGAGTCTGTAAGCAGTGCTCTGCACAAAGCACTTGGCTTTTGGGATGGGTTCATAGCTGCTGTGATTTAAGATCTTGTGTGGCTTCACACATACAGTTGGTAAAGCTCCCCTTCATTTTCCCAGTAGCCAAATGCGAATAGCGTCCAGGGCTCTATTGCCATCCACCCTGAGAAATCAGCAGCATATCCTTCAGCTAATGAAGCGCAATGGTAACAGCATCTTCATAGCACTCATCCTCTTCACCCTCTGCCTCGCTTCTCCGGACCAGTTAGACATTGCAAAGTTTCCCCCTCTTCTCCCCAAGCTCTGTAAGGACCCACTCACTTTGGGCCTGATCCAAACTCCACCGAAGTTGATGGAAAGTCTCCATCTGGCTCACGCAGATTTTTAACAATCCCTCGGCCATTAAAATGCTGAAAAGGATGGGTGGGTAGAATCCAAACAATTCTGGCCCTCCTCAGAAAAATCTTTGCCCGTGTTTCAGACCTGATCCCTGAAATGTCCCTCCATTAGGAATGGACACAGGGGAGCGATCCCCAGGAAAGGGGCCCTCAGCCCCCCCAGGCCTCCTCTTCCTCCTACAGAAGGCTACCTTGAAGGCCACAGGCCCCCCAGCTGCCAGAATAGCTGTATATGGTTATTCGCAGAACAATCACAGTGGCCTCCTGATGTCACAAACTACCTCACCGCCTCCTGTTGCGAACCCCCAGCAGCTGGCCCACATTCGCTGAGCTTCTGGGCCCTCGACTTCCACGATGGCTGGCAGAAAGAGGACCCACAGCAGCAAAGCGAGCAAGTGCCCGCTTCTGCGTGGGCAACCGGAGAAGCGATTGCGGAAGGCGCGGAGGAGGCAGCGTCGGCGTCGGAGGGGAGGCACCGTCAGCTACACGCTAGCGATGGCCACCGCTCGCGCAGCTGACGGTGTGGAGCCGATGGAGGTGGATCCACCTGAAGACAAGGAGGAGCCGATGGAGGTGGATCCACCTGAAGACGAGGAGGAGCCGATGGAGGTGGATCCACCTCCAGGACAGCTCCCCACGCAGCACCACATCACGCCCCAGGGCTTCCCTCCACAACGCCGCCGTTGACACGGTGCTAGAGGAGCACCTGGAACACCATCGACACGGTGCTAGAGGAGTGCCCGGCCAGTACCCTCCACACCTGGGCGGCCTGCAGGCTCACGTATTCCATCCCCCCGGCATCGACAATACATTGTTGACGGCCACGGGTCTTGTGAGCTCTTCCTTCCCACCGTCCACCCTCTCCCCTACCCCCACCCCTTCTGAAGGGGTGCCATCTCCTCCGCTCTGAGTCCCAAGACAAGGGGACGAGACAACATGGCTTCCGCCATGCTGCTGCACCGGGAGAAGTCCCTCGGAGGGCCACCGAGGTCCCTGGGGCCTGGAGGTGGGGTTTCTTCGGCCTGAGGACGAGAAGGCTGCCTGACGGGAGGTTGGAGATGAAGCCAGACCTTTCGCGGTGGCGCACAAAGAACAGCAATAGATCAAGAGGAGACGTCGGAGAGACAGCCGTTCCTCTGGAGAAGCAGAAGACTACAGGTCTGCCAGGAAGAAGTGCTGGCTTTCAGCATTAAGGCCCCTTCTAGCCGCTTTGTTAGTTCTTTTCAAGATTGGGCAACAAAAAATTAAAAAAAAACTCAATAGAACAAAAAGTAACAGTAAAAATGCTTTCCCTCTCCCTCACTTGGTACTTTGGCAACTATGTCTGGACTCCTCTGTCCCCTCCTGGTCTCCCCAGTCCAGGAAAGACCCCCTTTGGTCCGCCCCGGGACTGACTGACAGCACTGCCCTCACAGCGGGGGGGGGACTGACTGACAGCGGCATCACGCACAAAGCCCTGGGGAGCTGCCCCGGCCGGGGGGGGGCGGCAGACAAAAGGGGGTCCCTCGCCTCCCCTGCGACACATGGCCATGGGGGCTTCCTCCCCTGAACCGCTCTGCTCTGCCACAGATTGCCTCGGGGTGTGGGTGTGGGTGTGTGTGCGGTGGGGGGGACCAGGGGGGACACGGACACTGTGCATCTAGCGAGGTAGCTCTCTCTCTAGTGCAACTGTAATTGCCAACAAGCCGTAACAGCAACCATCGATCGGAGGAGCACCCGGTGTCTATACAGTATTTTGATACAAACTTATCCTCCCCAAGAAAGTCAATCGCTAATAAAGCAAAGCCAGCAGCAGGACAAGCAGCACCGGAGCAGAGGAGATCCCCCCTTTTGGGGAGGGAGCGGGTAAGTAGCACAAGAACATCCTGCGGGAGGAGGAAAAACGGAGAAGCCTTTCCCAGTTCCGACTTCCCTCACCCACGAGCTCTCCGGCCTGATCACGCTGACTTCAGCAGCTAGGAGCATCAAGGTCCACAGTCACCAGTGCCAGCAATACGGCACCGGTGCCACGAGCCCAGGTGCCGCTGGAAGTGATGTCAGATACAGAAAACCCTGTGGTAAGTTAGAAAGTCCTGGTTTAAATTTAGTCAGTTAGCCAAGATCAGTCTGATCTGTTCTAGTCTTCCTGTTTAACGGTGCCTCACCTGGAGCACCACTGCTGATTCTTTCAGCTCTTCCTCATGGATGGTGCGTCCCTCTTGGCAGGAAAACGGACCGCTGACCCGATACAGAGCGACTGAGCGGTCAAAGCGAGGAGGGGATACCTCCTCAAAAGACCACCGAAGGCCAGCCGAGACCCCCGCGCGTGCAGAGAGGGCATCTGATGTGTCAGGGTTACGCAATGCTACACACACGCATCAGATAGTTTGAATATGTATTAGGTAGGAGTAGTTTAATAAATTAGATGCAATTGTTACTGTATAAAAGGGACACAACTGACGAATCCGGCCTGCTTGATTTGTGCAAAGTCCACGGAGCACCCTGCGCAGAATAAAACAGTATCTCTCCCGCCTGTGTGAGATTGGTCTCTTGCACACCGTGTACCGAATCCGCTTTTAGGACAACAGAAGCAAGCGTGTGGCTTTTTCCAGGGTTTATGGGATGCCAAGGGGAAGAGAGGGAAGAGCTTGCTTGTTTCTGCTTGTTCTTTTTTAAGTACTTTTCCCTTTCCTTTTAGCAGGCGGCCACTGCTTTAAAGAACAAGGTGCTTTCTCAAAGTTAAAAGAACGCCCATCTCAGTTAAAATAAAAACCATTTTTGTTTAGATTTCATTAACCCATGTTCTTTATCATCTAAAATGATTTTCCAAAATGGATGCGCATCTTGCCCGTAATTCTGTAATGGCATTTTCCGGACTCAGACATCAAAATGTCTTTGTGTGTAGGTTGTAGCCTCAGCCAGCCCAGCTCTTGCAGGGTAAAGGCCCTTTCTTATGCAGCTGCATCTAAGATCAGGGAAGTGGGACATCCTCCTCCTCCTGACAGAACCAGTGCTAAAGAAGATCAACTCATGGATATTTTCCATCTGGTCAACTCGCTAGCCATTCCCTGGTCCTCACCGCTGTCCATCTCATTGTACAGCCCCCCAGCAGAAGGGACCGAACCCTGGTGCACTCAGCCTGTACCACGGTTTGTGGGACAGGACTGAGGAGAACACTGTAAATGGAACCAGTTTCTCAACCCCATTTCTTCTTGGAGGGAAGGCATTCTTTCACTGCTGATGGGAGTCCGGGAATGAATACAGAGGCAGATAGGGTGGATAATCCGTGCACCATGGTGGGAACAAGCCAAACAGACCCCGTGTTGCATTATCATCTGACTCTTTTAGAACATCGCCTCATTCTGCCAGACACATTACCCCGTCAGACGGCCGCACGTCACTACTGCTAAAGTAACAACCAGTAACACAGTGTTATGTGCTAGACCAGCATTGTGCGTGTAGGTGCTGACGGTGCCTCAGCTCAGGAGAGGGCTGAAGAATGATGGTTTATTGCAAATGCGCTAGCCTGATGGCAAAAAGCTGCCTGAGCATGCCCTAGGCACATCTGAAATCTTAACTCCCAGCCTCATCCCACTACCTATCAAAGGCATAAATAATTACACAACTTGTAGCAGAGTGGTAAAATCTAATCCAAAACATTTTCACCAATTTTGACCTTTTTAATGCTCTGAAGCATAGGGCAGCAGTCCATCCAAGACTAGAAACCTCTACTTCTTCTTCTTCTTGGAGGAAAGGAGTGTTTTCTGCCAGGGTAAGACTGATTAAAATAACACACAGTGCCAAGCTGATGCTTGTTTTATTAGAGTCTCATACAATGATTTTCAAATGTAAAATTCCCGATTTATGACACTCAAGGATCAACATCGTAAAGCTTGTCGCTCTTTTTTCCAAAACCTCTAGGTTGTGAAGAAAAAGACATTCTAACCCAACATCTTCAGTATGTTAATTTGAAAACGTAAACAAAGTAGAATTTCATTTTAAAGCATTTAATAGTAGAGACAAGCAATGTGTAAAGCTGAATTACAAAAGAAACAATACAACCCGACATTCATGCTACAAGTTTACCTTTCCACAACCATTAGTACTTCCAGGTCAGTTCTTTCCAACAAAGAGATGCTGTAGTGGCGAGAAGATTATGCTGGGGAAACAACAACAACAAAAATCCCCCACATTGTACCTAAAGTACTTCTCTGAGAATTGTAACAACAAGGTAATTTCTGTCCACCAGAAAGACACAACCCCAGCACAAAATAATACAGAGGAAGACCGAAAAAGCAGAGGAAACATAAAGAACAACCTGTGCCGTAACGGTCTAGTCTCAATACTTAAGGGGACTGGCATACATTAGGATTAACAAGGAGTTTTATTCCTTCCAAAACTAACCCACCTATCAAACAAACAGTTACTGCCGACGTTCAACACGTGCTGTGCAGTGAACAGACCACTCTTGTTTTGACAGCTTTAGAGCACTCTTTTAGTCAGCAATGCCCAGCAACTGTTGGCGGGGCTACTTTCATTTCGGTTTAAAATGGTGTCTTTGGGAGTCAAAGTTACAAAGGCCACAGTTGCTAAGTGGGCAAATAAAGGCCATACTTGCCTTAAGGGGACTGAAGGTCCCTCCCAGGAAGGCCCCTCGAGAAGGGGGAGTGTGTAAAAGTCCTTTAGAAACTGGGCTGGAGGCGGCACTCCACAGCTGATAAAAGCCACATCCTATGAGGGCTGTGACTGAGGTGAGTAACACCCCCCCAACCCCCCACCCCCCTTCCATTCCCCCCCCTCCCCCCCCGTGAGGAGTTTTTTCCCCAAAGACAGCCCAGAAGAGGAACATTTCCTGGGAATGCTGCACCTTACCACAAGACAAAAGGACACCCCTGAATGCTCCTTTGCCTTGGCACACTTTTTTGTTTAACCACAGAAAAGGGGGACCCATTCTTCAAGAGAACGTAGAATCACCTGAACTGCCAGAATCAGGCACAGGCTCGGACAGAGCCAGGACTGCATCTGCTCGTAGCTGCAGTAGTCGTACCTTCTCCAGAACCTGGACAGGCCTCTTCCTTCTGACTCCACGTTTCCTTTGTTTACCATTTGGTCCAGTTGCTGCAGGAGCTGCACCGCACCCTCAGCCTGACCGGTTCCTGTTCTTTGTTCAAGGTTAGATCCCACAGGCGCCCCTGTCAGAAACAGCAGCAAGAACAAAAACACAAGCTCGCTCTCTCCACACTCCCTGCACACCCAACGGCAGACCCTGAAACCGAGAGGTCGGTCCAGACTCTGACTGACATCACGCCTGGGAGCTTTCAAAGCAATCACAGTGCAGACTGGTTTGGAGGTAGGCTCCCATCTCACAGCCCAGCTCTGAAAGAGCTACGTAGCCCGGCTCTGTGGGTGGGAATCGCTTACAGCCAAAATCATTGCTGACCTGCCGCTCTATGGTGGTTCTAATTCCTAGTCTCACGTGCTGGAAAATACCAAACACCACTTCTAAAGGAAAACTATTACCAATGTCATCCTTGCAGCTTTTGACTTCATATGACCAATTCGAATGAAACAAGCCAGGAATTCCTTACTTACACAAACTCACCCGGTTACAGCCCACAGTAAGGGATGCTGGACTAAACTCACGCTCATCTTCTTTGCAGGAATTCTGAAAGGAAAAGGAACCCAAGAACTTTCACACCATGTAAAATTCTATTCTACAGGAGATCTTTGTTTCTTTGCTTGCTTGCTTGAAGAACTAAAAGGCAAGGTCTGCTCTCTTGTTCTGTGACTTTATTTTCTTGCCTGCTACTACGAGGACTTTCTTCACCAATAGCTTTCTGCCCCTCCCTCCTCAGGACATTCCCAGGCCTAACATAAAGCTGGAATTCATTGACTAGGCTTTAATATAGCAGATAGTGAAAGAGGAACACCAGCTATGGCACAGACAGAGGTTTTAAAAAACATCGACAGAGGTGCTGTGGGAAATAACAGCCGCTGGACAATACAGGCCCCTAGGCATCAGCCCTGCTAAGACACACTCATAGGAAGCAGAGTAACAGGGCAGGGACAAAAGTGAAAAGTGCCAGAAGCAAGAGGTGAGCCAGGAATACCCATTCGCAAGGCTATCAGCAATACAAAGGACCACAAACAACAAAACCACCCTGGAAGCTTCTTTAGGAGAAAGTGAAACAACTTTGTCACAGAGATAAGAGAAGAGAAGAATAGATCCCTCCCTGATGGTGCTTCTCTTGCACTAAGCTCAGGTTCACCTGAAATTCCAAACTTTAGATGGCCAGAGATCTTGGCAGTTTAGTCTCAGAGCATTAACTAAGGTAGGAAAATTATCTGCAGTGACAGGCTGAGCGTCTCCCAGTTCCTTCTTCCTTGGACTTCTACTGGTGCTCTTGGTAAGCAGAAAGATGCACAGGCTCAACTCCAGTCATCCTGACCAGACAGCCTCCTGTCAAAATCGCAGGCCTGGAAGGCATTTGGATGAGAGCTGAAAAGGCAATCTATTCAACAGCCATGCGACTGTGGCACTTCCATGCTCCTCCTTCTGAATTGAGTGCCGATGCTGTAAAGTCAGTCCTACGTGTATACTAAGCAGACAGATTTCCTTCATGTTTTAACAAGAGCCTTCCCTTTTCGAGATGCACTCTAAAACACCAGCTGGATTTGGATCCAAAGTCATACACTGCTCATAAACTGAACAAGAGCCCTGGAGGAATGACCAGAAGAATCCTGAGAAAGCACAGGCGCTACTGAGATGGTTTTTTCCTAAACCTGATCTTTCTTCTCATCCTGAATACCAAAAGAAAACAAATGGAAAGCAAACCAAATGGAAGGCATGTCACAGAAGCACCTGGCTCTGATCTCCTAAAAAAGCACACGAGGGAGAGGTCATCTGCTCAGGATTCCATGCGGTGCTCCTGACATCTGGTCTGGTATTCATAAAGACACCAGTTTGTGTCTGGAGCTCCCTCTCACTGTAACAGTGCCCTGACTAGTGCAAATTGCAGGTACGAGTCATGGTGGCACAGGCATCTCTTCTGGAGAAGGTTCTTCTCACCTGAACTGGTATTTGCCGACTTGATGATTCACTCATCATAGTTCCCGATTACCTGGAAAGAGCTCAGGACATGTCCTCCCACATCAGTTAACACACTAGGAGGTTACGGTGATGGCTACCACCTACCACATCATTTCTCAGGGTCCAACATGCTAACCTGGAGCTCCAGCTTCCAAGGACCCTCATGTTTGGGAAATTCAGCCACTGTACAAGGAGCGGAGGCATTCTGGGGACAGCGATTATAGCAAAGAGGGGAATTAAAAAAAGCATCTTTCAGAGGATGACCTTATCCCACCAAGAGAGTGTTTGGAGCACCTGAGGAAAGAAGCCAGAAAGGGCATGTGTAGAGAGACCTGTCATTAATCCTGCAAAGCTGAGCTGAGGGGAAAAAAAAGGGATACAGGTTTTAGACACAAATCAGCCTACTTGTTTTAGAGAAGTTCTTCTGTACTGAAGGGTCCCGAGGAGTTACCAGGCAGTGTCCTTCCTATCTTGGAAATCCAACAAACCTGCCAAAAACCCCGCTTCTGAAAGAAAGTTTTGGGCTTACAACAAGGTGAGGGCTGTTTCAATACAGGGGTTTACCTGTGCAGGCTGAAGGTAACCATGCAACTAGCAGCACCTGAAATTGCAGGCCACTGTACATGCAGGGGATCCCTGCAGAGCAATTATGCTGAGACTGGCCCTTTGAAACCAGGCCTACAGCAGCAAGCAGGCAGCATGCCCTGGCCAGCAGGCAGCAAGCCTACAGATGATATTTGCGTAAAGGCTCAGCCAGTTGTGGAGAGGTCCAAAAGGTTTCTGAAATGGGGGCAGCACGTCATCATGCAGAAGCACGCAGAAACCTGGGCATCTGATGCAACTGTTCACCTCCCAAGGAACAGTGGGAGAAGAAGTTGTTCCTTTTATACCACCAGGCAACTTCCTTTGTGGACAACCCCAAGAGGAATAAGTTTGCCTCCTCAGAAAAGACTCTCTCCAAAGAGCTGGAGAGGGAAGGCGGCCAGGAAGGCAATAGCACGGCAGGGGTTTGAACTACATGCAGAATGGCTATCAGGATCCAGAAAATGGATGAAATGCACTGGGAGGATGGGCAACAGCCAGGAGGAGGAGAACAGGGGGGTGAGGGAAGACCCTCTTACCTAAAGAGTGTGCCTAACAGCAGCTCTGTCAGAGCAGCCTTTTAGCTTGTGGGCTACAAGAGAAAGAATCTCGCCCTCCTGACAAGGTCTCTGGAGAACAGTGGGTTTAGAAAGCAACTGCCAATCCCTCTGGAACAATCCTGTCGTAAATCTGCCTTCTGATGACGTAGCGAGAAAAAAACATGACACTGTTTCAAGAAGAGGGAGATGCCTGCAAGGCCATCTGCACAGAGAAAGGACACTGCTGAGGAGTGGCAAGCACTCGCACCGAAGCCAGTGTCAAGGTGTCAGCACCCACTGTTGGCCCTTCATGGAGTTCTGCACAAAGGAGCATGTGAGGTAAAAGAGGACTGGAGTCTCTGAGAAGACAAGGCAGGGCAACCTTCAGGTTCAGCTCCGAGAGGCTAAGCTCACCCCTAGAGCTTGTAGCTTCACGGTCAGAAAAGCCTGTGTTGGTTCCCGGTAAAACTCATCCCGTGGCTAAGTTTGATGAGCAGGAATCACAAAGGTCTCCATGCAGGTGATGCAGGTGAAAAGGGAAAAAAAGTTACCTGAAGGCATTTTTAGGCTTGCCACTTTAAGAACCTAGGACTAAACAGATGCTATTGTCTCTGAATATTCTGTAGCTTACCGTTTCAAATCCATGCTTTGCTTTACTCGTATGGGAAACACGCTCGGCTCCAGTTCTAAAAATAAGTCAAACGGGTAAGAACTGAGTTTACCAAAAGTCACAAAAAGGAAGCAAGCTTGTAAATGGCTGCTCAAGTATTTCATTAGAAAGCAGGGTTTTAGTACCTCCCTCTAAGCCAACAAGATAGATACCCTTCATCTGTATTTGTACTCATGTTTCAAAGTCTCATTTAAAAAATGACAATAGGCACTCACTCCAGTATTAGGCTTTCTGCTTTTCTAGTAAGCTTAACAAGCAGTTGAAGAGAAAAACAGCGTGACGTGACAGGGAAAGGGGCATGAGCAGCAAGGTGAGAAAGCTTGCAAAGCCTACAAGATTACTGACACAAGGAGGAGGGCAGGTAGCAAAGAACCATAGAAAGATCTTACGAGACTCGGCCGCGGAGCAATAAAATGGCAGAGAGGTACAAAGTGGTGCACGTGGGGAAAAACAGTCCTGGCTTCACACACAAAGGCTCTAGAGCTTCTCAGCTGAACGCTTTAAACAAAACTGCAAAACACCGTCAGCAAAACCAGCCTCTTTTCCCACTGAAGCACGAAATCCACGCACGGCAGTGAAACAGGAGCGCTTTTTACAGCTCCCATTACTCTCTCAGGCCGATGCTCAGCCCGCGCAAGCGCAGTAGCCACTCGGAAGCGACCGCTTTCATGGTCAGTGAAAGAAGGCAGGAAAAGAGCAGCCCCCCCCCCTCTGAATTTAGGGTCTCCTAGGAACTCACGGCTACCGGCAGGCACCACACTGCAGGCTGTAGCTTCAACACGCTCACCTGCCGATTCTAAGTCCGTACACACGCCTGCCTGCATGAAGAAACCTGGCTTCAGGCAACCGACAGGTACCTGCTTTCGAGGACGTCCTCCTTTCTCCCAGCCTAGGGAAGGAAGCAGCAGAGCCAACGGGACGCGACGGCTCTGGAAACGCCGCTGCCGACCTCCCTGAAGCTTGACAGGCCTCTTGCCCCGGGGGCTGCCAAGAACGCCCGGGCAGGACTGCGTCGCAGCCCGCCACCGACGCCAGGCTGTGAGGGACACCCCCGGCGGCTGCGGGTCCCTGCGGGGACAGCCGGCAGAAACTCCTTTCTCTCCACAGCCGCACGTCTCCGCGGTGCCCGCCGGCCTCCGCCGGACAGCCACCAGCGGCAGGCAGTCCCCTGCTGCCCCCGCAGCCCCGGGGGCGGCAGGGAGGGGCCGGGGCTGGCCGGGCCTGCGGGGGGAAGGCCGGGACCCGGCGCCCCGGCCTGCCGCGAGGGGAGATGCCGCCACCGCCGCCGCCGCCGCCTCAGCCCCGCTGCCGGCCTGCGAGGCCCCCGGGCAGCCCCGGCGCTGGCGCCCGCCGGGCAGCCCACCGCTCCACGGACGGGGAGGAGCCCCCGCCACGGCCACCGGCCCCGCCGCGCCCGCCGCCCGCCCTTGCCTCAGGCGGGGCCGGGCCGGGGCTGCGGCCGGAGCGGAGCCGAGGGCAGCCGAGCCCAAACGAGAGGAGCCGAACGGAGCCGAAGGGAGCCGAGCCCAAACGAGAGGAGCCGAACCGAGCCGAGCGGAGCCGAGCCCAAACGAGATGAGCCGAACGGAGCCGAAGGGAGCCGAGCCCAAACGAGAGGAGCCGAACCGAGCCGAAGGGAGCCGAGCCCAGACGAAACGACAAGAGCCGAACGGAAAGGAGCGGAGCCGAGCCCAGACGAGATGAGCCGAGCCCAGCCGAAGGGAGCCGACCCCGGCCCGGGCGCCCCCTCCCTCTGCTCCAGCTCCCCACGCTGCTCTGCACTGGCTGCTGCTGCTGTGCTGCAGAGGCGGCTGCATTTTGGGGCTTGGAGCGCTTTGGGTTCCAGCGTGAGCCCGAAGCATCAGAGGAGTTGGCCTGTACCTCGTGGCAGGTCTTGCAGCTGCTTTCGGGGGGTCTGGGCTCTGCCCAGGCCTCTCGAGTCAACGTTGACTCTGGTGCCTAATGACAGTATGCTGGCAGTGGCCCTGGTAGCTCAGCCCTTTCTCTCCCCAGCTGCGATGATGTCAGCAGGTTTGCCTTTTCTTGGTCCAGGCACCCTTCACGCAAAGATTCCCAGAGGTTTTTTCATCCCTCCCCTACACACACAGTGGGATTCCTGGAGGGCCACAGAAATGCAACAGCAGCAGCGTTAGGCTCTTCTGGGGTTTGGGGGAGGAAACACCCTCATAGATAGCTGTCTGGAGCCTTTCTGGCAGCCACCTTTTACCTCTCAAACAGACACAACTGAAAAGCTCCGATGGTCAGTGACCTAGCCGACCGATGATCAAAAAAGAAGCCCCTTTTTATCCCACAAAAGCCTAACAGCGACGTTTGTAGGAAAAACTCCCGCGACAGGGAGTTCAGCCGAGACACGCGCCCGTCGGGAGGAAGAGAGATGTCCTTTGTATTGCCGGAGTCGGCCAGCCGCTTCATCCACCGTTTGTCCCTCGCCTTTTTTCCAGGACATCACTGCCAATGAGTTGGCATACAACGCTGGTACATGTTGTAGAAACTTCCGCCGCAGAGGTTGTGTGCATTGGACTTCATCTGGATCTGTGGGTGACTGCTCGTTACCTGGATCATTATAAATCACCTCCAGCATGGCTAATTCCCTCAGGTACTGGATACCTTTCTCCATGGTGGCCCACTTGCCTGGGTGACACGTAACATCTTCCTTGAAGGGGTATTTTTCCTTCACGCCTGACGGAAGTCCCCTCCAGAGGCTGAGGGCTCGTGTCTTTTTCCCAATCGCCTTGTCAATGGCCCCTTCCCTAGACAGGGATCTCACCTGCTTGCCTTCCCTTCCCTCTAATTCCAAGCTACCGGCCCATTACCCCAGCAGCGGAGCAGCCGGGTAACAATGTGCTCACCCGGCTGGCGGCCAAAATCCTTTTGCGTATCTTGCAGCTCACTCAGGGATAGGGATCGGGTGATTATCTCGGGTTCTGCCTCTTCCTCCTGTTCTCGTGATGACCCTGGTTCACCTCCATCCCTCGCTAAGTTGAACCGATTTCTCTGTGTATTTCTTTTTCTGCATAGGGGCGACTGACACCGGCACAGGTTGGTTCTCTGGTTCAGCTGCAGCGCCTGTCGCCGGGGTTGGTTGGGGTAGCTGCAGTGCTTGTCACGAGGGTTGGAATAGCTGCAGCGCCTGTCGGTCTGTTTTCCCTCCCTTCCCCCTGAGGGTGCTGCATAATATCGAGCAGTGGTTGGTAGATACTGGTGCGGATACTGGTAGATACCGCAGAGTGCGGTAAGTTGTGCCTCTCTGGAACAGGCACCGTATTTTCCTTTCCAACATTCTATCGCTTCACCAGGGTCCTGTAGCTGTTTGGGAGTGAAGTTCCAAACCATTGGAGGTGAGAAGTCCTCTAGATACCTGCCCGTTTTCTCCCACGTGCCACGCCACCCATGACTATTCAGCCTTGGGGCAGATCTCTGCGTGGTATTCTTAAAAAACTTTTTTGGAGCCCTAAACAAGACCTGAAACACATTCGGGAGACATAGCAAGACGAGCATGCCGGCTTGAACATCCCAGGGCTGTTCAAACTTCTCAAAAGCTGCTGTAATTAGCCTGAAGGAGGAAGGGGAGGTGAACGAGCGGGGAGAAAGTACCCCCCCCGACTTCCCCACAGATTGGGTGCGATTACCAACAAATTCCGAGAGAGGGCGCCCGAGGCACGGGAATGACGTCGACGCCGCACGCAACTACCAGCTTAACCTCAGGACCCGTGACGTAATCATTTTGTGAGTCGACGTCACCCAGGACAGCAAAATGATAGTCCCGAGCCCGCGCCCAGAGGCGATAAACAGAGTGCATGTAAGAACTCACACAACACCGCCACGGGAACAAATGAGCCAACGCTGGGACCAGCGACTATTCAACTAATACAAGAAATGCGTACAACAAATTTGTTTTAACACGCTCCGGCCAGATCTGTCGTTATCTCAACCCTTCGTGCCCCACGTTGGGCACCAAAAAGGACTGTTGTGGTTTCAGCCCAGGCGGCGACCAAGCACCACGAGGCTGCTCGCTCACTCCCCCGCCGCCACCATCTTTGTCCAGAAACAGGACCGAAGCCTCTCCCCGAGAGTAACGTCCCGACGGTGCTCCGCGAAATCTAGAGTCCCCTCGGACGCTGGCGGCAGCAAGCTAGGAAAATCCGAGTGCCAAAGCCCACGGAGTTTCTGCTCTCAGCTCCAGGAAAGAGTCCTGTTCATCCGTAAGAGGGAAGCCAGCGTCACCCTTGCAGGGCGGGAAACAAGGCTTATCCGATCGAGGCCGGAGCGCCGCGTGAAGCCAGAGCGCAAAGCTGGACAGAACCGGGGGGGCAGGGGGGAAAGCCCGGCCCGGCCCCTTGGGAGCCCCGAGGGCCCCCGGGGAGCGCAAAGCCGGGCAGCTGCCCTTCCTCACGCTCCCGGCCAGCTGCTCCCTGGAAAAGCGGGCACCGGCCTCCTCAGCCATCCCGGGGGCCCGGCCGGGAAGACCCCCGCCAGGGACAGCCCCGGGCGGTGCTGCCCAGAGCCCACCCAGCCCCGCCGTCCTCCCCTCCGCGGCACCCACCCCTTCTCCCCCGTGGGTTTGTCCCCGCGGCAGCTGCAGCAGGATCGCGCCGCTTTCCATCCCCAGCGTGCGGGGCAGGGCTGCCCAAACGGAGCCCGAGGGGTCGCGGCCCGCGGGCCGAGACCAGCGGAGAGCCGCCAGGGAAACCGCCGCCTCCGTCCATCGCACGGACGGGAGCCGCAGCAGCCGGAGAACGCTCCCGAGTCGTGCCGCTCCCAGGGCAAGCCCAGGCACCGCTTCACGCGTGGGACGTGCGGTCCCGAGAGCGGGGCTAGCCCAGGGGCGGCGGGGACAGGCTGGCCAGCAGCGCCGAGCCCGAGGCAAAGTCTGCCGTGGGTGCAGCCGAGGGCTGGCGCGGCCTGAGTCCTGGCTGGCCCTCGGCGCCGCTGCGGAGCGCCGGAGCCACGAGAACCGGCTCGGTCCCTTCGCGTCGGTGTCCTTGGAACCGGCTCGGTCCCTTCGCGTCGGTGTCCTTGCCACCGGGGCAATCGCTGCCAGAGACGCGGGGCCCCCCGGGCCGCTCCCCGGCCCCTGGCAGTGTCCCTCTCCATCTGCCCGCCCGCCCCTGCCGTGGGCAGGAGGTCTCCGCGCCCGCGCTCCCCCGGACGAGGAGCTGCAGCGCCCGGTGCGCGGTGCCGAGGGGCCGGCTCCTGCCCACCATCACCTGCGGCTGGAGGAGCCGCACCGCGCCCGCAGGCAGCGCTGCCCGCCCTGCCCGCCCATGCCGCTGCGCCCGACCGCCTCCGCTCGGCTCGGCTCGGCAAAGCTCCGCTCGCCTTCGGCTCGGTACGGCTCGGCAAAGCTCGGCTCCGCTCGGCAAAGCTCCGCTCGGCTTCGGCACTTTTTTAGGTAGCTCCGGGTTTTCAGGTAGCTCAGCCCTGGGCTCCCAGACCTCGCCTGGGCTATGCTGTAGTTGGGCCTGTCTCCAGCCCTGTCTCTGGCCCCGTCTTCTGGGTGGACCTTGGACCCATGTTGTAGCCCTGCCTCCTGCTGCTCCGACTGGGTGGGCCCTGGACCTGGTTCATCCCCTGGCTGTGTCTGGGGCTGTCGATGGACCCCATTACCAGCACCCAGCCCTGCTGAGACCCTGTGGGACTGTGCCCTGATGGGTGAGGGCACAGCCCCGGTTCCCCTCACTGGCTTCCTCTCTGTTCTTTGTGAAGTTCAAACCCCTCGTCTTGTTTTTCCTCACCATACGTCCCGATTCTCGGTTTTTCCTGCACCCTACCTTTCTTCTATATTCTCCCCAGGGTATACTTCCAGCTGCTTTGGGTTTTTTTTCAGGTTTGAATTATCTTTTTACGACACCTTATCCTCCCATTTTTCCCCATTCATGTCCAGCTGTCTTTTAAACCCCTTCTCAAAGCCCCACTTATTGAATTTATCCTTTGCCAGGCCCAGCTGCTTTTCATTCTGAGGGTTGTTCTCCATGAGGCCTTTTGAGTTTAGGCTATAAAATCCAAAGACAAGAAAGCATCTTGCCACACTTGGTCATCTCTTACATAGTCCGCCCTAACCATGGCCTGAAAATTTTCATCTTCTAATTAATTTTTTATGTTCCTGGAAAAAAACCCACTGCTACCTTCTGGAATTTCTTCACCTGCAATTAATTTTCTGTGAATGTGTCACTGGACCTAAAAACAGAGAGGCTGGCATTGATCTGATCTGTCTTACTGTTAAGAAATACTTGCTCCCAGTATGAAAAGAAGTATCTCTGCTCCTGATTTCTGACTCAAGACATTTCGTAGCCCACATGCTGCTCACCAAAGACGCATCAATCATCACACATCAGGCAGGAGTGACCTCCGCGGGTAGTTACGAATTCCCACACTGAGATATCGCTACGTGGTGTGAGGCGTATGGCTTGACCTGAAGATCTCTCCCACTCACAAAGCATGCCGGTCCTCCACGCATTTAGACCTACTGCTCTCATAAAATGCAGCATCTTGTGCCCTATCAGCATCATGTTGAAACTAGGCACGGTTATAGAAATGCTAACTTTATACTGTTTTGTTAAAGTTAAGATTAAATAAAGGGCTAAAGGACTTAGATACAATAGTTTAAAAGGATAAATGCCAACCTCATGTTTAGTAGCTGTCTTAAGAAGGGACAGGCAACTTCCCCCTTAGCCCAGATATTACTCCGCCATTAAGAGAAGGACCAATGTCACTTATTATCCCTTGTCGAAGCAGTCTCCTGGAGGAGCAACCTGAATGTTTTGCTCTGCTAGGATTAGGCTTGCCCGAG
The DNA here is from genome assembly GCF_947461875.1 of Haliaeetus albicilla. NCBI lineage: Eukaryota > Metazoa > Chordata > Aves > Accipitriformes > Accipitridae > Haliaeetus > Haliaeetus albicilla. The sequence goes on along the minus strand of NW_027212478.1, from coordinate 187,782 downwards.
TAAGCACAACTGCACGTACTCCACGTGCCACTCAGAAAGGAGCTGTGATGAAGGACAGAGCCTACACACCACATGAACACATTCACATACATAAACATACCCTGGGCTTTAGATTAAATGGAAACAGCGGGTTGAAGGATTCTTCTAGGGACTTCACTCTTCTTCCTGCCTAGCTAATTCATTTCTGTTGCAAGTTTAAGCTTGATTTCCTAAACTCAGTTGACAAGGGACTTTCTCAGAAAAAATGCCAACTAGGCAATACGTTATCAATTGTGCCTTATTCTCTAAGGGAAATACAAAAGCTGAGCTCCTCTCGCACGTCCAGCACTTCATAAAACAATCCACCCTACAGCTTAATTGACGCCTTACTAGACATAATGCCTTATGACTCAGCTACCTTAATGAAAATAACTATATATGCATATGTCCTTGTACATCTTAAAACTCAGCATGTTTCCTATGTCACAGATACAATTATGCATACAGTACACCGCATAAGCCTAACTGGAAATGGAGTGAAGATTGAGGTAAAATGACTGGATCCCATGGAAAAATTGAGGAAACCGATACTTCTCAAAGCCTTTGTATGCATTTGTGGCTTGAAACACCTCAGCTTTCTCTTAGGTGGCAAGGGATGCTGTCTCAACTTTATCAGGTGTTCTACATGGTATGGAGGAAGTACAAGAACAGATACTCCAAATATGGATGAATTCAGCATTTTTTAAATTTTATTTAATCAGTAATCAGGTAAACTTAATCTGACACCAAAACCCACATCTTGTCACACTTACTTTTGAAATACAGCATACCCAAAGGAGGGAGGAAATTGTTTTAGTGTGATTTATAACAGTAACGAAGAGTTATATTCTTTTTGGTAATGACACTGTGCAACACATTTTCTGTTTGGGGAGTAAGCTTCTGAAGTATTTTAATCTGCCTCATCTACCGTTACAGATTTCAGCAAAACTGCACAATCCTCACAAGAATTAGGACTGTATATAAATCCAGTAATAACCCACAATCATCTCTCCATTTTGGTTGTATTTATGCTGTAGATGCTAGGCTTCTTCAAACTTCCACCAACCAGTGGAAATTTGCCAAATATATAACCCAGTGGGCCATTTAAAGGGATTTTGCTGTGAATTATGACTGCTACATTTGTGGGCAGCTTTCAGTACCAGAGACTGGAAAGGGAGAGGCAGAGCGTGAAGAGCAGGGAGCGCAGCTTTCACCCTGAGACCTTCCACGTATTTGTTCATGATCTACAGAAAATGGATGAGCTGGACGGCATAAGCTCTCTGTGCACAGATGGAACGGCACTACTTAAAACCAGTCCTTGCTTTGGCAACTGGGGGAGACGTCGATCCTGGCTCTTAAGCTGGCAGAGGCTGCCTGAAGCCTTGTTTAAGCTGGTGTCTGTACAATCAAGCCATTGTGGTTTACCTAGGTAGTGCGTGGCAGCTGAGCTGCAGCAACAGACTGTGCACGCTCTTTGCCCGTGAGATGAAATGCATTAGCTTTAACTTCTTGCATCCAGACTACTTGCCAGATGGATTCCTAACAAACAGCAGAACCGAACTGCTGAATTACTTTACATATGCTTGGAAAGCCTGGGAAAAAATAAACACGAAAGAAGTAACTAATGGGAACTGAGAGATGCATTTCTGAGTGCAACAGACTCCATCTTTATTTCAAAATATCTCTGTACATTACAATTCTATTTAAAAAAAAAGAAGTCAAAAGTCAAAGCAGTTTCCCACGCTAAGTGAAATATCAGGTCTAATTTTTCAGATAATCAAAAAGAGAGGCTGTGTTTTCACTCAGCAGATCTCATGGCCTGTTCCTATCTGAGCATACTGCTCAATAGCAACATAGAACGTGTTAAATTAAAGCTCTTATTGTGCTCATCACCATGAAGCAGGATTTTTTGAAGAACCACTGTTAGAAGCAAACTGATCTTCCTTGCAAAGTCAGGTTGTCCCTTCTTCAGGTGGAGTTTGCTCTCAGGCAACCTGGCCATCCTGGGAACAACACCAGGTCAGCCTCCTACCTGCTGGTCCCCTCTTCTCTGACAAGAAGAAGCCATCCTGTGTATAACTAAGAACCCGACGATTTCCTTCCCATGGGTTGCACACTAAAATATCAAAGAACTCTGATGGTGGTCTTAGCCCATAGCTGAAACATTAGGAAGTTCATTTCTGGAAATTCAAACACATTCTTTAGCTTGCGTAACATTTATATCAAAACAAAAGGACACTCAAGGCAGGCAAAGCTAAGAATGTGAGCAAGAAGTGGACCATCTGTGGGCTGGTGTGTGGCCGCCTCTGTGGCTGCTAACACTCAATTCCAGCTGGACCTGTCAGCTCCTTCCTTGTAAGCATGCTGTCAGTGCAAATTGACAGGAGTCCCTGGGATTCAAGCCTCAGAATGTATTCCCTTATGCAACGCTAATTGTTCACAACAGGACAGATATCGCAGGAGAAGATGTTTGACTAATTGCATATCAAATTGCACCCAAGCCAAAAACCCGTCGCAGAGGAGGCAGTATGTAATTTCAGATAGGGTGAAATGGGATCACGTCTATGCATGAACTCAGCCACATAGGTTCTGCTTAAATTCTCACCGTAAATACTCAGCAGAATTTGCAAGGCCATAAGGCAGTGCTCTGCGTGAATGTGAATTGCATCCATAGCATGTAGGGGACTGTGTCTTGTATAATTCATGGGAATAGCCACACGGGGTCATACCAAAGGTTCGTTCAGCTCGGCGTCCTGTCTCTGAATCTGAACAGTGAAAGATGTGTAGGAAAAAAGCATAAGAAATGCAATAAGCATAGCATGCTCCTTCCCCTGCTGTACCCTCTATACCGACAGTCACTAGTTCAGGGATTTCTGGAGGCTGTTCCTGCTTCCTAGAGCTTAATGGCCCACGAGAGACCTTCCTTCCCTGATTCTGTCTAATTGCTTCTTCAACCCATTCATACTTGTGCTATCCAAAACATCCTGTGGCAAGGAGGTGCACAATTTAATTACGTATTGTGTGCAGATGTTCTTCTTTTCCTTTATTGTGATTAATAATTTCATGTGTTGCCTGCTAATTCCCGTGTATAAGAAAGAGCAAACAATCTTTCCTTACTCATTTTTGCAGTTTTCACTTCCTCCCGTAGATTGCTGTATATTATTTGGAGAAAATGAAAACTCAAACTGACTCATCTCAGATATTAAGGTGATAAGAGATCACACCTATTTGTTAACTTCCAGCTGTATCTTCATAGTGGGTCTCTTCTGAATTCCAGGTACAAGAAATGGTCTCTCTGTAGTATTCAGGCTTTGAATACAAATTACAGCATGAACCTGCCTCCAGCGTTATTATCCATTGGGCTACTGGGATTTAGAAACTCTTTGTGTCTTGTCTGGTTACTATGGCCATTCTCAAAGTCTGTTATTTCTATGCTTTGTACCAGATATGTAAGTATAAGGCTATGCTTTGGGTTGCCCTCAAAGGTATACAGCATTTCAACGAAAATCTCTCCATGTTCAGACACAGAGGTTTCAACAGACCCCCAGATGCAAAGACCAAAAAGAACCCCAAAACCATGGAAGAAAATCAACCCTGCCCCCCCCTTTCTCCTTGTCTTCACATGTAATATTGTGCAAAATGCTGCTATGAAGGTCTCCCTCTGCAACTGCTCCACCCGTCACTGGATTCTCCATCTTATTCAAAGTCTCACATATATCTAGTCTCATTTTATCCCATGTACCCGTCTCCTAATAGTGTACCAGATGCATCCTTCTGATTGCTTGTCATGGGCAACAGTCATTTTTTCTTTCTCAAGGGAAAGCTGTATTCATACATCAATTCTCCACCTTCATGCCAGAGACTCTCTCCCTTAATTCTTGTTTTCGAAGCCCCTCATACAAAATGCACAATGGGCAGGGAATGCCAGAGAATCACAGCACCTGTGTTTTGTATTCAGCCAGCACTAGCTTGAGTGGATGTGCAAAAGCACAAGCCTAGACTTTTGAGGTCCCCAGCCCTCAGCACCCTCATAGCTCTGTTTCTGCTACATACTTTTTTCCCCTTGCCATGTCTGACTATCACTGTTAAGTTCTTAAAGGCAGGAAAGGAGTGATATTTACAGTGCTTTGTTTCCTGTTGCCAGTGTCTGCAACAATTAACATGAAAATGCACCCTGTCAGTGGTTCACTTCAAGTGTGGAGCATTGCTGTTCCTGTCAAGGGGAAAGAACCTAGTGCAGTTCCAAAGAGCTTGGGTTTTTTAAGCCCCTTTTTAAAATTGCATTTCCATAGACAGCAGAATATTTAGTTCAGTTATTCTGTGCAAACTGAATCAAACCTTCCTGTTGTTGCTCTCTGTGATCAATAAGAGGTGCATCATTTGAGAGGAGTAGTTATAGTGCCCAGTGTGGAAGTTTGGTTTATACCATTTATATATTATTTATATATTATCGGTGTGAGCGAGGGGGTTCTGAAGAAACTACCAGACAATCGGTATGCAAGGATGACAGCCACAGGGGACAACAAGCTGCAGGTGACCATGGCTGCATAAGGAGCTTTAGCCCTTCTTGGCCAACCTGCTGTACCTACATGTTGCCCTCTACGTGAGATAATGGCATGGCTCCAAGCATACGGCAGGCCTTAGCACAAGATGAGTATTAGCCAAAATCTGAGCAGGAGCTGGGTGACCAGTTGCAGCTCCATGGGTCCCTTCCAACCTCCACCCTCCTGTGCAACTCTGTGCCTTGCTTTCACTCCTAAAGCACCTGAACTCAGCCCTCATGCCCGCCGGCAAGGATGCTGGGACAAGGCACGATCCCAAACTCCTCCCCCAGGGGTCATCCCCAAACAGCAGCTCCCCGCTCCAGAACAGCCGATGGCGGACACACTCAGAAGAGAGAAAATATCGTTTTATTGAGAACATCAACTGCGGTGGGGGGTGGGCCCAGGACTCACAGGGGTTCAGCCGGTAACAGGAAAACGGCACCTACAAGGACAGAGTCAGAGAGCACTGCTGAATGCACAGCGGCAGGAAGAGGCAGGGTTTGGTTGCCCTCTCTTTGGGGAACACCGTTGACGAGGAATTGCTCATAGCCCAGAAGAGAGCGAGCTATGGCTGGCATTGCCGAGGGGAGGGCTCTGGCGCCTTATCCCCACAGGGAATGCCCCTAGAGAGCTGTGCGCGCGCAGAGATGCACAGGGCCCCTGTGCCACGCAGCAGGGCTCGATGGGGAGCCCCTGGGGAGCGGCCACGGGGTTCTTGCCAGACCCTGCGCAGCAGCAGAGCCTGGTACGCACCTGGGCTTCTCGACCTGCCGGACCTTCCTGCATCTTTTCCGTTTGCGATCCCCCAATACGTTTTCTCTCTTCCTCCTCTTTTTTTCTGCACAGCTTTCGTCTCCCCAGGCCTGTTTCCTCCTTCGGTTTCTTCTCTTTTCCTTGTCCCGAGGAGAGCCTGCAAACCTTTCCATCCCACAGTGTGCTTAGATAGGTAAGGCCACGATCCAGCGGAGACAGTTCTGATTTTAACCCAAAGTGACTCGTTTTACCTTCTTTCCTCTGAAACGCTGCCCAGTTGTTGCGGGCGTGGCAGGGCCTCTGCTGTGCTCTTGAGGGTGGCTGGAGGCAAAGCTGGAGGTGCCTAAACCAGAATTGTTGGAGTTAAGGGGTGGCAAGGGACGGCCTGGAGTAGTAAGGGACTGCTTGCCAAATTGCCACCTTAGCTCTCCAGGGAAGATGCTGCTTCGCATCGTCCACATTTTGCACAGTCCACCCACCCCAAAACAGACTTGATGAAACTGTGATGAAGGAGGATCTGAGCAAAAGCCCTCTCAAGTTGACAGCTACTCCCCGCTGTCTTTTTGTAGGTATTTGGTTGGATTAAGCACATGCCTAATGCATTTGAGAAAGGACCTTTCCAGTTTTCCGTACAATGTATGATTCCGTGGGGGAGGAGGAGGAACCCCAAACGCACAAGCCATCGGCTGGCCGGAGGAGGCCCAGCAGCTACTTGGCCTCCTCAGAAACTACCCTCCTACCCGAGAGACGCTGTCACGGTGCTTGTGGAGCAGAGCTGACATACCTCTGTCGTTTTGGACTCCGCCACCATGTCTCCCCCAGCTCCTTTGAGGACGTCCAGAGAGGGGGATGCATGCAGAATGGCTTCTGCCTGGTGGCCCTGGTCTCCTCTGCCTGCAGGGCCACTTTGCTCTTCCAAACGCAGGTCTAGAAAGCAAAACCATGTGCAGCAGTGAAGCCTTTGGAAGTAAGGCACACCTAAAGCAAAACCCACCCCAAGCCCTACACTGGTTTTCTTCTTGATGTTGAGGTTTCTGGTATCCAGAGCCCCAGCCTGGGACAGCCCTCAGTTCCTCCTCATACCTCTGGCTCCGTCCGTGGGGGCTGGCGACTCCCCAGCTGATGGACAGGAGCGGCCAGCCACCTCCTCCCCAACGATGTCACCGCAATTTTCAATCATAAACAGCACCAGCGTGTTCACCTGCACACATCAAACCCTTGGTCTCAACCCAGCTGCCTGAAGTTGTACCAAGCAGCCTTTCCCACTCCCGACCCTTGCCTCTGCACAGACGGCTGTGGCTGTGGGGCTGCCTTTGCGGGCAGCCACCCCACCGGCATTTGCTCAAGGGAGGAGGCAGCCAGGGACCTCTGAGCAGCCAAGCTCGGATGGGCCGGCAAGGCTGCAGCCGGCTTGCCAACACAGCGCACCTTCTCGGTCACCTCCAGCATGGCCTGGAGCGGGAGCAGGTCCTCGTTGGGTGGGCTCAGCAGGTTTGGCCCAAGGCAGATGGCCAGGTTGCTGCAGCTCATCCTGCTGGTGGCTGCGTTGTGGCCGATGTGCTGGAGGAGGGACAGCAGCCGCTTGAGGAGGAAGAGGTTGGCTGCAGGCAACTTCTCGGCCACCCTGAGGGAACAGGGACACCAGGTTGACAAAGCAGATTTTGCCCAGGCCTGTTGTCCAAGGCAGGGGGGAGCCAGCGGCTGAGTTGCGCAGCTTTCCAGGTGCTCTCAGCCAGCGGTCAGGGCTCCTGCTCAACAGGCAGGCTGCTGCCCGCACTTACGCTTTCAGCTCGGAGACCTTCTCCTCCTTGCTGGTCCTCTCCATGGCTGCCACCCAGTCCTCGTAGAGGTGGGTCACCAGCAGCTTGTCGGGGATGCTTCGGAGGAAGTCCTGCAATGCCAAGGGCTCCGGGTGAGCCTTTGAAGTTTCCAGGCTGGCCAGGAGCTCCTCCAGCCGCAGGTCAGCAGCGCTCACCTTCAAGACGGCGGCCAGCAGGAGTGCAGGCTGGCTTCCCAGGTCAACATTGGCGTCGCGGTCCAGGGCCTCCCGCAGCTCCCGAAGTTCCGTCCCGCTGGCGGCTTTTCGGAATATCCCCTCCGTCGACGGTCCTTCCCGGTGCAGGACAGCCAGCAGCTCCTGCAGGAGAGGCAGGAGGACAGTTGCTTGGCTGAGGAGCTGCCTTCCGACAGCGGTGGCCAGAGCACTGCCCCAGAGCGGGCTCCTTGCTGGGGGTGAAGAGCCCAAGCCGCCATCCCCGGAGCTCCTGGGGACGCCCGTGTCCCCTGTGCAGCAGCCGGAGGGAGGGCTCCCACCGCCTCTACGGAGCATCTGGAGGGCTGGGGACCCCCCCGGCCAGGCTGGCTTACCTGGATGGGCCGGGGCAGGGAGCCGTCCTCCCCGCAGAGGGCTGCCAGGGGCTGGCCAAAGAGCGCCCTGCTGCAGCCGGAGCCCGCCTGCCCTGGCGCCTGGGCAGTGGCCGGGGTCCTCCGATGAGCAAAGGGCCAGGGCGGCCCCCTCCTCTTCCTCCTCCTGCTGCTGCTCCCTCCTGCTGCAAAGGAAAGCAGAGTAAGAGCCTGTCAACAGAGACCGCCAGGCCAGCGCTCCCGGGGCCTGCCCTGCCCGCAGCGTGGTGCTGAGCGGTGCAGCAGGACGGGCAGGGAGCCAGCAGCTGGAACTCTGAGCTCCGGCTCAGCAGCTCCAGTTGGGAGGCTCCTGAGAGCCGGCACGCCACCAGGAGAGGAGAGCCTGGCCCAGCCCTCGCCCTGTCCTCCTCCAAGCCATGGGCAGCAGCAGAGGCTCCGTGTCCCCGCAGAACCACGTCCAGCGGCCGCTGCCCAGCGGGTGTCCTTCCTCCTGGAGGTGACGTCCTGCCTCGGGCTGCCCAACCTGCATGGCGACACTCGAGGGACAAGTGAGCACAGCTCCAGCGCTTGCAGGAGCTTACCGTTCTTCCCGAAACTCACCCGGTGCGTGGCAAAGTCCCCCTCCGTTGCTCGGTGGGACCGTCGGAGGCCCTTGCTTGGGACCAGCCTGCAAGAACCAGGCTGCGCTCAGAGAGCAGCCCCGCAGCGCAAAGGGCCGCCGGCGAGCTGCCAGCCGGCACCGGCAGCCTGAGCGCGGCAGAGCCGGGACCCTCTGCCCTCCCGGGCTCTCTGCCCCGCGGGGCAGGTTTCCCCCCAGCACCGCCGTCGAGGATGTGCCGACATTCCCGGTGGCTCCCCAACCCTCTCCGCTCCCCGAGTGGCACCACCCTTCCCTCCATCCCTCACCCCACTGGCCGCACGTGCCGGCACAGCCAGAGGCGGGTGAAAGGCAGCCCTTCTCACCTCGGCCTGGCCCTCCATCAGCCTCTCCAGGCTCCCGGAGCTGAATGTCCTCCACTGGGCAAGAGAGAAGGAGCGGAGGCAGGTGAGCAGCGATGCCTCTGCCGCTCGCTCGGCTGGAGGACCAGGGCTCGGGGGCAGAGCCCAGACCGGGCAGGCACTCACGGCGTGGCGGCGGCCCAGCTCCTTCTCCAGGAGCCTGACTGACGGGACAGGCGTCACCCGGGCTCTCTTGGCTCCTTCTGGTGTCCTGTGCGCCGGGAAGGCACAGGGAGAGAGCTGGCTGAGCCCCAAGCCGCCTCTTCTCCCTTGTGCGGCAGCTCTGCCCGAGCGAGAGCTGCCGGCAGCCGCGGGGGCACCTCTCCCCAGCTGGGGAGCTGTGTTCCCCCATCCGGCTGCACCTGCAGCATCCCCGCGGCTTACCCCAGCAGCGTGCCCACCCACAGCTCCTTCAGCGCCCGGGAGCTGCAGAAAGAGAGGAGAACCAACGTCAGGCCCCGCTGCCCCCCAGCCCGTGGGCAGAGGCGGGCGCCTGCGCAGCCCTGCCCCGTGGGGAAGGACGCTGGAGCGGGACGAAGCCCCGTGGGGCAGGACAGAGGCACTGCCCGAGCCCTGGCTCCCTGTGTCCTGCCAGAGCAGCTGCTTTCGCCCTCCCCTTCTGGGGACCCAAAGGGGATGCGGGACCTGCCCATGACCCCATCCCTCCCTGCCGGCGTGCTGCTTGCTCCCTGCCCAGGCTCTGCACGCAGGGCAGAGGCCGTTCTCACGATGGCGTGGGCGTGCTTGGGAACGTCTCCTGCCCGGCCGTGGCACTCACGGGAAAGTGGCAACGCAGGAGCCGCTGGGCCAGACGAGGAGGATGGAGGTCCTGTCCTCATCACCGCCTTCCTCCTCTTCCTCGTCCCCCGCCACGTCCTTTCCGCCGCTCAGCACCCACAGCTGGTCCAGGGCCAGGCGGAGCTGTGGGCGCACGCTGGTGCCGCGTCTGCAGAGAGCAGAGAGGAGAGGCCGGCGGTGAGCTGGAGGTGGCCTCCTGGGGGTCCCCCCGGGCAGAGCCCTGTCCCCCAACTGCCCTTGGGACAGACGGACAGCGATGGGCCCCTCCAGCACCCACCAAGGTGCCGGGGCCTGGGGCTGGTGCCAGGGTGTCCCTGCCCCGGGGCCAGGGCTGGGGCTGGGGGAAAGGCAGCTGGGCTCTGAGGGTCTTACTGCAACTTGGCGATCACCAGTTCCTCCTGGAGGAGGAGAAGGCGTCTCTCGCTCCTCTTGCGGCCCCGGGTCAGCCGCACGTCCGTGCTCAGCACCGGCTCGGCGTCGGTGAGAGCCTCCCTGCAGAGCAGAGAGCGGCAGGCATGAGAAAGGCCGCCGCCGCTGCCGCGGGTCCCGGCCGTGCCCCCGAGGCACAGGGAGAGCCCACCTGGAGCCGCAGCAGCAGTTGGCCTGGCCCATCCTGCCCGGGAGAGGAGGACCCTCGCCGTGGACCAAGGACGCGGGCCAGTCGGCGACAGCGGGGATGGGAGGCGAGGTGCCGGTGCCGGCGAGGTGCTGCTCGGCCAGATCCTGCCTCCTCCCAGCGCTCCTGCGTGCCAGCACAGCTCCGTGCTGCTGTCTCTGGTGGCTGTGGGCTCCAACTGACCAACATTCCGAGCCCAACGGACCAACATTCTGAGCCCAACGGAAAGTGGGAGGGGCACTGGGGCGAGAGTTCTCTCCAGTATGGCCGTCTCTGCCTGGCACTGGGGAGCCCCGGGCGGGCTGGACGGACCCAGCAGAGGGGAAGGACCGTCTCCCTCCACCTCTTGCCAACGCTTTGCCTACTGCAGCCCAGGAGGCAGTGAGCCGCCTTTGCCCCAGGGGCACTTTTCTGGCTCGAAATTGGTCCACTTGGCGTCCACCATCACCCCAGGTGTCTGCACAGCTGCTTTCCAGCTGGGTGACCCCCAGCATTTACTGGCGCAAGGGCTTCTTCGTCCCCAGGTCTCCAGGACTTTGCTCTTCCCCTTGGGGAACTACAGGAGGTTCCCGTCAGCCCCTTTCTCCAGCCGGTCAAGATCCCCCGGGTTGACAGCAGGACCCTCCGGCGCATGAGCCTCTCCTCCCGGTTCTGTGCCACCTGCAAGCTGCCGGAGGGTCCGCTCTGCCCCATCTCCCAGATCCCAGTGAATGTGAACAGGTCCCCCGTAGTGCAGCCCAGGGGGTGCCTAGGACATCCTGTGTCACAGCAGGGTCAGAAACCAATGGGGGCAGGGGGAAACTCATGTTGGGTTTTTGTATTATTTATACACTGCTTCCCCTTTGTTGTTCCTGCAAGCTATTAAAAGGTGTTCAAAATAGGTCTCGTTTCTCCTTTGAATGTCACAGCTCTTCACAGTGCTGATGTCATGTGCAACATTGGGTCGGGTTATACTCTCGCACAGAGCGTTAGGTAGTATGTAGCCTAGATTATTAGGGAGAAGATCGCAGATTACTGCATTAGTCGTGCTAACACCAATGACAGGAGGCTGCATCTAGCTCTTGAGCCAAAGGGTAAAAATCCAAGGTGTCTGTTGAACTCAGTGGGCTATTGGTCAGCAGATTGAACTCACCCTGTTCAGAAAAGAAAAGGTACGTGAGAAAGGCCTATTCTACCTTGACTGCTACAATGCGTGTTTTTGTAGGTATGAAGATAAATTATCCATGCCCCTCCCGCCACCCCTTTCCAAAAAAGAAAGGACTAGAGAAAAAAGATTCAACTGCTAGAGCAATGGGGCTTGTAACAGCCAAGTAAATTTCCCTAGATCATTCCCATTCAATGAGCCACTTTGCCTGACATTCTGCCTCTACTTGGTACCAGCAGAAGACTCTACCTGTGCCATGCTGTCCTGATTTCAGCTGGGATAGACTTAATTGTCTTCCTAGTAGCTGGTACAGTGCTAGGTTTTGAGTTCAGTATGCGAAGAACCTTGATAACACTGATGTTTTCAGTTGTTGCTAAGTAGTGTTTAGTCTAAAGTCAAGGATTTTTCAGCTTCTCATGCCCAGCCAGCGAGAAAGCTGGAGGGGCACAAGAAGTTGGCACAGGACAGCGCCAGGGCAGCTGACCCAAACTGGTCAACAGGGTATTCCATACCGTGTGATGTCCCATCTAGTATAGGGACTGGGGGGAGTGGGGGCTGGGGATCACCGCTGGGGGACTAACTGGGTGTCAATCAGTGGGTGGTGAGCATTTGCACTGCACATCATTTGTACATTCCAATCCTTTTATTATTGCTGTTGTCATTTCATTAGTGTTATCATTATCATTATCATTATTAGTTTCTTCTTTTCTGTTCCATTAAACCGTTCTTATCTCAACCCATGAGCTTTACTTTTTTTCCTGATTTTCTCTCCCACCCCAGCCGGTAGGGGCGGGGGGGGAATGAGTGAGCGGCTGCGTGGTGCTTAGTTGCTGGCTGGGGTTAAACGACGACAGGGGTCTGCTCTGAACCTCGTGACTCAACAGGAGGGGGTCTCCTTATTCCCTGCACTGATGTATATGGTTACACGGTTTACAGAAGTAGTCTGATGCTAATTTCTGTTGTGAGAAACCCTGCCACCTACTACCACGCCTCCCCAGTTCCGTTTGCTTTTGTCCTAAATAAAATCTTTAACTGATCATTTGGTGTCGTTTCACCTCAACTTAGCCAGAGGGAATTCTGAATTAAACAGGACTCCCTGGTCTGTCCAGTCTGGGTCGTGACAGTTGGTTTTGATTTTTTTTTTAATTTATGATTTTTAATTTAATTATGGCACTGCCTTTACCTGAACCCCTGAGGGATGGTGCTGCGCAGGGTCTGGCAAGAACCCCGTGGCCGCTCCCCAGGGGCTCCCCATCGAGCCCTGCTGTGTGGCACAGGGGCCCTGTGCATCTCTGCGCACGCACAGCTCTCTAAGGGCATTCCCCGTGGGGATAAGGCACCAGAGCCCTCCCCTCGGCAATGCCAGCCATAGGTCACTCTCTTCTGGGCTATGAGCAATTCCTCGTCAACGGTGTTCCCCAAAGAGAGGGCAACCAAACCCTGCCTCTTCCTGCCTTTAGGGGTTTATCAGGGCTTTCCGACCCTGTCGTTGCAGGTTCTGATTCGTTCTCACTGGCTGAACCGCTGTGACTGCTGACCCCCCACCGCAGTTGATGTTCTCAATAAAACGATATTTTTTCTCTTCTGAGTGTGTCCGCCATCAGCTGTTCTGAAGCGGGGAGCTGCTGTTTGGGGATGACCCCTCGGGGAGGAGTTTGGGATCGTGCCTTGACCCAGCATCCTTACCGGCGGGCATGAGGGCTGAGTTCAGGTGCTTTAGGAGTGAAAGCAAGGCACAGAGTTGCACAGGAGGGTGGAGGTTGGAAGGGAGCTGTGGAGGTTGTCCAAGCCCTCTGCTCAAGCAGGCTCCCTTAGAGCAGGTTGCCCAGGACCACGTCCTGGTGCGTTTGGGCTATCTCGGAGGAGCAGCCCCATGAGCTCCGAGCGAGGGCAAGACGTAGGCAGACACGGTGGCCAGGAAGGGCTGAAGGTCCTTATGCAGCCACCGTCACCTGCAGCTTGCTGCTCCCTGCGGCCGTCACCCTTGCACAGCGAGTGCCAGGCAGTTTCTGCAGAATCCCCTCACTCATGGCAACGGTATAAACCCAACCGCCGTGCTGGGCGCTAGGAATGCGTCAGCTCGCCCCAAAAAGCTTTGGAAGCGGCTCCAACAGCAGCCGGATCGCTGAGGCTTTTGTGCACCCCGGTGTGATACAGGGGACGCCCGTGCCCTGAGGGAGGAGGAAGGATGAGCGCTCTCCCCGTCCATTGGTAGGTAACTCTTTTGCTCACAGGTTGTGGTGGTTTAAGCCTGGCCGGTGGCTGAGCACCACACAGCCGCTCGCTCCCTGCCCCCCAGGGGAATGGCGGGGGAGAATCGGGAGGGTGAAAGGGAGAAAACTCACGGGTTCAGGTAAAGGCAGTTTCATAATTAAATTAAAAATCGTAAATTCAAAAAAACCCCAAAACCAACCTAGAAAGGGAAGGGAAACTAAAGCCCGTGAAAAACAAGGGATGCAAAGGAATGCACTTGCTCTCCACCAGCTGACCGATGCCCAGCCATCCCCTGAGCAAGGGCAGCCCCTGCCAACCTCCCCCCCCAGTTTTATTGCTGAGCACATGTATTGGGTTTGTGTGGCAAGGTTTTGGTAGTGGGGGCATTACAGGGGTGGCTTCTGTGACAAGCTGCTGGAAGCTTCCCCTATGTCTGCCAGAGCCAACACCAGCCGGCTCTACGATGGACCCACTGCCGGCCAAGGCCGAGCCAATCAGCGATAATGGTAGCGCCTCTGGGATGACATATTTAAGAAGGAAAAAAAGTTGCAGGGGGCACAGACATGGCAGCCGGAGACAGGAGTGAGAACATGTCAGAGAAACAGCCCTGCAGACACCAAGGTCAGTGAAGAAGGAGGGGGAGGAGATGCTCCAGGCGCTGGAGCAGAGATTCCCCTGCAGCCCGTGGGGAAGACCATGGTGAGGCAGGCTGTCCTCCTGCAGTCCATGGAGGTCCACGGTGGAGCAGATATCCACCTGCAGCCCGTGGAGGACCCTACGCCGGAACAGGTGGGTTCCCGCAGGAGGCTGTGACCCTGTGGAAAGCCCGCGCTGCAGCAGGCTCCTGGCAGGACCTGCGGATCTGTGGAGAGAGAAGCCCACGTTGGAGCAGTTTTTCTGGCAGGACTTGTGACCCCATGGAGGACCCACGCTGGAGCAGCGTGCTCCTGAAGGACTGCACACTGTGGAAGGGACCCATGCTGGAGCAGTTCGTGAAGAACTGCAGCCCGTGGGAAGGAGCCACGTTGAAGAAGTTCATGGAGGACTGTCTCCTGTGGGAGGGACCCCACGATGGAGCAGGGGAAGAGTGTGATGAGTCCTGCCCCTGAGGAGGATGAAGCGGCAGAAAATAACATGTGATGAACTGACCGTAAACCCCATTGCCCGTTCCCCTGCGCCGCTGGGAGGGTTGGTAGAGAATCCGGGAGTGAAGCTGTGCCTGGGAAGAAGGGTGGGGGTGGAGGGAAGGTGTTCTGAGATGTGGTTTTATTTCTCATTACCCTACTCTGGGCAATTTGTAATAAATTGAGTTAATTTTCCCCAAGATGAGTCTGTTTTGCCCGTGACGGTAATTGGAGAGTGATCTCTCCTGTCCTTATCTCGACCCACAAGCCCTTTGTTATATTTTCTCTCCCCTGTCCAGCAGAGACGGAGTGATAGAATGGCCTTGGTGGGCACCTGGCATCCAGCCAGGGTCAACCCACCACACCTTGACTGGGGCTAGGGAATAAATACGTCAGGGGACCTCCACAAGACCCCCGGCCCCTGGACTGGTGGCTGGAAGATGGCTGTAGGCCAAAGGACGCTGATGGGAGCCCTGCAGGGCCTCATCCATTGGACCAACGGGCACCTTCCCTTGCCACACAGAGCATCGCATGGGCTGGAAAATGGATGCTCGGGAGAGTTTCTGGCAAATCTCTGGAGAAGAGCTTCTCCGCGCCCCTCTCCCAGGGAGTTTCTCAGCTCTGGTGCCCTTCCCAAGGACAGCCGCACAGGCGGGTGCAGCCAGCATTGCAGGAAAGAACAGGCAGCAGCCACAGTGGTCAGCACGGTGGGAAAGCCAAGGATAAAGCCTTATCACCCAAGTGTGATAAAGCCTTAATAACCAAGCATGCTGCTCCACGGGCAGGAGTATTCCTGCCTAAGATCACCAGACATTTCATGTCCGTGTGGCTTTCAGCAGGAGATGAACGGCTCCTCAGTGCCGGTGGTCGCTCCCCTCTTTCAGTAAAAATTGCAGATTTTCTTCCTGTTGGACCTGCCTCAATTCCACTCTCTTGGGGATTGCAAGCTGGCGCAGCATGTGTGCCAGAGACATTCCCACTGCTGGGCTGGTGTCCACAAAGAGGAGTCTGTCTTTAGCCACGGTGGTCATTTCCAGGGAAAACAGCTCGGTTTGTTGACCAGGACCCTACATGGACAACAGAAGAGCAGGGATGCGGACGTTTGCCACGAGTCCAGCGGAGCAGGTTGCTCAAACACAGCCCGCTGTGGCTTTCTGTGCCGCTGGGCCTGTGGGGACAAAGGATGAAACCTGAATTACCTACATGAAAGAGAGCTATCGCTAGCCTCGTGCAACGGCACTGTTACGGATGCACGACTAACCACATCCTACGGGTGTTAAAACTCAGATTTATTCTTCAGCAAAAGTTAGCTAGAAGTCCGGTAACATTTTATAAAACCACAGGCTCAATGATGTAAAGAGAATTAATGTTACACGGCCGACTTAAGAATCCCCAAGATTTAAAGTGATGGCTCAAAACGCACATATCACTCCCCTAAAAGCTGAGGGCTCTCTCCCTCGAGGAGTTACCTCGGGCAGTGCCCCGACCCGAGGGGGACTCCCCGACTGCAGACCCGCTGCTCCCAGGAGGACTGATTCCCACATGTCCTCCGGCACGACCCCGTTCATACCCCTGTCGAATCTGAGCTGTGGTCTTTTAATTCTGTTGGCCAAGAGGGCCACCTCGCTGTACCTGGCACATCTCCATCGGCCAGTTCAAATTTCAACCTGCAGCCTCCAGGGTTTCCTTCCCCTTCTCTCTTCCCGGAGAAGTTTTGCTTCCTGCTGGCAGGATGGGGGCCGGGGGGGATGTGGGGGAGAATGTACTGCCACAATCCACCCCTTGACCACAGTCATGATTCAACTGGTTTCTCTGGAGTGGTGGTACAGTCACCTCTTGCCTCCAAAGTTAAAAGGGGGTGCAGTTTGGTGAGTTTGACGCTCCTTGTGGGTCCTTGTTCCCTTCTGGTCTAGATTACAGTAATCATAACTACAAGCATTATTAAAGATTAGAGAGGGCTGGTTGCCTGCCCCGTGAAAGAAAATCTGAACATATCAAAAGTTTTCCCAACCAGTTGGTCCCTGGTGCAGAAGCAATTGCCTCCGAGTCTCTTGCCGTATTCTCTCGTTGATTTAGTCTTGAAGCCACATTGACACATTTGGAGTGAACACAGCAGGTGTCCACTGACATGTTCAAAACTTTACATATACCCTTCTCTTTCTTTGGCATCTAATCCAATACTGCCCAATTTTTGATAGCCATTTTACCGATATGTTACAACCGATTATTTGAGAGTCCCCAAATTGGCTGATGTAGCATTGGCTGAGGTTGATAGCTGTAAACTCAGTTCTAGGGTGCTCTATCGATGTTCCTCGAGTACCACACACAGTTGCCCCCATGGAATTTCAGGGCATAGTGTAGTACCATTCCAACTCCACCCCGTGATCCCGTGGGTTAGTTGGAGGATATAGTCACGTCTGGTGTTTCATACTGAACTAGCATTTACTGCACCTGGTGACCAACTATAAACAACATGAGTATAACCTCCTCCCCCATCCAGTCTGAAACTCCAACTATAATTGTCACATTGCTCTCACGCGAGCTCAGGGACTCGTGATATATTAATGTCCATCATTTTGCCACGACATTATCATCCAGATCTTCACCATCCACGCCTGTCACCGTCATCACTGTCAGCAAAAGGACTGGAATGACTCGTTCCTTCATGGTCTTGTAAAAAAGCACAGACTAGGCCTCGGTCTTAAAACCGGGTCACAGGGTTAGAAGTCCAGTATTATCCACCGGGCACTGATGTGGGGAGTCTTTCCACTCCCATGAGATGGTCTCAGAAGACCAATGTAATCAACCTGCCACGTGCTCCAGAGAGCCTTGCCTTGTCTGACATGCTGGGCCGCAGCTTGGTTTGGGTGATTAGATTTAAGCCTTATTCGGCATTGTGGGCGAGCTGTAAGAATTGCTTCACAGGTTTTCATAGACACTGGCCAACCCCGAGATCGGCATTCATAATAGAGATCTCCTTTCCCTGAGCGGCTTTGTTTGACATGCAACCATTCTGCTAGTCTATCCGAATCTTCCTTCTCACTGGTGACCATCCTGATTTGGGCCAGGTGGTCCACCTGCCGATTCCATTTCGCAGCTGGGGTTCCATCCCAAGCATGTCCCTTCACCCATCCCACCTTTAAAGGTCGGGATCTCCCTCTTGCCAGGAGACGTTGCCAGTCCTCTGTCCTCCACACTTTCGCATGACCTACTTCCCACTTACTAGATTCCCACTGACATATCACTCTGTAGCACCCTTAAAGGTTGCGTAACAGTCAGTACAGACGATGGTAGCACCATTCTCTATGGCCAGTAATAAAGCCCGTAGTTCTCCTACTTGTGCACTACCTTCACCCTCTTCTTTGACTGACTTCCCAGTACCAACCTCCAACGCCACTGCTTCATATTGCCATTTTGATCCCACTCGACAGGCAGATGCATCTGCGAACTACACGCCCTGCACACCCAAGCCTGCCACAAATTCGGGTGCCTCCTCAATCGGAGAAGGTTTATACGGTTGACCCAGCAAGGCTGGGTCAGGGTTTACAGGTTGCTGTAGTTTGAAAATCTTAGTCGGACCCTCCTTTAGTGGGAGCAATTGGCTTACCCCTCCTAGGTATGCATACCATTTCCTAACTGTGGCCTTTTGGGCTACTCCCTCTGGAGGAGGTGTCCTGGTTTCAGCTGGGATAGAGTTAACTGCCTTCCTAGTAGCTGGTACAGTGCTAGGTTTTGAGTTCAGTATGTGAAGAATATTGATAACACTGATGTTTTCAGTTGTTGCTCAGTAGTGTTTAGACTATAGTCAAGGATTTTTCAGCTTCTCATGCCCAGCCAGGGCACCTGACCCAAACTGGCCAATGGTGTATTCCATACCATGCGATGTCCCATCTAGTTTAGGAACTGGGAAGGGGGGGAGGGGGAGGCGGGGAATCGCCGCTCGGGGACTGGCTGGGTGTCGGTCGGCGGGTGGTGAGCAATTGCACTGCGCATCATTTGTACATTCCAATCCTTTTATTATTGCTGTTGTCATTTTATTAGTGTTATCATTATCATTATTAGTTTCTTCTTTTCTGCTCTAGTAAACCGTTCTTATCTCAACCCAGGAGTTTTACTTCTTCTCCCAATTTTCTCCCCCATCCCACTGGATGGGGGGGAGTGAGTGAGCGGCTGCGTGATGCTTAGTTGCTGGCTGGGGTTAAACCACGACAGGAGGTGAACACTTTTTTAGTTTTAAAACATCTCTAAGTTTTACAGCAGTCCAGTTGTATGTGCAACTCCAAAACATCCCTCGCCTGTAAATCCGCCAGTCTGATGCTCATTTACATCATAGGTCTTTCACCGAGCGCAATGTTCCTGAGGTGGGCACAATGCGATATGTGCCAGTGTAGACTCTTTTCCATTACCAGGGAAGGTAAAAAGATGCTTTAATATCACTGAAAATTCAGGCTGGATGGAAAAACACACAAGTAGAAAATGCTGATTTCAAAAATGCCAAGGCATATCCTTTCATTGCCCACATGGAAAAAACCCATAGACCAGGTATGGCTATGGAGATCTCTTCCTCCACCCCACTACTGCCTAAAAGGACAACGGGCAGATTTTTCACACTGCTTGGGACCCACAAAGATCTATAATTTGCTATTATGTCTCTGCATGCAGCCTCTGCGTTATGCGGGAGCCAAGAAATGCTCCTGCTGCCTTGCAGCCCTGCCACTCCACAACTCCCAGGACACCTCAGAGCTCTGCACATCCACATCGGTTCTCCTTGGGTGGACATTCCCAGAGGAATTATGCTGCTGTGAGCACGCAAAGCCGCGTAATCCAAGCCACTTGAAGGAGACACAAAACAATTGTACATTTTCTCCTTAATAAACAGTCCCTCTGGACACAGAAGTCACAGACTCTCTCTGCTCGGCAGCACGTGGGATAACTGCGCATCAGTCACATCCTACATTTTCTCCGTGTTGTTTCTTTCTTTTGCAGCACTTGCAGATATCCACTGGGGAATATGGTAATCCCAAAACACTGCTGCCTCCATGCTACACGGTTTCACCATTCATCAACATTAGCTGTGTTCATGCATGATAAAGTACTGGCTTATTTGTACAGGAAGGAAAGACAAATTAGGAAGTTTGTGTACTAACATTTTACCTGCCCTGGCTTTGACACACCACACCCTGCCCTCTTCTAGAACCACGGTAACGAAAAAAAGCTATACAAAAATGACACGTACTCCCTGCTTCTAGTCTGCTTTCTTTTCCCCACCATCAAATCCCTTCTCAGAGTGTGGTGGGTTGACCCTGGTTGGATGCCAGGTGCCCACCAAAGCCGCTCTATCACTCCCCCTCCTCAGCTGGATGGGGGGGAGAAAATATAACAAAAGGCTCGTGGGTCAAGATAAGGACAGTTTAATAAAGTGATAGCAAAGGTTGCGCGCGCGAAAGCAAAGAAAAAAAAACAACTGATGTTATTCTCTACTTCCCATCAGCAGGCGATGTCTAGCCACTTCTCGGGAAGCAGGGCTTCAGTACGCGTAGTGGTTGCTCCGGAAGACAAAATGCCCCCCCTCTTCCGTCTCCCTTTACTTAGCTTTTATATCTGAGCTGACGTCATATGGTATGGAATATCTGTTTGGTTAGTTTAGGTCAGCTGTCCTGGTTATGTCCCCTCCCAAGATCTTGCCCTGCCCCAGCCTGCCATTGAGGGGGGGGCAAAAATGTTGGAGAGACAGCCTTGATGCTGTGCCAGCATTGCTCAGCTGTAGCCAAAACACTGGTGTGCTATCAACACCTTTCTAGCTACTGATGCAGAGCACAGTGCTATGAGGGCTGCCATGGGGAGTATTAACTCCATCTCAGCCAGACCCAATACACAGAGATATGAGAAGACAAGCAATGTAGAGAGCACCTAGAAGGTTGCCTTACTGCTTTTCCAGGAAATTATATGGCTGGCTGCCTCTGGAAAATGTTTGGGGAGCTGCATCAACATGCAAGGAACCTCAAAAGGAGGAGGGAATTTTTGACTGCTCTAATTGTCACTCTGTCCTGAAATTGAGACCTCCAGCACAGCAAAGACCTCTGACACCGAACAAAATCAGCAATGAACAACAACCAAGATGGTTTCCCACACAAACCTCAGTCCTGCCCTTGGCAAACTGCAGGTAATTTGCTTAGAGAAGAAATTTTCTTAAGCTGTCAACTCGGCGACAAAATTGCCATCAAGGAAAAAACAAATGCAACAGTATCTCCATGCAGATGCCAAAAAGAGAGCACTAGGTTGTCTCTAGGAGAAGAGCCAAGAGAGACGCTGTAGACTAGGTTCATTCAGTAAAATCAGATGACAGCATCTGACTTCTCCTTTATCAGTCTGATACGCACCTACTTACTCCTAACTTACAGCGGACAGAGTAAATATGGTTTAAGAATTACTTGTTCTCAAATTTCACTTATATTCTTAAAAGTACAGGACTTCGGGCATAAATCTGCCACACAGGACATGCCTGTTTCCCCTCTGTATTCAATCTAAAAGCAGCCTTTATTGAAATGATCATAAATTACACATTGACATTTGGCAGCCTTTGTAAAAAACAGAAACCTACCACAGCCTCATCAGAGCTCTCTATTGCCATCTCCCCATTTCTGTAGCTAAACACACCCAGAGTGGCAAAGCAGCTGCATCATTTACTGTTCATTAAGAGGTAGAAATGATGCAGCAGGTACATGCCAGGTTTTGTCCATTACTTCACAATTACTTGTTCTGAATATTTAACCCACATTTTGGGAGGTGGAATGAGAACCATTTATCTAAATCAGAATGATTCACCTGAGGAATATTTTCCCCTCCTGCACCTCTTTTATACACCCCCCTGCCCCCCCGCAACCTCATAAACTATTACATTCTCCTGGATCACCTTATTAGTACTCATCTATTAATAGCAGACTCCACAAACTCCTCACTCCTCAATTAATGTTGCTCAGCCAAACATCCCATGCTTGAAAGGGCTCAGGATGACTACGGAAACCTCTCTGTTGCAGGAACTAACAACCTTGAAAGATACCTTAACGAGGCCAAGAAGATCTCCTCAAGTTTATTTAAAAAAAAAAAAATTGTGCTAACTCATCCAAATGCTTGCATGAATTTGGACCAGTTTCTGTCAAACTTCCCCTTGTTCTTGTGTGCCTAGGAGTCACTCTTAGATTTTAACCCAGCCACCTTTGCACACAGGATTTGTTCAGAATTGTAAGTTTCCATTGAAATGCAGAAAAACCTTGAAAGCTAAAGTTATTTCCATCTTCCATACAGACCGGTACGCTTGTAGAAAAAGCTCCACTGTCCAGAAGGCTGCTGACCACAGCCTTTGTTTGCAGCTTCAACTACAGGCAATCCAGATCACTGAAGGTGAGGACAAACACTCTGAATTGGACTCACAACATCATAAAAAGTCAGGGTAGTAAGTCAAGCACATGCCAAATAATTTACTTTTTACATATATGACTTCATTCTCCACAAGGATGAATCAGCTCAGCAGCAATCTCCTACTAGTGGCAAAATACAAGACTAATACATAGCAGTAGATATCTTGCAAGTGCCACCAAAATGTGAAACACAAATATAGGCAACTTGCTGTATACAACTGATCACAGACTCTGGCATCTGAATAACAGGAAGGTGAGCTGGAAGCTCTATGTGTTACACCACCCGCACAATTCTCCCACCAACAGGGCTCCTCTCTTGCCTGAGAACGGTAAATTCACACCGGGCTACTGCAAAACTATTGCCAACAATTGAAATGAGAAAAGGTTGTGGTATTTCATTAGGAATTTTAAAAAATGCCATCCATTAAATATAAACTGTCAGGACTTCATTCTTTCTGTCTCAGTGTTGTTCATTGAACCCTTCTTTGCTTTCTTGAATAATAGCCATGACGAATTTTGGGAAGGATGCAGAGAGGATTACTTAAAGTATAGTGAGGGCTGTGTCCCGTGCCAGAAGCTTTAAAAAAAAAAAAAAGAAAAAGAAGAAGAAAAAAGAAAAGAGAACTGTGGCAAATGGAAAGAATGACAACTTCAAATCTGCAAGCGCACAAGTGATCAACAAATGCTGGTTGATAGCCTAACGTGGTGAGTAAAGCAATCACAGTACGCCTGCTTCTGCCATGACAAGGGCCAAATGAGAGGACAACCATCAGCCAGGTGTCATGGGCAAGCCATCACTTCTGCACAAAATTAAAGTACAATGGAAACAGGCTGAAGAAAGAGAAATGCACAGAATGACAGTGTGGAAAGATGCCCCTCTGCCTTACTTCAGATGTTCATCTAGAGGAAGGGAAGGAAGAAAACAACAGCTATTCTATTCATGATTTCCTGCTGCTGCATGAGTGCCTGAACTGGCAGGATAACATCTTCTTCCACCCAGGTGTGCCAGAAAGGGAATGCTGCACACATCAGTTACTGAATTAAATTAAATAGATGCAAGTAAGAAGTTCATAAACTGATCTCTAAATCACTGCCATTTTGTGGATAGGCAAGGTCAGAGTCTCCATCCCTGTATTTCGTTTCATCTACAGGCTTGGAGTCCATTTGACTCTCACTTAAAAGTTATTCCTGATTTCACTCTTGAACTGAACAACGGGGAAACAAAAACGGACTTCTTGCATCCCTAGCCCCATGGCTACTTGCAACGAATGGTAAAAGGATGGTCACAGTGCACGTTTTTAGGGTTTTATCTGCCATTTGACAACACTTCCAGTTACCCACTGGTCAGATAAACACTAACATTAGACACTGCGTAGAGGTCTGGCTTATCAGAGCTATCGCTCCTCTGTCATTGGGTCTTCTTGTCCACAGCTTTTGTAGAGCCACAGCAAAACAGCCCTCTTCTCTCCCATTGCATATACGTAATGGGCAGCTACACTCATCAGCTAGTCACAGACCTGTGGCACATGAAAGAGGAGCTGGGCATGACCTTCAGCATCAAAATCACCCGCCTCCATGCTCAGAGCGGTGTGGCAGCCCGCCCCCCTCACTGAGGAGCGAGGCTCTGCAAGCCAACACAGAGAGAGGGGAATGCGCTGCCTCCTATTATGGACGCTACCCTCACACCGTCATCAGTTTTAATTGTGATTCTCCTGCAGCAGCATGAACTACTCCTATCAAAGAGGTAATGACAACAACAAAACTTTTGAAACCAACTTCCTGTATTCTACACGAGAGTGAAAAATGCGTGCTTTCCTCCAAACGATGCTGCTTGGTTTTTTCTTCCTCCTCCTTTTTTCCCCCCTTTTTGCTTAGTATTCAGCTGTGGGCTTTGCATCTCCTCAGAGATGAGCACAACATAGCGGGTTCCTCACTGGACCTGTTCATGACAAACTTCACTGCCAGTTTCTAATGCTTCTTCTAGCAGCTAAGTTTTGTCCCTCAGTATGGTTTCAGGCTTCCCACCTGGCTGAGTTGTTGCAGTGTCTTCATAGGTCTCAACCTACGATATTGCCCTGGAAGGACCAAAATTCCCACTTGCTGACACTAGAGAGGAAACTTGCAGTCTGTGACAGGCCACAAATCCTCCTCTCCTATCAGGGTAAAAAAAAGCAGGTACTTGGTACCACACGCCCTGCTTTTCCAACATATGCCACCTTTTTCAGGCTTCTCACAGAGCACAGCACTTGAAGAAGGAAGACAATCCGGGGCTGAGTTATCCTGCAGGACCACCAGCATCTCTCAGCAGGATCCTGGCCTGACATTCATGAAATGGTCCAGGGCTCTCCCTACCTACACATGCACACACACGGAAAACCATCCATCTACTCTCATTCCTCATTTTCCTTTCCATGGCATTCCCATTTTTGCTGTCACAAACTAGGTATCCCAAGGACAGTGTTGCAAGGAAGGTCCTTGGCAAAGCTGGTTCCTTACACGACTCTTTGGTAAGGACTATGACAAACCACTAAACAGGCATGTAAAAAACACAAAGCACGTGATTCTGAAAATCATGCATTACCATTTTTCTATGCATTCTTTTCATGCTGCTTTGCAGTGTACATTTTCATATTGTGTTTTAACAGTGAGATTGATTTAATTGGCAATTGTTTATCTAATATTGCTAGTCTCCTACGTTATTACTATTTTTACAGGCATCAAAAAATGCTGATGAAAATGTTTTAAAGTTGAAAGAACACCCACAATAGAAGAAAGTTCCAAAATCACCTGAGAAATTTCCAAGGTTTACTTTCTTCCTCAGAAATACAACAAAATAATAATGATTTTCACTGCAATTTCATTTAACTGAAGTCTGTTTCCTACCTTGTGAAATGGGAAATAAGTACACCGTTATTCTCTGTGTTAACATACTACTTCCAATTAGCTGTACCTTTATATTAAGTTTAGCTACGAGACATTTACTTGCATGCTTCTAAATATACAGTTGGGTTATTTCATTTTATAATCCATGCTGCCTGGAAACTACAGAGCCAGAATTTTTTTTCTTTTTTTTTTTCGTAAAGAAGAGTTTCATTTTAAGAATATATGACCAAGAAGAATAAAGCCGAGAAGAAGTTTCAGGAAATGGGTATAAAATGAACTCAGCGATCCTCTCTCAACTCTCCATTGGTTCTATTGAGACGATCTTCTCAAAGCCGCTTCGCAGGCTAAGTTGGCCATATGTCCACACTGCCTAGGCTGCAGCAAGGCACCAGCCTTTGTTCAACAAGCAGTAACGCTTTGAAAATAGTGGGCTTTTGATGCACTTTCCAGTTGGCACTCATATGTAGTTTGGATGCATCTTCTGGACGCAAGCCACCTGAAGCATCGCTAGTCAATGTACCCCTGGAGAAGAGGCATAGCCCAAAACACTGTAGTTACATGGCCAGGTCAGCACGATGCTATAGCCAGTGTGGCCCAGAAAACTAGAGGCAACGATGCCTCACCGTAACCAGTCATGATGTCATCTCAACACGGGCACCAAGCAAGGAGGTTGCTGATCAGGTACCTGCCACTGGGCTTCACAAGACTAAACTAACACCTGGGTCTTGACTGCTTACAAGTTCGGGACAGACAAAAGCCCTAAAACACGCAGAAATCGTAGACCTGATCAGCGACACTAGCATAAATGGAATGCTTATGGCAGTCATCCCAGGAAAATGCTAAGTGCCACACAAATGGACACTATCCTCCAGTAGATGCTACACAACAGGGAACCCGTGGACATGCCCAGCCCAGCCAAGGATGGCCTTCTGTCAGAAAGCGACTGTTAGTTTCATCGCTAAGTCGAGGACAAGCCAGATGGCTGTAGTTTCACACACCTGCACGCTCCAATGCTGACATTGAACAGGCTGGTGCCAAGCGAGGAAGGCCACAAGGTAATGCGAGTTTAGTGCAGGCAGAGGATGATGACCACCACCCTCTCCTCCTGGACTGGGCAGCTCATCCCAGACCTGGCACTACTCCAGACTTTCTGCCAGCTCAATTAACCCACAGCCCAGTCCTGCAAATCCAGTCCTACCAAGGGATGCTGGTGTCACTCTGCCAGAAACAGCCTGAGGTGACAGGCCTTGGTTCAGTAAGAATCGCAAAAAAAAACAAACCCAAAAACAACAACAACAACAACAACAAAAAAATCACACAAAATCTCACGATGCAACAACATAAAACTGGCACAGGAGCTAGACCCCTGCATGTGAACCAGCTGGTTATCCATGACCACGAGGAGGTCACCGCAGGTCACCTCAGCTCTCTTACCTGCAGCTCTGGCTGTCCCTCACAAAACAGCTGAACCCCTCCTGCCTTTCCTGTCTTGTTAGTAACATCCCACTGAAAAATAATCTCTCCGTGGTCACCAGAGAACAGCCAAGGAGGACACGGGGCAGAGCCACTTACAAAGGTAACAGTGAGGTGGCCCTGGGGTCCGCATGGTTACAGAGAAGTCAAGTATGGCACAAATGCTCTCCAAGACTAGGCAGACTGTAGTCAGGTGCTGTGGAATAGCAAGGATCCCTCGCAGCACTCAGCCTTTCTGTACTGGGGATGTCAAACAGCATGAACATGGGTGCAGTTGTCTAGCCAGAGCTACAGCCATGGGGACTTACTCTACAAATTGCACATACTTGGCCCTCAAAAGCCAGCATTTTGTCTCAGAGTTCAACAAAGCCACTGTTTATCTCAATCTGGTCACATAGCAAACCTGTTTCTTTCACCTCCTCTCCACAAAATATCTCCTGTTCAAAAAAAAAAAAAACCACCACAGATGGTCGCTGTTCATGCTACCCATCCGAAATTTTGAGTCAAGTTAGCTTTTGGTGCTTTGTTTCTATCACCAGAGTCCTTGAAATTCCCACAGAAGTATGAAGGCACTCAGAAGAGAACAGAGAACTGGTTGATTGATTACCTTGCTCTCCATCTGAATTGCACTCCATTAGCTAATGCCATTCAGCTTGTGACATCTTAGTTGCCTTAGGCATATACTGGTACAGCCCTGCTAAAGGCAGGTACTCTGATAAAACTGCACGGATAAAACTGGCAGAGAATCTGCTCTCACATCTGAGGCCATGCCTGGGCCAACAAAACCAAACAAAACCAGAGAATTTTAGAAGCCAGCTACTGAAAGGATTTAACAGGTAGTTCCCAAGAAAGTGTCTGTGGGCAGAGGAGTGTCACTAAGATGACTTCACCTTTGACAAGACAAAGGAAAAGTAGAATCACATTTTGCACATCAATAGACACACAAATTCAGCAATTGAAAGATTAATTGCTTATTTGCTTTCCTATCACTTTGTCTTATCTCAGGGCTGGAGGAAATACACTAGAAAATTTCCCATGTAGTATTTTAGGCCAAGTTCTCTGTTGACATCAACATTAGTAGAGAGTACTGGTTACAAATAGATGCCACCTTAGTCTAGTATCCCTGCAAAGATCAAAATTTAAGCAGTATTTTTTAAGACCTAGAGAAAGCTCAGCAGGACCCCCAGAAATGCTTCTGCAGAAGCAACAAGCAGCAACCTCTGTGACCAGGCTTTGATTCAAAACAGATCAAAGCATTTGGCTGACCCTGGAAATAAACTAATGCTTTCTAAGGCTACAGATAATCTCACTAAGACCATTACCCAACTCACAATGAACTGATAAAAAAGTTTTCACTGCTTCTCTATGGAAGTTGTCTCTGTCATTTGCACTTCCCCTCCCTCCTTAGAGGAAACTTGTTCAGACAAATTTAAATTACACTTGCGGACCTGCATTAGTATCTCGTCACATGAGTTTCTTCTTTCCTATCATCTGAGCTGTCAACTCAGTGCCACTTTTCTTCCAGGACTGGGAGATGAAGCTTGCCTTTTAATAAACTTCTCTATGGAACACTCAACTCACAAAACACTCCGTTTACAGAGGAAAAAAGTTAAAATATGTTATCCTGGTTTGTCTCAAACACAGATGGGGAAACGCTCCAGAGAAAAATCCCAGCTGTCAATCTGCACTGCAGACCTCTACTTCGTACTGATGTTAGAGGGAGTTCCACCCAGCAGATGCGTGCAGACAATGCAACAAAAATCTGCAATGCAGACAACAGATCCGCAATGCAGATCAGACGCTAGGATTTTACTCACAGGGTGATAATTCAGCTTCGCTGTTCCCACTACAGAATCACAGAAATGCTGAGGCTGGAGGGGGCCTCTGGAGATCATCTAGTCCAACCCCCTTGCTCAAAGCAGCGTCAGCTACAGCAGGTTGCCCAGGACTCTGTCCCATCATGTTCTGAATATCTCCAAGGATGGAGATTCCACAACTTCTCTGGACAACCTCTGCCAGGGTCTGGCTACCCCTCCCAGTAAAAAAAACCCCAAAACCAAAAAAAATCCAACCCAAAAACCATTTAAGAAAAAAAAAAAAAAAGAGCTGCTTCTTATGTTTGAATGGTATTTCCTGAATTTCCATTTTTGCCCTCTGCCTCTTGGCCTATCACTGGGCACTACTGAGAAGAGCCTGGCCCCATCTTGTGTGCTCCCTTCCGTCAGGTATTTATATTGATAAGCTTCCCCCAAGCCTTCTCGCCTCCAGCCTGAGCAGTCCCAGCTCTCCTGGCCTCCCCTTCTATGTCAGATGCTCCAGTCTCTTCATCTTCTTCATGGTCCTTTGCTGGACTCTTTCCACTATGTTCCTGTCTCTCTTGCACTGCGGAATCCAGAACTGGACCCACCACTCCACATGTGGCCTCACCAGTGCTGAGCAGAGCAGAAGATGGACCTGCTGGTGACGCTCTTCCTAATGCCACCCAGGATGCTGTTGCCCGCCGCCTTTGCTGCAAGGTCACATTGCCAGCTCATCGTCTAAGTTGTTGTCCACCAGGACCCCAAGCTTCTTCTCAGCAAAGCTGCTTTCCAGTCAGTCAGCCCCCAGCACATACTGGGGCGTGGGGTTTTTCCCTGCCGCGGAGCAGGACTTTGTGCCTCCCCTTGCTGAACTGCATGAGGTTCCTGTCAGCCCAGTTCTCCAGCCTGTGGAGGTCCCTCTGGATGGCAACACACCCACCAGGTCTAACAACCACACCCCCTCTTTTGAGGGGGGGGGGGGTTGGGTGTGTGTGTGTGTGTGTGTTCATCTACAAACTTGCTGAGGGTGCGCTGTGCCCCATCATCCAGGTCATTAATGTTAAACAGCACAAACCACAGTTATATAGGCCATAACACAGCCATGCTGGGGCACGGGTGACCAGGGCGGAAACCAATCTGTGTAAAATAGATTGAATCAATTTCTGCTATTATAAAATTTTCAGTCATTATTGTACCGCTGCTTCAAAAGAATGACATACAGAAGATGACAAATCTGAGTTTAACCTCAATTCAGAAAAAAATGAAATGAGTTTGGAAAAAAAGAGAGCAATACGGCTGATATTCTGCTGCAGCACAAAACTAAGGAGCCTGTATTCCGTTGATACCAACCGGCAGTTTTTGTAAGAAATTAAGACACTTTTGCTAGCAGAAGAGCTGATGTATCAGGAGAACACAATTAGTTATATTACATAATGAATTATAAAGCAGAAAAGCACTAAGCACATTTTTTTTTCTGAGAACTAATGCAATGAGCAAACACGCAAAGCCCAAGCAACACAAAGAAAACCTACATGTCAGCTCATGGCTTGCCAACACCATCCTCAGGTGCTCAGAAAGTGCCTTGGCTACATTAGAATCAGCATTAAAGCAGTGGAGAAAAAAGGTCAACAGTTAAAGGCCATACTGATTCCAAGTCTGCAAGCTTCACGGAGTTTTTGTGAAAGCCAGTGGGCATTCCGCAGACGGGAATTTGCTGTATCTAGCCCAGGCCACTTTGACTAACACATCATTCAACAGCATCGCTCATGATTCAGCAAAAACACTCTGCCAAGTTTAGCAGATTTCTAACATTAATCCACAAAGAGGCACCTTTCAGTGCACAAGCACTGCTTTGAAATACCAAGCCACACACTCACCTGCAGTAAATCAGTATAACTCCACAGAAGTCAACTGAGTTTTATGCCAATTTACACCAGTTTTGGCCCACCCCATTTACACTACTACACTCTCTCATTCTTTTACTCAAGTACTTCAGACATTGCAGGTAATCACATTAGAAGCAACTTTAAAACTCTTTAGGAAGCAAAGAAACTCTCACAAGGAGGTACAGTGCCAGAAGAGGAATCCAACTTTCTCAACATCTTCAGAATGAATCTGAGTATTACTTTATTTGAGTAATACTGTTTGGAATTAGGGCAGACTTAATTGTAACTGCTACAAGCAGCCGGTAGGATAACAAGCATCTTTTTGATTCAGGAGCAGATACTACTGGTGACAATTACATGACAAAAATCAGTCTTGAGGTTCCAAGTACTGCAAAGAGAAATGTTACCACCTTCTTAGAAACTCCAACTACAGATGCTCACACTGATCTAAATGCTGCTTGCGCACATCATTTAAGAGGAAGCAAAAGAAGCTTCTGAGAGCTTTCCTTTTTACAAGAAATGCTCTTCAGTAGCTCTCATTTAAAAGAAAGACAACTTCAGGTCTAGCCCTTTCTCAGCTGAGCTGAGGGAAAAGTTGCTCTGACAAGGAACTGCAAGAGCTCACATGAAAGAAGAGACAGATCAAAGCTACATACATAACAGAAGGAAGCCCTGGGCACAAATGGGGACCCAAAGCCCACATTCCTGGGTCAATTGCCACACCTCAGAATAAAGGCCTTTCCATCAAAACAAGATACAAGATTGCTCTTTGCCAGAGGACTGGTGCTGCACTGACAGCAAATTTAAACTACAGGCCTGGTTTCAAAACAACCGGAGTCAATTTATAAAGTTTAGATCCATTTATAAAGTTCACGTGGAAACCAGCTAACACATGATAGCTTTAGCAGTCTTGCTGTAAACACTTCAGGAGATTCAGATCCAAAAATTATTACAACTACAAATAAATGTCCCAATCCGCAAACTACAGGCACAGCGGCTCTGACATCAGCACGTGCTGAGTACTCAGATGGATAGTGTGATAACTTCCAAATCAGACCTTTCTGTTACATAAAAGAGTTTCTAGAAGTTGCCAGTTGGCAGCCTAACAGGCAAAAACCAGATAAAGAACAGCCATTAGCAAGTTAGGTGGGTAAGGGGTGTTGACACTTCACGGCAGCTTACCTACACCTTGCTATCTATCTGCAAAGGCACTGCTAGGCTGGGCTTTAGAATTTCTGGCAAAAGAATCTCCAGCAAAATACAGCAGTTACCAAAAATCATTCTGCATGGGGAGGCAAACCAGACAAAACCTTCATCAGAAAGCACAGGGTCAAAAGAGAGATACACAGAGCGGGGGGTGCAAACAGGGGACTCCAAGCAACCCATAGCTGGTAGTCATAGCATTCCTGGGGGAATCAACAATTCAATCCATTGGATGCATGACACCTGCAACAGCTATGGGGATTTCCAATGTGTCCCAAGGAAAGGTTTAGCATAGATTCTCTCTTGGGTTTCATCAAAAAAACAAATCTCAAATTGATCTTTCAAGCCATAAATGGCTAGTGTTTTCCCAAGACGGAACACAGTTTTCTCTCCAGATCTGATTGTCATACTCAATTAACTGGAGCTAAGTATCCCTTTTTCCTCCTCCTTCAAAGCTCTTCACACAAAGAAGAAACGCAGGACGTTAGCAAAGATTAAGCTCTTATCCATCAGCCTTAAGATTATTTTGGGTCATTGCATGATTGCTATTGTTGTTATTCCCTTCAAAATATTCCTGAACTCTTACTTGCAGGTTTTGTGGTCTCAAAACCAAACCAAATCTGTCCTTGATTGGATTGGATCTGGAGAATGTTTTACCACATCCTTTAGGAAAGCATCACAGTACAATGTACCACGTAACTTCATTGCCATCAGCCAGCCATTTAAAAGCAGATGAAACTGTATAGGAATTTCCTTTGGAGTGCCTTCTTAAGGTTTCTTGCTTATGCAAATTAAAGAACTCAAAGCTTCAGCAATTCATCAAAGACACTTAGCTCAGCTCATCACACTCTCTCCGACTGCCAAGACTAAGAAAGCCACTATCCCATTTTCTCATTGGGAATCAAAGATACACCATGACAGCCTTAATTCAATAACAGGATGAGCAACTTAATGGACCACAGGACACGCACAGACTGCCAGGACAATAAATCTCTTCCAGAGCCCACATTCCCCTCCTCCCAACTGCCCTTCAAGGGCAAGCTGCAGGCTGGAGGAATAGGCCAGGTGGCCACCAGCCCCTTTCCAGTGCTATTCTGCCTGAAAACCCAGCTGCTCCTCCCCATTAGGTGACACGCCAGGACACTCAGTTCACAGCAGGAAACCCTCGACCTCTGCATGTGCACAGAAAGACCACGCTGGGTGTCACCACATGCCAAGAGGCCAGGGGGTCATGGCATAGAATTAACCCGAATAAGATATGTGGTCCACTCCACCAGGGTGATTACACACGATTTATAGCATAACAGTAGTGACAAGAGTACCTTTCATTAGCAGCACTTCGAGTACTCAAAGCTGCAGCACAAGCTGTGACTGGTTTCTTAGGCACTTGTGCTTTACATCTTTCCTACCTTCCCCACAGCAACACATTCTCTGATCTGCTGTGTCTCCTGCTGCTCTGCTCTCCTTGGGCTTTTCCTCCAAACAGCGCCCTGCCTGCTTGTGTGGTCACATATGGCGCCTCGTTCACAGCTACAGATGTGCTGATTACATAGAGAGGATGTTAGCACTGCTCAGCCAGACAGCAACTCTGGGAAGTCAGCTTCTCTCTCTCCTATCCATTCCTTCACCAGGACCCTTTCTTATCCTACCATCAGTTTTCACAAAGCAGAGAGGAACTAAATGCCTGTCCTGGTTTCAGCTGGGATAGAGTTAACTGTCTTCCTAGTAGCTGGTACAGTGCTAGGTTTTGAGTTCAGTATGCAAAGAACCTTGGTAACACTGATGTTTGCAGTTGTTCCTAAGTAGCATTTAGACTATAGTCAAGGATTTTTCAGCTTCTCATGCCCAGCCAGCGAGAAAGCTGGAGGGGCACAAGAAGTTGGCACAGGACACAGCCAGGGCACCTGACCCAAACTGGCCAACAGGCTATTCCATACCATGCGACATCCCATCTAGTATAGGAACTGGGGAGGGAAATCGCTGCTCAGGGACTAGCTGGGTGTCGATCGGCGGGTGGTGAGCCACTGCACTGCGCATCATTTGTACATTCCAATCCTTTTATTATTGCTGTTGTCATTTTATTAGTGTTATCATTATTAGTCTCTTCCTTTCTGTTCTAGTAAACCATTCTTATCTCAACCCACGAGTTTTACTTCTTTTCCCAATTTTCTCCCCCATCCCACTGGATAGGGGGGCGGGGAGTGAGTGAGCAGCTGCGTGGTACTTAGTTGCTGGCTGGGGTTAAACCACAACAATACCTTTGAGATGTCTACCATTCTGTTAAGCTACTGATCAAGTTCAGCTATGCTTAAGAACTTAACGGGAAGGCTGACTGAGAGATATACAGCAATTTCCTTTGGAAAAGGATAGCCAGTTTTCCTTAGGAAACCAGGCTAAAAATTATGTCAACAGGAATTGCAAGGCATCCCAGTTTGATATTAGTATGTAGAGGCTTTTCATCGCTCATGGTGGAGACAACTAAATAGTGCATTCTTAAACACTTCCTTATCAGAATAAAGGCTATCCTTAAATTAGTGTCTTTTCCTATATGTAACTCCCTGATCATATACAGTTTCTTCTGAAAAGGAAGGAAGACTGGGCTAGCAACTTCGGTAAGCCAAGCAACTAAGCACAGACCCAGGAACAGCCTTGTATACCCACAGGAGCGCCGCACGGACATTTGAGACTCACGGGGTTGGAGAGGTATGTAGCGTTTGCCACATATCAGGGTGCCACGATTAGATCACTGATCACCCCCAGACCAGGGAAAGAGACAGATAACACACACAGTGTGAGCGCCAACTTCCGCCTTTTATTGCGCAGTCAATTCCTTT
This sequence comes from Haliaeetus albicilla, assembly GCF_947461875.1. Lineage (NCBI taxonomy): Eukaryota > Metazoa > Chordata > Aves > Accipitriformes > Accipitridae > Haliaeetus > Haliaeetus albicilla. Next base: position 153,712 of record NW_027212478.1, on the reverse strand, counting down.
TACACTAACAAGGGTAGGCGGGATTACAGATACGTCATAAGGCTGCGACTAACCCTCTAACTTTCCGTGACATCGCGAGATCTTCCGAACGCCGAACCCTACAGAGGTATACCACCATCTGGATTTAAAAATATGTTTGTCCTCTGTGTGTGGTGGGGGTACCGTAGTCCATGTCAAGGACTGGGGGTGATCTGCATGCTTACAAAGACAGACCTGGAAGCCTTGCACAACTGCAAAACAAATGCTCAGAGTTTATTATGGTACCAGATTCACGTGACGTACGTCAGGCGGAGAAGGGTGGTCAAGGAGAGGCATGGGGCAGTCCTCAAAGCAGGACTTCTTTACTACCAGGACTTTGTTTAGCCATGGAGCTTCAGCTCAAACTCTCATTCCCATTTTGGAAGTGGATTTCTTCCCTGCCTTTCCGAGGCACAGCTCTGTTAGGACACCCACAGTCCATCTGAATTTCTCAACTTGGGTCTTTTCATGTGTCTGATATTTACAGGGACAGAATCTCTGGCTTTGCTTGTCATCAATAATACATCTATCCTATGAAGAACAAGAAGACTGGGACACCAAAAAAAACCCCAACCCAAAAGACAGAGAAGTCCATTTCTCTTTCAACCGCCTGAAAAAACACCTTCCTCCTGCACCTCTGTGCATATACCCAAAGAGAGAGAGAATGCAGCCTTTGAACAGTAACTGGGATAAATCTTTCTCCTCTGATCATTCCCCCTCTGACTCATAAGTCTCAATCTACCAAGAAAATAGTGCACAGCTCTCACAAAGCATGACATGCACCTAGAAGGGAGGCACAATTAAAAGAAGAGACAAGACAGACAAACGATATGGGAGCCATTTCCTTCATGAACAGAACACTTTTCCCTTCTTATTCGTCATAAGGACTACCAATAAATAACAGGAAGAAGCAACAGGTTTGAATACAACACCGATGAATTTAAGTTTAATGCAAGTGAAGTGCCTTATAACAAGTCTGGATTGAAAAAGATGTTGAGAAGGGTGGTTTTCAGAGAGACTGCTTACATTTTAATGTTTAGCGAGACCTGAATCTGCAGTAGACGGGTACAAAAAACAATGAGAAAATGTCTTTTTTTTTTACCAAGTTAGGGCAAGTGAGATTCATCTCTCATTTTTGTGTGTTCTTTAAAAAAACAAGAAGAAAATCCAAATGAAAAAGGCAATAAACAAATACTGAGACCTGGCAGGGAAGGCGGGCTTTATTCTACCCCACGACTAGCCCTCAGCTCCTGTTCTTCTGCGGTCATGCTCACAGCTCTCCCGCATAGCATCACCTCCCTCTCTGATTTTCAGACCTCACATACTACCTTAGGTAGCTACAGCCAAGCTTCGGTGCTGCCCAGAGAGTGTCAAAACGTGAGAGGTGCTCAAGGAGTCCTGTAGGTCCCTCTCCACCAGGTCACTAGAGATGCGCTCTTGCTAGGACTCAGGCAAGGTAGGGGGAAGGCTGGCTCATACCCCTTATTCCCACTGAAGCCACCTTGACCCACATGATTGAGCCTCGTGGGCTGACTCCCAGCACGTGCTGCTGTGACTGAAGTTTTCGCATTTGGAGCGCTGCAGGATCCTCTCTTTCCTGTCGATCAAATGGCCAGTCGCTGGCACGAGCAACAGTTTACATCACTCACAACCGAACCCGAAATACAGGAAGATTAGCTGCCAGGGTGATTTAAGACTCCCAAAGCAGAACAGAACCAGATAAGGAAAGCAAAGCAAACCATCCTTGGAAAGATAAAGAAACTTTGCAGCTGACACAGGAAAAGCAGCTATTAAGGTAAGCAGGGGTGTTACCAGTCTCAAGCTAAAAGTATTTTGAAAGGTGACAGCAATTAAGAACCCATGCAAGCCTTGAGCTTAAAAACACTCTGACCTTGAAGGAACTCAATCTGCCTTTCTGGTTCCCAGGACATATGGCCTCAGTAACAGAGGATATACATCACTTCCTAGTTCAGTATAGCTACATAGGTATCCCATAAGGCTTGTCTGGTACAGGACAGAGGGTCTTTGCCTCACCTGCTGACTGTTCAGCTGCCTGCTACCCTGGCTGATCACTTTGGAATCACTGCTGCCCTAAGCCCCCACGTGCTAGATGGAGCCAGCTGGACTACTCCACGATTCCAGACCAACTTCAGCTGTCACACAGGCCCTGGACCAGGATGGCAGGTTGCACTGAACATTTTGTCTCAGACGAGCATCTCCACTCCTCCCTGGATGTCACCGACACCTTGTACCATGGGATCTCTCCTGCCACAAGATCCAGCACAGCCATTACATCCCATAAGCACCACCACAGTCATATACCCCAATCCAGTGTCCCAGGTCTTCGGACTCAAAAGAACAGCCCGTCTCTCCCGTACATCAAAACCAATCAACTCTAGCAGAAATGATGACGTCTTGGACACATCGAGTTTTCAGCTGGAACAGTGCCACCCTGGTGACTTGCTTCACTCCAGGCAGCAGTCTGGGAACAAATGCAGCAGTTTCTCTCCTGTCCTCAAATATAAAGCACTTCCACAAACTTCTAGGTGGTATTGGCAGAACAGCACCCAAACTGTCCCTCATTTCTCTGCTCCCTCTGCTGGGTGCCAGCCCAGCATTATCAAAACGCCTGCTTGGGTAGCGCTGCCAGGCAGCAGCACACAGAAGCTAAAGCAGGCTGTAAAGTTACTACACAGTCTCCCAAAGAGCTCAGTAATTACCACTGTTAATTCTTACCAAGACCAATAGCACCACTACTCTTTACAGGGACCAAGCAGATCAAAAAGCAGATCCGGGAAGAGAGCTTCTGAGTTACAGGCTTCAGTGTCAGCAACCGCTGACATCTCCAGCCAACAGCCAGATCACGCAGCCCTGCCAAGGCCGTACGCCCACCACCTAATATTCCACACTGGCATCAGTCCACAGCCACTGCCAACGATTGTACGTACATGGATGCTGATCCACGCACAGCTATTCAAAAAGAAAGGGATCACAGTCCCTGTAATTGTGAACTTGCATCTTGGTGCAAAGAAAGACAGCCGATATATCGGGTTTGTTGCATAAAGTGTGGGCCAAGAAGCTCATCACTTCTATGTGTCTCATGATACTTTTTTCCCTTGTCAAAAGGGGATAATCCACCATTCTCCATATTCCACTGTATTTTCAAATGTAATTCAAGTTGGGGCCTCCCCTGCCTTTACTAGGCAAATAGACTAAATGCCAGTGAGAATGGATTTTAAATCTACATTTTAAGCACTGGAGTAGCAGAACTAGTCAAGACACAAAATTACTTACAACTGCTCGCTCACTGCAATATTCCAAACAAGATGATACTACAAACTCTTTCAACTCTCTCTTTAGAAAGGTAATCAGCCTTGTTTAGACCAATCTGGTGCTGGTTCTTGGTATCTTCAGAAAAGAGATAGTAAAATAATTGTATAAGACAATCAAGACCCATCAGAACACTTTTTCATTAGGGAGGGATCACGCACTAGACTTATGCCAGGTATAGAGAGGGGGTTGGTTTCATCTGGGTTTTGCTTTACATCTTACAGATGGATTATTACCGCAGGAAAAGTACAACCGAAATGAGTGAAATAGTCACATTCCTCCTTCCATAAGGTTTAAATGCGTTTCAAGCTCATATCTGGAAGCGGAACAAAATCAAACATAGATCTCCTCCTGATTTTCCAAGCTACAGAACAGTAAGTACCGCACAGTAGAAAACAAGATCTAATACAAGAGGTGGCAGCTGGGATTTCATGCTGCTTGTATGTATTCACATCAAAAGATATGCAATCACAAGCAAGCGTCACTCATTTGACACTGGAGAGGCATTCTCTCTCTAGCTGTGCATGGAAGGGATAGTTTCGCCATACACTGCTCCAACAGCAGTGAATCACAACTAGTAAGGGAGTCGCTGCTTTTTAGAGTTCGTAGCAGTCACGTTCGAAAGCAAGGCCTGGTTTTTCTCTCTGTAAAACCAGTTCATGCAAGCCCAACGTGGCCCCACGCACCCCCTGAGATTCAGCCACCAGATTCCCAATTAAGACATGCTGAACTGGACAACTTGGAAAGCACATTTCAGTCCCCAAAAGGCAACAGGGTAGCAAGATCTTCCACTAGTGTCTACTAAACAAGAAACAAGGAAAGCCCATGCTTGCCAGGCAATCACTTACCCTCAGACACACCAGGCAAACTCTGTCACGGAAGCACTTGAAGATCACCACCCACAGAAGACCTTGATGAATCAAACATGCAGCCCATCATACAAAAGATGCTACTGCCTCCTAAGCCCCAGTTTGCACCATAATATCAACAAGATCCCAAACTCAGTAAAAACACCACAGTGTTTTTATTTTCTCGCGTCTTTAGACAGTAATTGCAACGTACCCTCTTCTCTTCCACTCCCCTGCACAGCTCAAGCGCACATGGGGCTTCCTTTCTTTATGAAACTAGACAATTAAAATCTACTTTGTAACAACAATTTGTTTGGATTCCCATCTATAAAAGCCTCCAAAAATGCCACACTGTACAGTAATTGCTCTACTGGTGAAATACAAAGGTTCGGTAATGTTTATAAAGCCACTTAAACCGCATGAGCAAAACTATTTTGCTTAATTACATTTTCCAACCCTTCATGCTATATACAAGCTCACTTCTTCCAAGAGTCACCCCTACTCACATGATCAAATCATGCCACTTGAAACGCTCTGACATTATCTTGGCATATAAAAAGGTTGAAATTATCGTGACAACGGCAACCTAAGGACTGCAGATACCCAGAATCTGGTATGAGAAGTGAAAGCTGAAAAAGAGTTAGATCTCTTGAAATTACACATTTGAAATACCAGAGACACAAAGCGTTTAAAAGCCATTCAATACCACGGCTCACCATAAAACCATAAAAGGTTCTGAAACACTTGTCCTGAATCATTTCAATGGGAATATTAAAGGATGAAAATGCCCCATGGAATTACAGGATTCATTTATATAGACTGACAAACTCACTTTGCGGTAACGTGTTTTTAAATGTCAAGCAGTATAAACAAGGTAGCTGAAATTACCACCTAATACAATGACTTGAACTTCAGCGCCTTCAAAATCACAATTATACCAAGACTGAAATAAGTTTGACAGACTGAGGTATAATCAAAATCACTGTAGTCAAGAGAAATTTATCCAAAGCAAAAACCATTTCATGCTTACACACATGTATGTTTACTGTAAAAGAAAAGTAGAGCATAGGTTTTCAACAGTGACCAAAAAAAGGCTCGAAAAACACCTGGAAAAAATATATTCTGCCACTCACTCCGCTTTTGCTGGGCACGCCGATTTTCACATTTTGGTCAAAGATCACTCGGCTTCTCCGGTTTACCTCACTTTGAGAAAATCATTTTCAGAAAACATGCCTCCAAGAAACATCGGACAACGGTACATCCACATGATTAAATAAGAGGTAGGAAAACCCAGCAATAGGTCTATCACACGCTTTACAACAGCAGCGACCGCTTGCTTGCAAGACCCTGGCCAGAATCCTTCTCCTTGGCAAAATAAGTTAATGCTAGACAGTTCTCAAGACATCACATCAACAGGAAAAGGGTTAGCTCTCCCTCGCATCAATAAAGCACATCATCTGACCTAAAGTGCAAGTCTTCATCACTAAACCACTTTCAGAAGAAACAGTGCCAACCTTCAAAGACATCTTCCTAGAAGGAGCTGTCTTTCCTGACCATTTTGACTAGGTACAGACTTTATATCTGTCTAGTTCGACCTCATTAGCCTTCCTAAAAGATGAAGGAGAAGCAAAGGACAAGTCCGGCCAGTATTATTTATGGACCTCTTTTTTCACTGTTGTTCAGTACAGATACGCAGCACTGCGGAACCCTTCGGGACTGATTTCTCCCACCAAACCCACACTGCAGACTTAATCTTAAAAACATATCCTCTCAAGGATAAACAAAGTAAGCTCATATCCGCCAGACCTGAAAGATGTTTTCACCAATGCCTCAGGACTGTCCACTGCTGGTAGTTCATCCGCTAAGCTTTCTTCAGGAGGTCTAGGGTCACTGATGATGGTCGGCTTTGGCCTTTCCTTGAGGTTGCCGGTCAGCCCACCGATAATGGTGTTCCACAAGCAGTTCTGTCATTTAGACCCTGCAAAACCAGACAGTCAGCAAAATACATTCATAGGCCTACTGTCCAGCCTCTCAGCAGTCTGCAAAACAAAGATGCTCTCTGAACTTTTTACCTTTGCATCACCACCAGTTTGGGATTAAGCCTGAAAACCCAAAACAAAGCTCCAAGTGGAAATAAGCACTAACTTGCAGCTCATTCCAAGTCCAAGACCGCAATGCTTCCCATAAAAAGATTTGGTTACAGAACAGGGAGTTTTCACATCTCAGTAAAAACCCTCCTCTCCACATTAACTTATACCTTAGCATGTATTGGCGTGGCTGTATTTGAAGCCAAAGCACTAACCAGAAAACAGAGTACCAGATCAATACAATATTAATCGTTGAGTTTCTTAGTGCTTAAATTACAGATTTGAGATATCACTGAAGGACTCCTATCAAAAAAACATACTTCTTTTCTGCTGAAATTGCAACCTTTCCCAGCAGACATTCAAATGCCAAAATATTTCCATGGATGGTCTTTTTACACTTATTTCCAAGAGTCACCAGGTGCCTCTTGCATGTCATTCAGAGAACCCATCCTCATCTGTTAAGTCCAGCTCCACTGACAAAGTACAATTAGCACCCTTCAGTCAGATCTCCTCCCCACCCCTGAAGAACAGAATACCTGACTTGCAGCTCATCAAATTTAAGGACAGGGAGGGATCACTCCCCGCTTATGGTCACGGTCACAAGACAGGCTCAACCTGGGGAAGAAACCAAACCAATGTCACCTGCTACCCATCAAATCACAACAAGGCTATGAGGAAGCAAAACCCAGCCTGAGAACAGCTTCCCCCCGGGGAGCCCTCCCGCCTCAACTCCACTCCCCGTTCTCTCCACCTCCTCCCCCCGGCGGCGCAGGGGAACAGGGGACGGGGACGGGGGTCGGCTCCTCACCCCTTGTCTCTGCCGCTCCTTCCTCCTCAGGGGGAGGAGGACTCCGCGCTCGGCCCCTGCTCCGCCGTGGGGTCCGTCCCTCCCGCGGGAGACAGCCCTTCCCCAACTTCTCCAGCGTGGGTCCTTCCCGCGGGCTGCAGTTCCTCACAGACTCCTCCAGCGCGGGTCCCTTCCACAGGCAGGGTGCAGTCCTTCCGTCACAGACTGCTCCAGCGCGGGAGCCGCCGCCATTTTGGGGGACATCCGCTCCCCCGCTCCCCTCCACGGGCTGGGGGGGACAGCCTGCCGCCTCCCCGCGGGCTGCGGGGGCATCCCCTCCTCCCTCCCTGACCTCGGGATCCGCAGAGGGGTTCCTCTCACATCCCGCTCCCCCGACTCCCTCACGGGGCGTTCGTTCCCCTTCTGAAATCTCTTCTCCCAGAGGCGCTCCCGCCGTCGCTGAGGGGCTCGGCCTGGGCCAGAGGCGGGTCCGGCTCCCAGCCGGGGCAGCTTCGAGCAGCTTCTCCCAGGAGCCGGCCCTGCGGCCCCTCCCCCGCCACACACACAACCCCCCCCCGCCGAAACAGGGAGGGAGCAGATCCCGAGAAGAGCAGCGAAGGGCTGCAACGGTGCTTACCTCAGTCAAGAGGCTTCTCTCAGCAGAGGCCCAGCAAGCCTTCATCCTACTGGATTCCAAAGGAGTAACTGTTAGAAATTAATTTAGTCCCAAACAGGATTCCAATCAAAGTTAACAATTTATTAAATGAATAAAGGCAAGAAAACAGCGCTGTACATGCGGGGAGCTTCTGCTCTACCACAACGCGCGCCCTGAAAAACAAGACAGCTTCTTTTATAGTCTAACACTCATTACATATTCATACTAGGCGTGTTCTTCTCCATCTCCTGGTTGTGTGGGTGCAGTAGTTCTCCTAGACACTTGTCTCTGACCAGGCTCCCCCCTGTTCGCGCCAGACAGCAGACATGCTGTGTGACAGCCGACACCTTGCACAGCACCAGCTGGGGTCACCAGAACCCAAACAAGTTCACAACAGACACCTCCCCCTCAACAAATGCATACCACGAATGGCCCGTCAAGATCCCAAGCACTGCAATCCCTGAGGCCAAACACACATCCAAATGCCTCAGTTCTCCTCCAGGATAGTTAACAACAAAACCGGTTTTGGGTTGGCAAAAAGAGAACGAACTATGTACATATCATCTGTCTCCTCCCGGCCTGCGGTTATACAAGGATCGACAAAATGGTTAAAGATTACATAGACAGTGAGGGTCACATTTTATTATGCAGCCCTAGCATTGTTTATATTGACACGAATCAGATGAACATATTTCACAGTAACAAAAGAGGATGGACTTGAGAGAGAAGCAATTAATTATTCTACATTGATACCGAAAAGCCGGTCGAAGAAACTCTCTAAGACTCGTTTTGGAGTTTTAGAAAGCAGGCATTCTTTATTACAGAGCTGCATGCACGGGGGATAGTTCCACGTAGCATCCATACCACAGCTTTAGCACAAACAGGTTATATAGAATAAGTAATTGCATATTAATCGAATTAGTATACATATACATAAAAATGATCGCAACCAATTATCTCAGTACTGCCTACATCCGATCATGCGCAATGAAGGATCCCTTTGAGTTGAAGGGCTGCTTTTGCGACCACCGACCCATTGAAGTTCTTGCTGGCTGTCCGCAGTTACCCTTTGTCTCTTGTTTCAACCATAATGTCAATGTATGATCATTTATCAAATCTCACTTAGACAGTCATCTAGCAGCAAACCAGTTTTCATAGAAGGTACAAAATATTAAAACCATAAAAGTTTGAACAAACCACATGAAATGTATGGACATATGCTATCAAGTTCAGTTATACACATTCGATTTCCAAAGTTCTTCCCCAAAACTATTACCGGGAGTCGCTTATCTCGCACAGTTTCTATCGGGTTGAAGTTCCCCTGCTTCGAATTAAAGGTCCAGTGTTCTTTTCTTCTACAGCACATGCCCAAGGGGGCGGGGGAGGGGGTAAGTCTTTTGGTAGTGAATTGAGTCGGTGGTCTGATCTGCTCGTGCTGCCTTTACCTTTCCTCCGGTTATCCAAGATTTTTGCTGACTTCGTGCCTATTAGCAATTTTTCAACTTCTCGGCGCCTCCTGGGGTAGGATGTTCCCTTCTTCTCAGTCTTTTCGTTCTCCTTCAGGGGCCCAGTCGTTAGCAAGGCATGCCTTGTACAGACAAAGGATCTCTTATTTCACAAGACCTCTTCTTAAGTAAATCCCTCCTTCAGTCCATGGCTTCTCTCTCCAGTCCATCCTCTTTTGTTACTCCTTTGGAATCCAGTGGGATGAAGGCTTGCTGGGCCTCTGCTGAGAGAAGCCTCTTGACTGAGGTAAGCACCGTTGCAGCCCTTCGCTGCTCTTCTCGGGATCTGCTCCCTCCCTGTTTCGGCGGGGGGGGGGGGGGTTGTGTGTGTGGCGGGGGAGGGGCCGCAGGGCCGGCTCCTGGGAGAAGCTGCTCGAAGCTGCCCCGGCTGGGAGCCGGACCCGCCTCTGGCCCAGGCCGAGCCCCTCAGCGACGGCGGGAGCGCCTCTGGGAGAAGAGATTTCAGAAGGGGAACGAACGCCCCGTGAGGGAGTCGGGGGAGCGGGATGTGAGAGGAACCCCTCTGCGGATCCCGAGGTCAGGGAGGGAGGAGGGGATGCCCCCGCAGCCCGCGGGGAGGCGGCAGGCTGTCCCCCCCAGCCCGTGGAGGGGAGCGGGGGAGCGGATGTCCCCCAAAATGGCGGCGGCTCCCGCGCTGGAGCAGTCTGTGACGGAAGGACTGCACCCTGCCTGTGGAAGGGACCCGCGCTGGAGGAGTCTGTGAGGAACTGCAGCCCGCGGGAAGGACCCACGCTGGAGAAGTTGGGGAAGGGCTGTCTCCCGCGGGAGGGACGGACCCCACGGCGGAGCAGGGGCCGAGCGCGGAGTCCTCCTCCCCCTGAGGAGGAAGGAGCGGCAGAGACAAGGGGTGAGGAGCCGACCCCCGTCCCCGTCCCCTGTTCCCCTGCGCCGCCGGGGGGAGGAGGTGGAGAGAACGGGGAGTGGAGTTGAGGCGGGAGGGCTCCCCGGGGGGAAGCTGTTCTCAGGCTGGGTTTTGCTTCCTCATAGCCTTGTTGTGATTTGATGGGTAGCAGGTGACATTGGTTTGGTTTCTTCCCCAGGTTGAGCCTGTCTTGTGACCGTGACCATAAGCGGGGAGTGATCCCTCCCTGTCCTTAAATTTGATGAGCTGCAAGTCAGGTATTCTGTTCTTCAGGGGTGGGGAGGAGATCTGACTGAAGGGTGCTAATTGTACTTTGTCAGTGGAGCTGGACTTAACAGATGAGGATGGGTTCTCTGAATGACATGCAAGAGGCACCTGGTGACTCTTGGAAATAAGTGTAAAAAGACCATCCATGGAAATATTTTGGCATTTGAATGTCTGCTGGGAAAGGTTGCAATTTCAGCAGAAAAGAAGTATGTTTTTTTGATAGGAGTCCTTCAGTGATATCTCAAATCTGTAATTTAAGCACTAAGAAACTCAACGATTAATATTGTATTGATCTGGTACTCTGTTTTCTGGTTAGTGCTTTGGCTTCAAATACAGCCACGCCAATACATGCTAAGGTATAAGTTAATGTGGAGAGGAGGGTTTTTACTGAGATGTGAAAACTCCCTGTTCTGTAACCAAATCTTTTTATGGGAAGCATTGCGGTCTTGGACTTGGAATGAGCTGCAAGTTAGTGCTTATTTCCACTTGGAGCTTTGTTTTGGGTTTTCAGGCTTAATCCCAAACTGGTGGTGATGCAAAGGTAAAAAGTTCAGAGAGCATCTTTGTTTTGCAGACTGCTGAGAGGCTGGACAGTAGGCCTACGAATGTATTTTGCTGACTGTCTGGTTTTGCAGGGTCTAAATGACAGAACTGCTTGTGGAACACCATTATCGGTGGGCTGACCGGCAACCTCAAGGAAAGGCCAAAGCCGACCATCATCAGTGACCCTAGACCTCCTGAAGAAAGCTTAGCGGATGAACTACCAGCAGTGGACAGTCCTGAGGCATTGGTGAAAACATCTTTCAGGTCTGGCGGATATGAGCTTACTTTGTTTATCCTTGAGAGGATATGTTTTTAAGATTAAGTCTGCAGTGTGGGTTTGGTGGGAGAAATCAGTCCCGAAGGGTTCCGCAGTGCTGCGTATCTGTACTGAACAACAGTGAAAAAAGAGGTCCATAAATAATACTGGCCGGACTTGTCCTTTGCTTCTCCTTCATCTTTTAGGAAGGCTAATGAGGTCGAACTAGACAGATATAAAGTCTGTACCTAGTCAAAATGGTCAGGAAAGACAGCTCCTTCTAGGAAGATGTCTTTGAAGGTTGGCACTGTTTCTTCTGAAAGTGGTTTAGTGATGAAGACTTGCACTTTAGGTCAGATGATGTGCTTTATTGATGCGAGGGAGAGCTAACCCTTTTCCTGTTGATGTGATGTCTTGAGAACTGTCTAGCATTAACTTATTTTGCCAAGGAGAAGGATTCTGGCCAGGGTCTTGCAAGCAAGCGGTCGCTGCTGTTGTAAAGCGTGTGATAGACCTATTGCTGGGTTTTCCTACCTCTTATTTAATCATGTGGACGTACCGTTGTCCGATGTTTCTTGGAGGCATGTTTTCTGAAAATGATTTTCTCAAAGTGAGGTAAACCGGAGAAGCCGAGTGATCTTTGACCAAAATGTGAAAATCGGCGTGCCCAGCAAAAGCGGAGTGAGTGGCAGAATATATTTTTTCCAGGTGTTTTTCGAGCCTTTTTTTGGTCACTGTTGAAAACCTATGCTCTACTTTTCTTTTACAGTAAACATACATGTGTGTAAGCATGAAATGGTTTTTGCTTTGGATAAATTTCTCTTGACTACAGTGATTTTGATTATACCTCAGTCTGTCAAACTTATTTCAGTCTTGGTATAATTGTGATTTTGAAGGCGCTGAAGTTCAAGTCATTGTATTAGGTGGTAATTTCAGCTACCTTGTTTATACTGCTTGACATTTAAAAACACGTTACCGCAAAGTGAGTTTGTCAGTCTATATAAATGAATCCTGTAATTCCATGGGGCATTTTCATCCTTTAATATTCCCATTGAAATGATTCAGGACAAGTGTTTCAGAACCTTTTATGGTTTTATGGTGAGCCGTGGTATTGAATGGCTTTTAAACGCTTTGTGTCTCTGGTATTTCAAATGTGTAATTTCAAGAGATCTAACTCTTTTTCAGCTTTCACTTCTCATACCAGATTCTGGGTATCTGCAGTCCTTAGGTTGCCGTTGTCACGATAATTTCAACCTTTTTATATGCCAAGATAATGTCAGAGCGTTTCAAGTGGCATGATTTGATCATGTGAGTAGGGGTGACTCTTGGAAGAAGTGAGCTTGTATATAGCATGAAGGGTTGGAAAATGTAATTAAGCAAAATAGTTTTGCTCATGCGGTTTAAGTGGCTTTATAAACATTACCGAACCTTTGTATTTCACCAGTAGAGCAATTACTGTACAGTGTGGCATTTTTGGAGGCTTTTATAGATGGGAATCCAAACAAATTGTTGTTACAAAGTAGATTTTAATTGTCTAGTTTCATAAAGAAAGGAAGCCCCATGTGCGCTTGAGCTGTGCAGGGGAGTGGAAGAGAAGAGGGTACGTTGCAATTACTGTCTAAAGACGCGAGAAAATAAAAACACTGTGGTGTTTTTACTGAGTTTGGGATCTTGTTGATATTATGGTGCAAACTGGGGCTTAGGAGGCAGTAGCATCTTTTGTATGATGGGCTGCATGTTTGATTCATCAAGGTCTTCTGTGGGTGGTGATCTTCAAGTGCTTCCGTGACAGAGTTTGCCTGGTGTGTCTGAGGGTAAGTGATTGCCTGGCAAGCATGGGCTTTCCTTGTTTCTTGTTTAGTAGACACTAGTGGAAGATCTTGCTACCCTGTTGCCTTTTGGGGACTGAAATGTGCTTTCCAAGTTGTCCAGTTCAGCATGTCTTAATTGGGAATCTGGTGGCTGAATCTCAGGGGGTGCGTGGGGCCACGTTGGGCTTGCATGAACTGGTTTTACAGAGAGAAAAACCAGGCCTTGCTTTCGAACGTGACTGCTACGAACTCTAAAAAGCAGCGACTCCCTTACTAGTTGTGATTCACTGCTGTTGGAGCAGTGTATGGCGAAACTATCCCTTCCATGCACAGCTAGAGAGAGAATGCCTCTCCAGTGTCAAATGAGTGACGCTTGCTTGTGATTGCATATCTTTTGATGTGAATACATACAAGCAGCATGAAATCCCAGCTGCCACCTCTTGTATTAGATCTTGTTTTCTACTGTGCGGTACTTACTGTTCTGTAGCTTGGAAAATCAGGAGGAGATCTATGTTTGATTTTGTTCCGCTTCCAGATATGAGCTTGAAACGCATTTAAACCTTATGGAAGGAGGAATGTGACTATTTCACTCATTTCGGTTGTACTTTTCCTGCGGTAATAATCCATCTGTAAGATGTAAAGCAAAACCCAGATGAAACCAACCCCCTCTCTATACCTGGCATAAGTCTAGTGCGTGATCCCTCCCTAATGAAAAAGTGTTCTGATGGGTCTTGATTGTCTTATACAATTATTTTACTATCTCTTTTCTGAAGATACCAAGAACCAGCACCAGATTGGTCTAAACAAGGCTGATTACCTTTCTAAAGAGAGAGTTGAAAGAGTTTGTAGTATCATCTTGTTTGGAATATTGCAGTGAGCGAGCAGTTGTAAGTAATTTTGTGTCTTGACTAGTTCTGCTACTCCAGTGCTTAAAATGTAGATTTAAAATCCATTCTCACTGGCATTTAGTCTATTTGCCTAGTAAAGGCAGGGGAGGCCCCAACTTGAATTACATTTGAAAATACAGTGGAATATGGAGAATGGTGGATTATCCCCTTTTGACAAGGGAAAAAAGTATCATGAGACACATAGAAGTGATGAGCTTCTTGGCCCACACTTTATGCAACAAACCCGATATATCGGCTGTCTTTCTTTGCACCAAGATGCAAGTTCACAATTACAGGGACTGTGATCCCTTTCTTTTTGAATAGCTGTGCGTGGATCAGCATCCATGTACGTACAATCGTTGGCAGTGGCTGTGGACTGATGCCAGTGTGGAATATTAGGTGGTGGGCGTACGGCCTTGGCAGGGCTGCGTGATCTGGCTGTTGGCTGGAGATGTCAGCGGTTGCTGACACTGAAGCCTGTAACTCAGAAGCTCTCTTCCCGGATCTGCTTTTTGATCTGCTTGGTCCCTGTAAAGAGTAGTGGTGCTATTGGTCTTGGTAAGAATTAACAGTGGTAATTACTGAGCTCTTTGGGAGACTGTGTAGTAACTTTACAGCCTGCTTTAGCTTCTGTGTGCTGCTGCCTGGCAGCGCTACCCAAGCAGGCGTTTTGATAATGCTGGGCTGGCACCCAGCAGAGGGAGCAGAGAAATGAGGGACAGTTTGGGTGCTGTTCTGCCAATACCACCTAGAAGTTTGTGGAAGTGCTTTATATTTGAGGACAGGAGAGAAACTGCTGCATTTGTTCCCAGACTGCTGCCTGGAGTGAAGCAAGTCACCAGGGTGGCACTGTTCCAGCTGAAAACTCGATGTGTCCAAGACGTCATCATTTCTGCTAGAGTTGATTGGTTTTGATGTACGGGAGAGACGGGCTGTTCTTTTGAGTCCGAAGACCTGGGACACTGGATTGGGGTATATGACTGTGGTGGTGCTTATGGGATGTAATGGCTGTGCTGGATCTTGTGGCAGGAGAGATCCCATGGTACAAGGTGTCGGTGACATCCAGGGAGGAGTGGAGATGCTCGTCTGAGACAAAATGTTCAGTGCAACCTGCCATCCTGGTCCAGGGCCTGTGTGACAGCTGAAGTTGGTCTGGAATCGTGGAGTAGTCCAGCTGGCTCCATCTAGCACGTGGGGGCTTAGGGCAGCAGTGATTCCAAAGTGATCAGCCAGGGTAGCAGGCAGCTGAACAGTCAGCAGGTGAGGCAAAGACCCTCTGTCCTGTACCAGACAAGCCTTATGGGATACCTATGTAGCTATACTGAACTAGGAAGTGATGTATATCCTCTGTTACTGAGGCCATATGTCCTGGGAACCAGAAAGGCAGATTGAGTTCCTTCAAGGTCAGAGTGTTTTTAAGCTCAAGGCTTGCATGGGTTCTTAATTGCTGTCACCTTTCAAAATACTTTTAGCTTGAGACTGGTAACACCCCTGCTTACCTTAATAGCTGCTTTTCCTGTGTCAGCTGCAAAGTTTCTTTATCTTTCCAAGGATGGTTTGCTTTGCTTTCCTTATCTGGTTCTGTTCTGCTTTGGGAGTCTTAAATCACCCTGGCAGCTAATCTTCCTGTATTTCGGGTTCGGTTGTGAGTGATGTAAACTGTTGCTCGTGCCAGCGACTGGCCATTTGATCGACAGGAAAGAGAGGATCCTGCAGCGCTCCAAATGCGAAAACTTCAGTCACAGCAGCACGTGCTGGGAGTCAGCCCACGAGGCTCAATCATGTGGGTCAAGGTGGCTTCAGTGGGAATAAGGGGTATGAGCCAGCCTTCCCCCTACCTTGCCTGAGTCCTAGCAAGAGCGCATCTCTAGTGACCTGGTGGAGAGGGACCTACAGGACTCCTTGAGCACCTCTCACGTTTTGACACTCTCTGGGCAGCACCGAAGCTTGGCTGTAGCTACCTAAGGTAGTATGTGAGGTCTGAAAATCAGAGAGGGAGGTGATGCTATGCGGGAGAGCTGTGAGCATGACCGCAGAAGAACAGGAGCTGAGGGCTAGTCGTGGGGTAGAATAAAGCCCACCTTCCCTGCCAGGTCTCAGTATTTGTTTATTGCCTTTTTCATTTGGATTTTCTTCTTGTTTTTTTAAAGAACACACAAAAATGAGAGATGAATCTCACTTGCCCTAACTTGGTAAAAAAAAAAGACATTTTCTCATTGTTTTTTGTACCCGTCTACTGCAGATTCAGGTCTCGCTAAACATTAAAATGTAAGCAGTCTCTCTGAAAACCACCCTTCTCAACATCTTTTTCAATCCAGACTTGTTATAAGGCACTTCACTTGCATTAAACTTAAATTCATCGGTGTTGTATTCAAACCTGTTGCTTCTTCCTGTTATTTATTGGTAGTCCTTATGACGAATAAGAAGGGAAAAGTGTTCTGTTCATGAAGGAAATGGCTCCCATATCGTTTGTCTGTCTTGTCTCTTCTTTTAATTGTGCCTCCCTTCTAGGTGCATGTCATGCTTTGTGAGAGCTGTGCACTATTTTCTTGGTAGATTGAGACTTATGAGTCAGAGGGGGAATGATCAGAGGAGAAAGATTTATCCCAGTTACTGTTCAAAGGCTGCATTCTCTCTCTCTTTGGGTATATGCACAGAGGTGCAGGAGGAAGGTGTTTTTTCAGGCGGTTGAAAGAGAAATGGACTTCTCTGTCTTTTGGGTTGGGGTTTTTTTTGGTGTCCCAGTCTTCTTGTTCTTCATAGGATAGATGTATTATTGATGGCAAGCAAAGCCAGAGATGCTGTCCCTGTAAATATCAGACACATGAAAAGACTCAAGTTGAGAAATTCAGATGGACTGTGGAGGCATGGAGGCAGCAGTGTTCTGGGATTACCATATTCCCCAGTGGATATCTGCAAGTGCTGCAGAAGAAAGAAACAACACGGAGAAAATGTAGGATGTGACTGATGCGCAGTTATCCCACGTGCTGCCGAGCAGAGAGAGTCTGTGACTTCTGTGTCCAGAGGGACTGTTTATTAAGGAGAAAATGTACAATTGTTTTGTGTCTCCTTCAAGTGGCTTGGATTACGTGGCTTTGCATACTCACAGCAGCATAATTCCTCTGGGAATGTCCACCCAAGGAGAACCGATGTGGATGTGCAGAGCTCTGAGGTGTCCTGGGAGTTGTGGAGTGGCAGGGCTGCAAGGCAGCAGGAGCATTTCTTTGCTCCCGCAGAATGCAGAGGCTGAATGCAGAAACATAATAGCAAATTATAGATCTTTGTGGGTCCCAAGCAGTGTGAAAAATCTGCCCGTTGTCCTTTTAGGCAGTAGTGGGGTGGAGGAAGAGATCTCCATAGCCATACCTGGTCTATGGGTTTTTTTCCATGTGGGCAATGAAAGGATATGCCTCGGCATTTTTGAAATCGGCATTTTCTACTTGTGTGTTTTTCCATCCAGCCTGAATTTTCAGTGATATTAAAGCATCTTTTTACCTTCCCTGGTAATGGAAAAGAGTCTACACTGGCACATATCGCATTGTGCCCACCTCAGGAACATTGCGCTCAGTGAAAGACCTGTGATGTAAATGAGCATCAGACTGGTGGATTTACAGGCGAGGGATGTTTTGGAGTTGCACATACAACTGGACTGCTGTAAAACTTAGAGATGTTTTAAAACTAAAAAAGTGTTTTTAAAACCGGAAATCAGTTGTTTGTTTTGAGTGGGCCCATCTTTAGAGATGGAAATATTGAGTAGAGTGTAAAACAGTTGGAATTACAGAAATGAAGGATCTCACCCAACTGGCTTACCAGTGGTGGAGATGTAAGGATAAAAATGAAACAAATTGCAGATTAACCTCTTAACACTTTGTTGTACGTGTGACAGACAAATCGCTGATCTACCTGGGCTGATTCCCATTTCTCTATGATTCATGTACAAAACCTCACACTCTGCAGAGTGCGTGAAAGGTGGTCAGCCTTTCAAGCCGTATCACTGTGTAAGCTTTGTATTAATCACAGAGCAATAACTTGAAATAACATTCAGGGTAGGTGAAAACAGCATTGGACTCTGGCCTTTCTGTTGTCATCTTCACCTCTGGAAAGAAACTAAAACTATAAGGTGTGTTGCAGTGAAGCTTACAACTTGCAGTTGAGTGAGTAGGTGTATCCTTGTTTTCTCACGTTGAGATATGTTTCTTCAGCTATGACATAAATAACCGATCATTTGAAATGAACACATGCATATGTATTTTATAATCTGAGGTATGTAGTTACAGGACAGTAAGTTCCATGCTGGTGGATAGCAGTGTAAAGATAATATACAGCAGGTTTTTCCAATAGCTCAGCTAAGTTTATGACTAGAAAACTTGCTTCCAACAATTACGAACTGAGATTCAGAAGAAAAAAAGCCATCAGTACAGTGTGAAGTATTTTCAATGCTAAACTGTGTGCATGTGTTTTTCCTTTGGAGGCAGGGCTACAAACCATGCAGAAACACCCAAGCATACTTGAAGAGCTGCTGACATTTACTACTCCCTGGTAATTTCTTCTGGAGAAACAAACAAAACCCTCATCAAGCCAAAACACACCCTAAGGGGCAAGACACTTGTATTTGTGAAGTATGTCCAAGTGGAGAAGGACTGTTAAGTACTCAGCTCAAAGGAGTCCTCTTAGCTGCAGATTTTTGAAAACAGTTAATAAAAGCGGCAGCTCTTGCTCTTGAGAAGAGTACTGTCCAGTTTCAGAAGGCAAATCCTCTTCCGCTTTCTCCCTTCTCACCCAGTAAATTCACTGTATCGCGTGCATCTTAGTCCTGTGTTTGTCTATGCTGTGGATAGAGGATGCAGCACCCATCCTGGATGCACCAGATGAGACTGTTTTACCCACCTCGTTAGCCTTTGCACAGGCATTGTCTCAGGAATGCCAGATTCTGTATGTGCGGGTACCTGTGGGAATCCTATGTATACCTAAGGGTTGACCAGTTGATGTTGCCAATGAGACGGTATTCAAAGCAAGCTGTGATGAAAATAGCCCTACTAAGATAAGTTGCTTTAAATGAGTATGCCTGTATGAACGAGTGAATATTGATAAGCAATGCAGGTAATTAAGAAAGTATATAAGAAAGGTCTCTGTGCATACAGGGTGTCTGGCACAGGATGCACGTTAGGCACCTATCCATCAGGTAATTTTAGCAGAGCTTGAACTGAAGCAGACTCTTTTTATTTTCTTTGAAACACTGAGCTTTATTTTTGTTAATACATCTGCCAAGGTTTTGATTAATTTTAGAAGTCCTGATCTCTAACTTGCCTAGTTTCTCAAGCTAAGGAGAACAAGCTTAATCTATGAATATTTACCTTCTGCAACGTGGTAATACTTTCTACATCAGCTTTTATGGTATGCAATTTAATTATGGAACAGCTGCATAACAGCTTGACTTAAAATCAGTTTTACATAAAGAGGACAACTTTAGGAATACAGATACGTAGAGCGTATCAATGATGTTTTGCTAACTGAAGGGGACGTGCAAGAGCATGCTGTGAAATATCATTCACAAAGATATTTCTAAGTGTACTAAGGCGAAATCGTACTGTACTCTGTGAGCAACCTCAAGTAGGATCCATGGTTCTAGTGCGAGGCAGAGGGGCATATGTGTAAAAGCGATGAAACCGTACCCCAAGAAGTTATAAATAATAGGGAAGTTTGGTTAATTGGTGTAAACGGTGAATATTGGCAAACATAACTGCAATACTCTTTCTTGGGAAATGGAGAATGAAAGTAGCTCTGGTGCGATTTCGTTGCAAGTTTCTTTGACCTGTGAATCAGCCTGTTGAGCCACAAGACAGCTCTGGAGTAAGTTCTTGGAATTAAGTTTTTTCAGTTTTTCCCTGGTCCTGTTCAGAGCAGAAGGGATGAGATATATACATAGGTATTTATGTTACAGTTTTGATAACAGACTCAAGATTTAAATGCATTTTAAAACATTTGGTCTCGTGGGGAGCAAAGCTTGGGTCAGTTAATGGGTTCTTGGGTTAGATGATGTCTGTCTGGCATTTGATAGCATTACTTGAAAACCAAATGCATGATTTATTTATCCGCTTTAGAGAAGGAGACATATAGGAACATAGGAAGGCCGAGAATTACATGGACTGCGAAGTATTTTATTTGGGCTTTTGTCCAAAAAACCCCTGCCTTTTCAGCAAACTGGTAAGATGTAAGGGCTCAAAAAATCATCGGCAGAGTAAGTCGACCAGACTGAGTGGAATTCTACCAACGATGCGTTCTGTGGTAACTCTAGTAATATAAGAGGTAGTTGTACCCATTTAGCAGTGCTCTTTTTATTTCTTTAAAAAGATGCTGTTGCCTCGTAATGGGAGGAATCCAAGTCCCATAATGGCCCAACATTCCGAAAGTCGACAGTGGGGAAGATCTGCTAGTGCAAGTAATTAATCAACAGGCAATACCTGGTGAGGGTGTGTTGGTACGGCTGGTGGAAAGCGCTCTCTCTGTGTGCAGTGGACAGTCTCAGCAGTACCCCGCTTCTTTGGAGGCAGAGAGTTACACTGTCGCTCGTGGCATCTGTTTTGTCTGGGATGTTTTTAGAGGCAACGCGTCTCAAAGTGTACTGCCCTGCTTGCACGTGCTGGAGAGGTAGCTTATGGCTGTTGCTTCCTTGGTAAGGAGAAGGAGGCAGCAGTGCTGTGCGTGGGGTAGGTGTGTAAGCAGGGGGTGAGGTGGCAGCAGGGCTCCTGCCTGTGTACTCCAGCCCCAAGTGTAGCCCTGGCCACAGGTGTCCAGATGTAAGTGTGGGGGCACAGCACGGAGGGCAAGGCCTTGCCCTTGTTGCCGCGAGCTCCTGATGCACCACTGCCTCGGCAGCCTCTGCTGCTCGCTCAGAGCCCTTCTGCAAACCCCACGTCTCCCCCACGTCCTGTCCCAGACTGCTTCCCACAGGGAGAATCTTCCCGCCCCGCTCCTTCCAGAAGGTGGAAGGGGAGTGATAACGGAGACTATAGTCGCTAATACAGACTTGCCCAGTGAGTCGTCATCGCAGGCGTCTTTGCGCCTTGCCCTGTTTGGCAGCCCCTCGCTGCAGAGCCCCTCGCCCTGCTGCAGAGCCCCTCTTCTGCCCCCTCCCAGGCCCCCGCGCCTTCCAGCTCAAAAATCCTGTCTTCTCTTCCAGCCCCAGCTCCTGGCACCGATTTCCAACACTCATCTACCAGCTGTACTTAGAAAAATGTCATTCAGAAAAGAGCCCCGCAGCTTAAAAAAGAGGACAAGGCTGAGAAAGATGGACCCATTGTAGACTTTGTCAGGCCCTTTATTTATCCTGTGATTAAGGTTGGGGTGACAGAGGTGTCGAACTCTGCAGAAGAACATTGCTGCTGTGGCAGAAGGTGCTTCAGAGGTAGGAGACAGCTGGAGCCCGCACGGGCAGCGTTTGGAGGGGGCCAAGGGAAAAGGTGCTGGGGAAAGAAGGATGTGTTTCTGCATATGGTGACCTCTGTGGGATTGTGCTTGTTGTCACAGGGTCATTTACTGTGTTGTTTCAAGGATGGGGTCTTCGTGCTTTTAGTCGGTTAGGAAACCAGCGGTACTTGGGCTTACATTTCACCTCTTGTTTTTTCTTTCATACTGTCTGCGCAGAGAAAGCGCAGGCTGGATTTAAACTGGGGCTGCTGTTTTCTTCTCCTGGAGATTGGTGAAACTTTCCTTGAACAGAGAGCAAAAGGAATTTGTTGGAGCTTTTGCAATAGCAGTGATGCGTCAAGGTTAGAAAAAGTCTAACCATGCATGAGGCTCCAGGGTCTGGTGGTACAGGAGAAAAAAGTTTGCCTGAAAATCAAAACTGTTGTCTCTAGAGCGCAGGAATGCATTTTCCTTTTGACTGTCGTGGGAAATGCAAAGCCAGGAACTGGCCCAGCAGTAAACTGATTTGGGGCTTGATTTCTTCACCCTTACACTGAGCACCTTATTTCAGAGGGCCTATTCGTGAAAGCAGCAGTAGTGCTCACGCAGGAGGATGCTGTTCTGTTCAGTAGAGGGGGCAGAACCATCCCTTCTGAGGCTGCTTGAGCTACTGCTTGCTTTGGAAAGCAGCACAGCAACCTTCCTTCCCCTCTGCTATTTTCTTTGTGGGATTTATTTATTAAAAGTGAACCGAAGGATGTGCTGTGAACACCAGATTAACATGGCTATGCAAACGAAGACCCCTGGTATTTGATAACTTACTGAGTGAGTGTGATTGCCTGGTCACCAGCTGTTAGAGTGAATCCTGGCAGAGAACAGGCAAAGGGGAAAGTCATCACTAGATTAAATAAGAAAAAAGCAAATAAAACCATCAATAACTCGCTAACAAAATACTTACCTCCCTGTCATCCTCAGGAATCCATTTCTTGTAGTTCTGCAATTCCCTGTTTTCTCTAGCTGAAGAAATGGTGTCATTATATTAAAAAAAAAATGCTGAAAGGATATATCCATTAAATAAAATTTACACAGAATGTCTTCGTATATAATGTTTTTTTTACCCAGGAAGATGAAAGGTACCTTCTTCTAAAACAGCATGGTTGTAGCTTAGTTCATGTATTCCTAAATACAGCTAAGCAAGCTGTCAACTTAAAGATTTGTCTAAGTTAATAGCTTTTCTCTTAAATACAGCCTGTTAATGTTAGCATAAACGAACGGAAGGAGATAAAGAACGCTGTGCGCAACTGAAATTACGGGGTTGATTTTCCGATAGGCAGAGTGAATTTGCTAAAATTAGAAATATTCCCACATACCTGAGTTAGCGTCTTCCTTTTTACTTCGGTGTCACTTGCTACATTAACAGTAGAGTGGTAATGATAGGTGTTTTCTGCCTGTGGGACATGAATGCTGGAAGAATGGGTGGAGGAATCTGGATCCATTCCTGAGATGACAGTACAAAAACCCTTTGCGTAAATTTATCCTTTTAAACCCAAAGGGTCTCAGTTTTGAAGCCTACCTTGTGGTATAGTCTGCTAAATATAATAGTGATGAAAATGCAAGAAAGGAAAACTTTACTCCAGTAGGCACTTTTAAATGACATGTTGTTACTTTGTAGAAGTGAACTCATGCCTTAGTTGTTGTCTAGCTGGTCAAAGCTACACCCACAGTCGCCTGTACCTCCTTTTCTGTGTCTTTCTATGAGGTCGTGATGGTATAATACAACACAGATCTGTGTTGCATCTCAGCGCCATCTTCCCTAGCCAACTTGCCAAACTAACACAACAAAGACGTGGTCTGAGGCATCACATGTTTGCTTGAGATTCCTCCAGTACTTAGGCAAGCCGGGAGGACGTTTGAAAGAGACAAACTGACGTTTCTAGCTCTGAATTTTTGGCTTTGCATTATTTACAATTCAGTATTAAAAAATGCTTGTAGGCTGTCATACATCAAGAAATGTTGGTATAATTTCAAAACAGGGGACTGACCAGAGGGCAGAGCAGAAATTTCAGTTGGTCGGTATGACTTCCTTAATGGCTTCCTTTAGTGAAGTTCAAAGCAGCTAAAGGACTGGGACAAACGTATGATCTGCTGAAGCTCTTCCTGTGCATTTTGAAGGTCTGAGGACACTGTATGAGATGCAAACTACTACTAGATGCAAACTACTTGCTAGCTTTTGTCCCAAGCCTCAGCTGCTTTCCACTGAAGGAACCTGCAGCAAGGCAGTAGGAGACTGCAGCACTGGCAACATTAGGTGAACTCCCATGGTGGGGGCATGAAGCCAGCAGAAACATCTGCAGGATGGAGGGGGCTAAAAACCTGCACAGGACTGAATCCAAGACCTTTTTCTCCGTGGCAGACCTTGTTTATTAGGGTCTGGTGGTTTTGAGAAGGAGCAGCAGGTATTCCTTGTCTGGACCTCTCAGAGCCAGCAAGATGGATCATGCTGGATGGAGCAAGGACATTTGGTTTCCCTGAGGCGCTGACATCTCCAAGGTGGTGATATGAGGCATCAGGAATGGAAACCCACTTCTTTAGGAGAAGGAAAAGCCTGTGAGCTCAGACTCTACAATAATTCCCCTGGCTGTGTGTCTGGCCCTGAGCGCCAGGAGCCCTTTCCAGCTCTGCTTTGCATTTTGCAAGTTGTTTCTAGAAGTGACCACTTTTCATGGGCGTGTCGCAGTGTGATGAATGACTGAGGATGATCAGCGAGGAGAACTGTCTCCACCAAGGCTCTGTGAGTCAGCTACCCCATGTCTAGCTGCTACTTTTCTGCCTTAAAAGCCTCAATATTCTCCACTCGGCTCACCTTCCTGCTGTTTCCTGGTCTCCAGATCCATTAGTCTGTCTGGGCTGGTACCCATTAAACTGCTGAACATGGGCTGCTCCAAGCAATCTAATCAGTGCTGCAGCTCTTGAAGGCAGAAACAGTAAGAAACTGAGTCACCAGAGCAGGCAGTCTGGCCCTTGGATTAAGAGAGAAGTTTTGTGAGGGCTTGTCATTGTTTGTGGAGAACCACGGAAGCTGCTGTGGACAGTATTTGATTGCCGTGACAGTGGTTATTAATAAATACTTTGCTAATGCAAACCAGCAGTATTCCTAGAGCCAACAGTCTTGAGTTTTGCAAGGTTTCCAGCAGCAGTGGTCTCTGTGCCACTTCCCAAATGCAGAGAGGCTTGTGCAACAGGGCAGTATTGTTACCTTACAGCCCCAAGTGAGGAAACCGAGGCACAGGCTTTCAAAGCATTTGGTGCAAGGTTGCTCAGGCAGTCTGTGATAAGACATTGCCTAAGGCAAGTAGATCTGCACGTGTGCTAGGAGGACCATCGCTTGACTGAGCTGCATTTTACACTGGTACCTGTATTTTTTTTCTTGTACGATTTACAACGAGCATTGTAAAGAGTATGTTTAGTGCAAGCCCTTTACCATCAAGTACAGGATTAAAAAGACATCTGGAAAATGTTTAGCTCCTTAAGCCTGTATTGGAGTAGAGCTTTGGGAATGCTTTGTTTAATGCAATACTGACTTTGTCAGTAAAGCTGCTTGGGGTTTGTCCCTCAGATAGTTCTGAGCCCTCTTTGTCAATCAGTGTTACTCCTTTCAAGTCTGTGGTGAGAAAGCTTGAATGCTTTTTGACTGAGGACAAATTTGGCCAGAGCCGCCTTTGGTACATAATAGCGTGTGCATGGTTGCATAGTCACAGCCTTTTCTTGTAGAAGTTTGTTTCTATGCATTCAGGATGGGCACATGCATATTCTGAGTGTTATACCCTTAGTGAGAATCAGCCATTGAAAACGTTTCCTCAAATGTAGCATTTTTCCTATTCATTTCCATAAGAATAAAGTACTGAGACTTCAACTGGACAAAATGAGCAAAATAGCTCACTTCAGGAGATGTTAGTGTTGGTTCCTAGCATAGGGACTGAGTGATCTAAAATGGCCTTTTTCCTGTCCCTTTCCCATGAGTGCAAGGGGGTGTGAGTCCTTTGCTAGGGTACAGCTCTAAGGTGGACACTGATTTGGAGCAAAGGCACATCTAACAAAGTATCGGACAAAATGATGCAATGTTCTCTGAGGCAAGAAAGGTAAAACCGTGAAGTAATTATGGTAAAGAGGAAATGAAGATATTTGCCAGATGGATCAATGCAAGGCTTGGAAGTATCTAAATGTAAAGTCAGCCAGAGTCTCTCTCAGCCATCAGTAGCAAAGATACCGTAAAACTGCCTGCCCGTGGGACTGTGCCAGATACCATGTTTACACGTGAATCATCTGCGGGACATTGGTTAGAAAAAAAATAAAACCAAAGCTGTGACATTGGCCACAGGATGAGTTATTATTCAGCATATGACAGTAATAAACCATGAAATTCCCTTCAGGTTTCCCTCTTCTCCAATTGCTTTTCCTGACCCTGTTCCCTGACAGCCTGCTCTCTCCACCTAATTGTTCCTTTCCCTAATTCTGCAGGGGTTACTAAAAGGCATGGGCAAGTTATCTTAGAATTTATTTTCCAGTTTGGTAACTAGTAACTTTTTCTCAGTGGTAGGTTCTAGGTGTGAGAATGTGATGACTCCCTGGCCTCCTGGCCTCTGCTCTTAGGGAAATGCATATTCTACCATGAGAGAAAACATCTGGAAGTGTAAGGAGAAATATTAAAATCCCTAATGAGTCAGCCAAGCAGCACAGCCAGGTCTATAAAAAAGACTGTGAGTCCACAAGGGATCTTTGTTTGAGGGGACCTGCAAGAAACCCCGTTCTAAAGCCCTAGCAGAGCCATAAGATTCACAGTAGCGACCACCTTTGCGTGACTGTATTTTTGTTGCCCCAAACAGTGATCTCAAAGAGGATGAATGAGAAACCCAAGCTCAGTTTTTCACTCTGCCACAGATCTCCTGGGTGATTGTGCCAACTGGCTTTGGTTGGAATTCATTTCACCTCGCGTGAAGAAGCAAATTGTCTACGCTTTCTTCTTACTTAAGGGAGCAAGGCAGTACCTCCAAAGGACAATTCATTCCACTTACCTGAAGGTGAGGAGAGCTATGCTCTGGAGGTGCTGATCTCCATCCAGGCTCTACAGCAAAACCAGCTGAACTGGCTTGCACTCGGGGACAACCTCTTGCGCATACAATCTGCCTTTCTGCGGTCCCTCGATTGCCACAGTCATGTTGCTTTCAATTCTGAAGCCCAACCTGGATGCTCTTCCCTGAGGAGTAACATGCTCCAGTGCCTCCTGTGCTGAATGTAGAGTGTCCCTGTGAATCGCAAGGTTTACTAGAGACATATTTGGAAGGAGTCAGGCCCTGTCCGTCTCAAGACCTGACCCAGACTGCTAGGCAAGTGTTAAAAAAGAGAGTACTGGAAGGGCATGAAAATACATGAGTAAGTGATGGAATAGTTTGCATTTTTTTTGCTCTAAGAGGGAGAGAGATGATGTAGCAGATAAAAAGAAAAAAAAAGCCCAAACAAACCAACATAAACCAAACCAAACCGCCCCAATGTTTTAACTTATGTACAGAGCAAACTGGATGTGAAGTCCTTGAGGTGCACCAGCACTGTCAGTTTTGTGTGTTCCCTGGTTTGCTGCAAGCCCTGGGCTCCAGTAACCTGTGCTGGACACCTGCCAGTCTGCTCCATGGCTCCACGAGGGAGCGAAGCAGACAGTGCTGTGTATTAGAAACCAAGGTGTAGAAAAGTAGCTGACAGCATGGCTTGCTCCCTGCTGGCTGTGGGTTTAAGCCCTTAAAGCCAGAGGAGCTCAGGAGCTCCCAGAGGTATTTTTTCCTGCAGAACTGGTTTTCACGGTGTCGCAGTGGAGACGGACACGACAAGTAATAGATCATGCAAAATGGCTACTTTATTGTTCTAACACAGCTTTTTAGACCCTTCTTTAGAGTATGTGTTAGTATATGATTGGTTTGGTTAGTAACTAACAATTCATGATTGGTGAGTTCGTTAGGACGGTTCTTCTTATCACTATCTTGTTTTTGTACTGGTCTTCTCGGATCTTTCCAGACTCTTCAAGGATATACTACAAGCTGCTCAAGGTCGCGCTGTTCTCGAACTGTCAGGAATTCCGTAGACTCGTTGCATGCCCCGACATCACAGCAAAGCTCCACTTCCATGTTTCATTCCTACCATTGAGATGAAGCTTTTTTCTCCCCTGTCTCATGAACTAGGGGTGGGATGCCGCTTCCCTGCATGTTGGCAAACACCGCTCGCATTTGAACGCTCTCATACTTCTTGTCTGATCAAGCAGATTCAGGAAGCAGGTAGGAGAGATGAGCCCGTGGCTTGTATCCTACGAAAGAGAGTAGGGATGCAAGCTGGGGGTAATCAAGCTCGCTCTATTTTTATTTATTTATTGATTGATTACACAAGGCCTTTGCTGTTCTGGATTCCAAAACTAGCAATAGTGAAGTGCGTGTGGGAGATAAACAGGATGGTTGTCTATGTGGTATTGGGTCAGGAAAGCAATTGCTTTGCAGTGTTGTGGAAGATGAGCAGTCAGACCCAGCCCTGAGCCTTCTCTTCTCCCCGCTGCACAGTGGCAGTTCCTTCCGCCTGCCCTGGTGTGCCATGTGCCCCGGCCCCTCACCATCTCGAAGGCGCTGAGCTGGGCCCGCACCGCGTTTGTCAGTGTCTTTCTGTCCTGGGGAGACCAGAATGGGACACGGGAGTCCGCATGGAGTCTCAAAAGTGCCAAATAAGAGAGGAGAGCGTTTTTTGTTTTTTTAAAGTGGGTTTGATTGGGTTTTATTGTTTTCTGCTTGGGTTTTATTGTTTTCTTATTGGTGTTTTTAATTGTTTATTGCCCAATCTTGCCAAAAGTTCTTCCCACCAGAGCTCGAGGCTTGTGCTTCTCTAAAGAGCTGTCTCTCCATCTTGAATGTTTCCAGGGATGGGGCATCTACCTTCTTTGATGACCTGTTGCTATACTCTGCGCACTGCGCACCCCCCAGTGGCTTTGATATCCTCAGAGTGGCAAAATGCCACCTGCAGGCCCCAGTAACCTGGGTGGCACTCCAGGGGAGTCCAAGAGTGGTGTCTGGCGGCATCTGGTGATGTCCAGCGGTGTCTGGTGGCCTCTGGCGACCTCCAGCTGTCTCCGATGGTCCCCACTGGTCTCTGTTCATCTCCAGTGGTCTCTGACGGTCTCCGGTGGTGTCCAGCAGTCTCCAGTGGGCTCCAAGGGATTTGTCCTGGTGCTGTGGTGCTGCCGGCCAGAAGATGGCAGCCCTTCTGCTCACCTCTTCCCCAGGGCTGAGGGCGGAGGAGATGGCCCCCCTCGATGAGGGGCAAGGGTGGGAAAGCAGGGCTCATCTGCGGCTGTCAAGCCGGGTGATCTTCCTGATGAGCCTGCCGAGCGGACGCATGTGGCTGTGGATGGCCCACTTATGGCTGGCGTCGGCTGCGGGGGTGGTGCCGCTTGTTGGGAGCTGGCTGTTTAGAGGGTCCCCGAGAGCCCCCGGTGGTCCTGCGGCGCTTTGGGCACCATGGTGCTGGAGGAACCCCGGGCACGGTGGTGTAGTGCCCCGTCAGCCCTGCGCAAGGTGGATGTAGCTCCACTGATTCTTCCTGCTCTTGAGGTGGATCCACCTCCACTGATTCTTCCTGCTCTTGAGGTGGATCCACCTCCACGGGCTCGTCGCCATTCTGTGGCGGGTCGACCTCCGTGGACTCGACTCGCCTGCCGTAGGTAGGTGTTGCTCCTCCCATCAGCCTGCTTGCGTTTTTTTGGGCTGTGGAGGCATCCTCAGTGGCTCCAAGAACCTCTTCTGTCTCTTCCCACTGACCGTGGGCTCTCGCCTCGCTTCGCCGGGTCCTCCTCTACCAAGGACGCTTGGTGTCAGAGTCTCTAGCTGCAGAGCGAGCTGTGGGCCGGCCGCAGGGGTGCCAGCTTGTGTAACGGAAGGCTGGTGACGTCACCACTGGAAGTTGCTGTGGCTGGTATGGTGGCCCATGTTGCCCCATTCCGGGTGGCCATTTTGCTTGCCAGAGAGAAAGGCTGTCCCTCGGGCGCCGGGACTGCCCTCCAGCTGCCCTTGTGTGCCCTGGGCTCCAGCCCCCTCCTCGTGCCAGGCCCGGAGTCCCCTCAACAGGACAGTGGCCGCAGTGTCCCGGGAGGGTCGGGGAGTCTCCGTTAGCCTCCAACCGCTCGGCTCCCTGCAAGTGGCGTTGTCCCCGCACCTGACAGCAGCAGAGAGGGGCAGAGGGGAGGAGAGGGCCTGGCGTCCTCCGGGCTGCTGCGCAGGGGTGACAGGAGGAGTCCACTGTAGGGCCACCGAGGGAGGTCGTTGGGGCCTGGAGGTGGGGTTTTCAGTCTGAGGACGGGGAGGCCCGTGGGAGCTTGCTGTCGCCGGCTACTTCTGGCCTCAGCTACCAAATGGGTGGTTGAAGATGAAGCCAGAGCTGCCCTGGCGTTGCTCAAAGAATAGCTGCAGATGGGTCGTGCCTCTAGACAAGCACGCAGGACCGATTTGATCTCGGCTATGGGCTCTTCAGGGGAGTGCTTAGGGTGAAGGGTGTGTAGGTGCTTGTCTCCCATCAGGTGATTGCCATGTACAGTGTAAAAGCTGCGGGGAGTACCACATCAGTTAAGGAGTAAATAAAGGGAGGTGTTTTTCCTTCCTCCACAGTGACTCAATGAGAAGCAGTCTGCAAACAGAAACCTTGCTGACTGTGGCTGGAAGAAGGAAACTGAAGCTGGCTGTGAAGGTGTTTCTGGTGACGGCTTGCTGTGCCTGTGCTGCCACGGTGACAGCACATCCCAACGTGCCCCTTTGTCCTGTGTCATTCCAGTCCTCTGCTTTCATGGCCTGTATAGATACAGAAGGCAATGCTGACTTCTAACGTGTGCGCTGGTGTCATGGGGGAAGGTGTCATCTCTCCGCTATTTACTAGTTTCCTTTCTCCCTTTGGCTCGTGCTTCTTCTCTCAAGACCACTGTGCAGACCGCATCTGTAGAGGATTGTTTGTGTTTTCTTTGGGTTAGATTTTTGCTAGCTTTTAGGTGAGAGAGAGAGGTGGCGCAGGTGGGGAGGAGGTGCTGATGAGCACTGTCATTTTCCTGTAATGAAAACCATTCTGGATGATGGAGATGTCAGGACACCTTTTCTATCTTCCTGCCATACTTGTTGCCATGATGCCGCGTGAGCAGGAACAAAATAGGAGATAGGTTTAGGCAGTAGTGGCCAGAGGGCAGCTTGTCTCTAGGATATTTCCTTGGCCTGAGTTGATAGGCAAGTAATCTTTATTGGAAAATGTTCTGCTATGAGTGTGCTTGTGAATACTTAGCCCGGTGTAACTGTGACTCCTGGGAGGAGATTAACTCAAGGGCGTGCCTGCCTCTATCAGCTTGATAATAGCTGATAGATGATAGAGATAAAACCTCCTTCGTTTTTCCTCAGATTGCATTATTTCTTCTTTTCTTGGGTACACTTTTAGGTTACGTATGTTATAAAGACTTGGATAATTTTTCTTGAGTCAAGTTATTTAATGAATCACTCAGGACAATTACTATTTGAGTGAATTGACTTTGGTTCTTCATGAACTTCTTCCTGAATACAAAACTGGGTTTGCATCATTGGGAATAAAGGAGAAGAAGGTACTGCGGAACTACCAGGGGGTTCTCTGACTTTATAGTCCCACAGGGAACACTGGAAGTGAAAGCTGAATTTGCCTGCCTCTTCACTGTATGTCAATACTAATACTCTCGATAAAGCCTATGTATTCAGTGCTACATTTTTGCACAGTTTCACAGCAATGTGCAGACATTTGAAAGTAGTACAGGCTCTTCTCTTAACTCATTTCCTCTTTGAGAAGGTACAATATATTTTCTAAAAGGGAGAGAAGATGAAACTATTTCAGTTGACTTGCTTAGACTATGTTCCTTAGGGAGCTACCGCGGAACCGATTCTTGATGTGTGCACTGTGTTGCTCCCTGGAGGTTCACCTTCCCTTGAGGGGCGGCGGGGGGACGTGTGTCATACCGACAAGTCACCTCCAGCAATCATTCCACGGGCTGTCGCTGTGCCCAGGAGGCCCGGGGGTCTCTCCCTGCCCTTGGCGGCCATGCCCTGGGCCCAGCTGCTGGGTGTCCCTGGCGCCTGCTCTGCCACTCAGCTCGCAAGGAGAAGCCTGGTGCTGTTCCTCTTCTCTCGGGCCATGGCAGGAACCAAGCGTGCAGCGCAGAGACCGCCCCTATTAGCCGTCCCCTCTCTGTGCCAGAGCTAAAGCCTATGCAGCCCCGCAGCCAGGAGGAGCAGGGACTTGATGTGGCTGGACACAACCCCTTTTCGTGGGGCGTAAGGGGGGTGATTTCGGCAGCCGCAGCCTGGAGGCAAGCCAAAGTGTAACCAGAGCCATAGGTTGGGATGGTGGGTGCCAAGAGCCCGCCACGGAAGTAAGCCAGGCTTTGAGGAACAAGTGCGCGGAGGTGACCCCGGTGTGGTGGAAGGAAAGGTTGGTCGTATTCAGACGTGGACCATTTGGATCCGTGACCAAAGCCCAGCCAGGCAAAGGACAGACAGCTCTTCCAAACTGTCAAAATAGCCCATTGCTGCTATTGCCGTCACATCCCCTTGTCCCACTGAAACCCAGCTGCGCAGCCTTTCTATTAAACACACGCGTTGGCCGTGTTTATATGGGATACCAAAGGCGCTTCAGCCATGGGTGAAACTTCCACAGCTCACCTGTGACTTGAACCTTTCTGAGAGTTCTTTGCCTACCTCGGTTTGTGGGAAGATGTTCGGATCTTGCCTCAAACCCTGGCAAGTCTCCTTTTCCTTTAGGATTTAGTATTTTGAGTACTGAGAGATTAAGAGAGGTAGTCTCCTTGCCATTTTGTGCGTTGGTGCCAAAATGGATCTGTACCTTCAGACTATGTAAATAAGGGCATGTAGGCCACAGACATTCCTTTGGTTGTGGTGATGCCAGAGGTGAAAGACAGGGGTTTGGTTCCCTCTGCAGGAACTCTGCAGAGATGTAGAGAGCATGCACGGTTTCCTCACCGTTCCTTACCAAGGCACCAAGGGACACTTGCTACCACGCTGTCAGGGGAGGTTCAGACTTGACATGAGGAGACATTTCTTTGCCAAGAGGGTGGTCACACCCTGAAACAGGCTTCCTGGAGAGGTGGTGGATGCCCCGTGCCTGTCAGTGTTGAAGAGGCATTTGGACAATGCCCTTAATACCATGCTTGAACTTTTGGTCAGCCATGAAGCAGTCAGGCAGGAGGACTAGTAGGAACTTGTAGGTCCCTTCCAGCTGAACTATTCTATTCTCATTCAGAATGTGAATAGAGAAGAAGAAATAGTTTTTCCCACTTTGTTGGAATTTGACAGAAAGTAAATTAAAGATGCCTTGTCCAAAGTTGCACAGCAGTTTAGCAATTGCATTTCAAAACGGTGTTTTGGCAGTTGAAGAAATTACACTGCCAATAGAGCTGTTTAGGAAAAAAAAGGAGTAGTTTTGCAGAGGATGTGTGAAGGCCTCTAGAAAAACATCTTTAAAGAGCCTGTGGATGTTTCCCATGGAAAGCACTGATTTTGTTTGAAAGCTAAGGCTCTTTCAGCTTGGGCATCTTTTAGTTTTAGAGCAAAAACTTAGTATTTCTCAGAGGAAACAGGAACTCGTACAAATTGAGTTGAATCCTCAGCTTCCTATTTAAAAATGTCTTTAAGGGAAGTGTACCATCAGGCCACAACTGTGCAATGGCATTAGTCCCGAAGTTAATCCCGATGGCATTAGTCCCTAAATTAATCCCAGATGCATACCAGTTCACAAGGAAGCCACCTACTTGGTTGTCTGATTCATGAAATCTCCCCTGGCATGTAAGGCTCACATTGAATCCCATCCTACCATCACCTTTAACACACTTGTTTTACCCACACTTTTATGCTTCATAAAATGAGCTTCCATAAGTGTTAGCAACTCCAAGTCAGCACCCATTCTTTTGATAAAAATAACCTGCTACGAGTGTCTGAGCAATCATAGTTAAATTATACCACCACTTCCATACAGTTCTGTAACAATATTCCTCTAGTGGTTCTGATACAACAGAGCTTCTCTATCTAATAGTTAATGGTAACACACTTTGATAAGTAAGGAACACATAGATCAATATACTTTTCCAGGGGAAAATATTTTAAAGACTGTACATTAGTATAAATCAGAAGGCAAAACCCCTCAAAGTCTGGAGGAAGATGCAAAAGTGCTTCTTTGCAAGAGGGTTTTTGTCCACTCTTACTTAAGTCAACTGAAGGGAAGATCTGAATAAAGCCACGGTGCCTTCTCCCACCCGACTCTGGCCATTCACCGAGATCCAGTGCTTAGCGCTGTTCCCAAACAGTTTCCACTGAGACCGGATGAACTGTCAGATGCTACCATGATTTATAAACTTAAGCTCCCAGTCTCTCCTGCCATTTCCACATCCACTTCTTCCCTTTCTGATAAGGCATGAATCATCATCAGAAATCCCTCTCCAGCCCATTAACAACCTAAACATTGCACAGGCTCATAGAAGTACACAGGTGACTATCGTTACATCTGCCTCTGTATTAGAGGGATCAGCACTGTAAAAATACCTGCAGTCAGCAAATATTCGTGTTGCATTTATGAGCATTTTCATTCCAGTACACACATTATGAAACAATATTATGGTGGTAGGAAGGCTAGGTAGGTATTCCAGCAAGGAAGACTGCTTTGCTGCTATATTAATACCTTATATTATAGTACAATAATCCTGTGCTCTACAGAGTCTCAGACTGGTTCATTGGAGTGGGGCGGGGGGGAAGTGTATGGCTTTAAACAGCTTGCAGTATTGGGTCAAAAAAGGCACAGATGTTGTAGTAAATCCTTGAAACAACATAAACTCACCATGCTCATCTGAGCCTATCCAAAAAAGTATTCACCGTGGCCAGACCAAGGGTTCTGTGCTGTGCCTGGCTAATTCAACAGCAGGGCACCCTGCGTGGGAGAACCACTAATCCTGAAACGTAGCATTAAAGAAGACGAGACCAAGGCTACAGAGACTTTTGTGAAACTGAGCATAAGAAAAGAATCATACCTTCCTGAGCCTCAAAAGAATTTCTACAAAATCTTAGATATTTCTGCGATGACTTCAGGAGATAATCTTACAGCAAGTGACTCCTAACAGAATTTTCAGATGCCTTTAGGAATAAGGAAGGACTCTAGTAATCTCTCACCCTCATAGGCAGTCTCAAGAAAGCATATGCCTGAGAAACAGAGGAAAACCAGAGTGAGGAGATGGGGAAGTCGAGAACGTTATTCGCAGTAGCTGCTCTCATTCGACCAGATCAAGACTGGCACAGTGTTAGCAGAGGTACGGAATAGATGTGAAAGCCTCAGACGTTTCTGCCCAGCGGGTAACACTGTGGGATGTAAATGGTAAGACTGCATGCATTTTTTTCGCAACACAGTAAAAAGTGAAGTTAAAAATACCAAATCCACCAGACCAAAAAGATTTCCATCCTACGCAAGTTATGAGAGGAAAAAATCCTCTCAGGAGATTGAAAGAGAGGTACTCCATAAACACGCACATCTGTGGTTCCCAAGCCCATCGTTCAAAACTTCTGTCATCAGTTTATTTTCTCCCATGGGTCTTCTCCAATTCAGTAGCTGTCACTCCAGTGAAAACCACAACACAAAGCTGACATTTATTGAAGGTGGGCAGGGCCCCGTGAACTCTACTGTGGCAGTGCAGACAAATCTAAACATCATCTTTACTCACAAATTTCCATTCAGTTCAGTGAAAGCAGAATTGCCTCTGAGGTGTGGGAATAATAAAGAGAAAATTCTCCTTTCGGTTGCACCTAAGAACAGGCTTGCAGAGGCGCTGGTGGGAAGCCTGCTGGAAACCAAGGGGCCGCGTGGGAGTCAGGGAAAGCAGAATATGCTTTCCACCACCTAGAAAAGGAGCATGTGGATGGGGGAGGAGGATCGAGCAAGAGAGGAGGAGCTGAGACTTTGCCAGAAGAAATAGGAGGGCCCCATGGTGCTGACCGCCCAGGAGTGCTCCGGGATGTCACGGGGAGGCTGGCACGCTGGTTCGAAGCACAGACCGCTTTCCCCTGCTCCTTTTCCATGCGGGCACCAGGACACGGTAAAGCAAAACCCGGGCAAGGTCAAGCTGGACTTGAGTGGCACGAGTGAAAGGGACAGGTGCCCGAGCGATCTTCTCTTCTGTCCTGCCAGTCAGAGGTAGGGGTGCGTAACCGAAAAAGCCGGTCGAAGAAACTCTCTGAGGCTCGATTTTGGAGTTTTAGAAAGCAGGCATTCTTTATTGCAGCGCTGGATGCACGGGGGATCGTTCTGCCTATCGTGCATACCGTTACCTACAGCAAGGCAAGCTTATATTGTTCTAATCATATACTTATTTATGTTATCCTTGACATAGTGTCCGCCCTTTGGGCATGCGCAGTGTGGCTCATCTCTTTTTCCTAGTTAGCTAGCCTTGGCAGGTTTTAATGGCTGGATGCACCAATGTCTGTCCCAACAGCAGGTGGGGGACAGGGCTCTGCCCTTCGTGAGACCCCCAGCCCCTGGAGTGGTGGCTGGAAGATGGGTAGGTCAAAGGACCCTGATGGGAGCCCTGCAGGGCCTCATCCATTGGACCGACGGGCACCTTCCCTTGTCACACAGAGCATCTCATGGGCTGGAAAAGGGATGCTCTGGAGAGCTTCTGGCAAATCTCTGGAGAAGAGCTTCTTCCCGCCCCTATCCCAGGGGCTTTCTCGGCTCTGGTGCCCTTCCCAAGGACAGCCCCACAGGTGGGTGCAGGAAAGAACAGGCAGCAGCCACAGCGGTCAGCACGGCAGGAAAGCCAAGGATAAAGCCTTATCACCCAAGTGGGATAAAGCCTTAATAACCAAGTGTGCTGCTCCTCGGACAGGAGTATTCCTGCCTAAGCTCACCACACTTTTCCTGCATTTCCCTGTGGCTTTCGGCAGGATATGAATCGCTCTTCAGTGCTGGTGGTCGCTCCCCTCTTTCAGTAACAATTGCAAATTTTCTTCCTGTTGGACCCGCCTCAGTTCCAGTCTCTTGGGGATTGAAAGCTGGCACAGCATGGGTGCCAGAGGCGTTCCCACAGCTTGGCTGGCGTCCACAAGGAGGAGTCTGTCTTTAGCCACGATGGTCATTTGCAGGGAAAACAGCTTGTTGTATTGACCAGGACCCTACGCGGACAACAGAAGAGCAGGGATGTGGCCATTTGCCACAAGTCCAGTGGAGCAGGCTGCTCAAACACAGCCCACGGTGACTTTCTGTGCTGCTGGGCCTGTGGGGACAAAGGATTAAGCCTGAATTACCTACATGAAATAGAGCTATCGCTAGCCTCGTGCAACGGCACCCAGGAGCTGGTCCTGAAAACCACCAATCCAGGACACGGAAAGCTTTTAACCGCTGTGGCTATTCTGGAATAGACTGTGCCGTGTGCATCCATTTCTATTAACAACGCTTCTCCTGCAGCCCAAAAGGAGTTTGAGAGCTTGCTTATGGCTAAAGGGGGTTGGCGGCCTCGGGTGGTGGCTGAGGCTTGGGGCTTGCATTGCCCGTGACCAGCTATGATCACAGAGTGAGAGA
Organism: Haliaeetus albicilla; assembly: GCF_947461875.1. Lineage (NCBI taxonomy): Eukaryota > Metazoa > Chordata > Aves > Accipitriformes > Accipitridae > Haliaeetus > Haliaeetus albicilla. The sequence continues at coordinate 116,774 of NW_027212478.1, read as the reverse complement.
GGAAAGACTTTCCCTGGGGAAGAGGCACCAGGGAGTGGTTGAGGTGGAGGAAGACTTCACCATGGTTTTGCTTGTAGGTGGAAAGTTCTGGATCAGAGAGGAATTCTACATCTTCCGTAGCATGGCACAAGTAGAGTCTTCTGTTGGTACCAAGTAGAGGCAGAATGTCAGGCAAAGTGTCTCATTGAATGGGAATGATCTGGGGAAATTTACTTGGCTATTAAAAGCCCCATTGCTCTAGCAGTTGAATCTTTTTTCTCTAGTCCTTTTTTTTTTGGAAGGGGGTGGCAGGAGGGGCATGGATAATTTATCGTCATACCTACAAAAACAGGCATTGTAGCAGTCAAGATGGAATACGCCTTTCTCACGTACCTTTTCTTTTTTGAACATGCTGAATTCAATCTGCTGATCAGTAGCCCACTGAGTTCAATAGACGCCTTGGATTTTTATCCTTCGGCTCAAGAGCTAGACCCAACCTCCTGTCGTTGGTGTTAGCACAATTAATGCAGATAATCTGCTATCTTCTACCTAATAATCTAGGCTACATCCTACCTAACGATCTATGCGAGAGTACAACCCGATCCAATGTTACACGCAACATCAGCACTGTGAAGAGCTGTGACATTCAAATGAAAAAGGAGACATTTTGAACACCTTTTAAGAGCTTGCAGGAATACAAAGGGGAAGCACTGTGTAAATAATACTCAAACCAATATGGATTTTCCCCCTAAATTTCTGAACCTCCTGTGACAAGTGATGGCCTATCAAAGTGCATGTCTGCCACCCCTGCACTGCACCACGCGGGACCTGTTCACATTCCCTGGTCTGGGAGATGGGGCAGAGCGGACCCTCCGGCAGCTTGTGGCACACAACCGGGAGGAGAGGCTCATGTGCCGGAGGGTCCTGCTGTCAACCCGGGGGATCGTGACAGGCTGGAGAAAGGGGCTGACGGGAACCTCCTGTAGTTCCCCAAGGGGAAGAGCAAAGTCCTGGAGACCTGGGGAGGAAGAAGCCCTTGCACCAGTAAGTGCTGGGGTCACCCAGCTGGAAAGCAGCTGTGCAGACACCTGGGGTGATGGTGGACACCAAGTGGACCGATTTCGAGCCAGAAAAGTGCCCCTGGGGCAAAGGCGGCTCACTGCCTCCTGGGCTGCAGTAGGCAAAGCGTTGGCAAGAGGTGGAGGGAGACGGTCCTTCCCCTCTGCTGGGTCCGTCCAGCCCGCCCGGGGCTCCCCAGTGCCAGGCAGAGACGGCCATACTGGAGAGAACTCTCACCCCGGTGCCCCTCCCACTTTCCGTTGGGCTCAGAATGTTGGTCCGTTGGGCTCGGAATGTTGGTCAGTTGGAGCCCACAGCCACCAGAGACAGCAGCACGGAGCTGTGCTGGCACGCAGGAGCGCTGGGAGGAGGCAGGATCTGGCCGAGCAGCACCTCGCCGGCACCGGCACCTCGCCTCCCATCCCCGCTGTCGCCGACTGGCCCGCGTCCTTGGTCCACGGCGAAGGTCCTCCTCTCCCGGGCAGGATGGGCCAGGCCAACTGCTGCTGCGGCTCCAGGTGGGCTCTCCCTGTGCCTCGGGGGCACGGCCGGGACCCGCGGCAGCGGCGGCGGCCTTTCTCATGCCTGCCGCTCTCTGCTCTGCAGGGAGGCTCTCACCGACGCCGAGCCGGTGCTGAGCACGGACGTGCGGCTGACCCGGGGCCGCAAGAGGAGCGAGAGACGCCTTCTCCTCCTCCAGGAGGAACTGGTGATCGCCAAGTTGCAGTAAGACCCTCAGAGCCCAGCTGCCTTTCCCCCAGCCCCGGCCCTGGCCCCGGGGCAGGGACACCCCGGCAGCAGCCCCAGGCCCCGGCACCTTGGTGGGTGCTGGAGGCGCCCATCGCTGTCCGTCCATCCCAAGGGCAGGTGGGGGACAGGGCTCTGCCCGGGGGGACCCCCAGGAGGCCACCTCCAGCTCACCGCCGGCCTCTCCTCTCTGCTCTCTGCAGACGCGGCACCAGCGTGCGCCCACAGCTCCGCCTGGCCCTGGACCAGCTGTGGGTGCTGAGCGGCGGAAAGGAGGCGGCGGGGGACGAGGAAGAGGAGGAAGGCGGTGATGAGGACAGGACCTCCATCCTCCTCGTCTGGCCCAGCGGCTCCTGCGTTGCCACTTTCCCGTGAGTGCCACGGCCGGGCGGGAGACGTTCCCAAGCACGCCCACGCCATCGTGAGAACGGCCTTTGCCCTGCGTGCAGAGCCTGGGCAGGGAGCAAGCAGCACGCCGGCAGGGAGGGATGGGGGCATGGGCAGGTCCCGCATCCCCTTTGGGTCCCCAGAAGGGGAGGGCGAAAGCAGCTGCTCTGGCAGGACACGGGGAGCCAGGGCTCGGGCAGTGCCTCTGTCCTGCCCCACGGGGCTTCGTCCCGCTCCGGCGTCCTTCCCCACGGGGCAGGGCTGCGCAGGCGCCCGCCTCTGCCCACGGGCTGGGGGGCAGCGGGGCCTGACGTTGGTTCTCCTCTCTTTCTGCAGCTCCCGGGCGCTGAAGGAGCTGTGGGTGGGCACGCTGCTGGGGTAAGCCGCGGGGATGCTGCAGGTGCAGCCGGATGGGGGAACACAGCTCCCCAGCTGGGGAGAGGTGCCCCCGCGGCTGCCGGCAGCTCTCGCTCGGGCAGAGCTGCCGCACAAGGGAGAAGAGGCGGCTTGGGGCTCAGCCAGCTCTCTCCCTGTGCCTTCCCGGCGCACAGGACACCAGAAGGAGCCAAGAGAGCCCGGGTGACGCCTGTCCCGTCAGTCAGGCTCCTGGAGAAGGAGCTGGGCCGCCGCCACGCCGTGAGTGCCTGCCCGGTCTGGGCTCTGCCCCCGAGCCCTGGTCCTCCAGCCGAGCGAGCGGCAGAGGCATCGCTGCTCACCTGCCTCCGCTCCTTCTCTCTTGCCCAGTGGAGGACATTCAGCTCCGGGAGCCTGGAGAGGCTGATGGAGGGCCAGGCCGAGGTGAGAAGGGCTGCCTTTCACCCGCCTCTGGCTGTGCCGGCACGTGCGGCCAGTGGGGTGAGGGATGGAGGGAAGGGTGGTGCCACTCGGGGAGCGGAGAGGGTTGGGGAGCCACCGGGAATGTCGGCACATCCTCGACGGCGGTGCTGGGGGGAAACCTGCCCCGCGGGGCAGAGAGCCCGGGAGGGCAGAGGGTCCCGGCTCTGCCGCGCTCAGGCTGCCGGTGCCGGCTGGCAGCTCGCCGGCGGCCCTTTGCGCTGCGGGGCTGCTCTCTGAGCGCAGCCTGGTTCTTGCAGGCTGGTCCCAAGCAAGGGCCTCCGACGGTCCCACCGAGCAACGGAGGGGGACTTTGCCACGCACCGGGTGAGTTTCGGGAAGAACGGTAAGCTCCTGCAAGCGCTGGAGCTGTGCTCACTTGTCCCTCGAGTGTCGCCATGCAGGTTGGGCAGCCCGAGGCAGGACGTCACCTCCAGGAGGAAGGACACCCGCTGGGCAGCGGCCGCTGGACGTGGTTCTGCGGGGACACGGAGCCTCTGCTGCTGCCCATGGCTTGGAGGAGGACAGGGCGAGGGCTGGGCCAGGCTCTCCTCTCCTGGTGGCGTGCCGGCTCTCAGGAGCCTCCCAACTGGAGCTGCTGAGCCGGAGCTCAGAGTTCCAGCTGCTGGCTCCCTGCCCGTCCTGCTGCACCGCTCAGCACCACGCTGCGGGCAGGGCAGGCCCCGGGAGCGCTGGCCTGGCGGTCTCTGTTGACAGGCTCTTACTCTGCTTTCCTTTGCAGCAGGAGGGAGCAGCAGCAGGAGGAGGAAGAGGAGGGGGCCGCCCTGGCCCTTTGCTCATCGGAGGACCCCGGCCACTGCCCAGGCGCCAGGGCAGGCGGGCTCCGGCTGCAGCAGGGCGCTCTTTGGCCAGCCCCTGGCAGCCCTCTGCGGGGAGGACGGCTCCCTGCCCCGGCCCATCCAGGTAAGCCAGCCTGGCCGGGGGGGTCCCCAGCCCTCCAGATGCTCCGTAGAGGCGGTGGGAGCCCTCCCTCCGGCTGCTGCACAGGGGACACGGGCGTCCCCAGGAGCTCCGGGGATGGCGGCTTGGGCTCTTCACCCCCAGCAAGGAGCCCGCTCTGGGGCAGTGCTCTGGCCACCGCTGTCGGAAGGCAGCTCCTCAGCCAAGCAACTGTCCTCCTGCCTCTCCTGCAGGAGCTGCTGGCTGTCCTGCACCGGGAAGGACCGTCGACGGAGGGGATATTCCGAAAAGCCGCCAGCGGGACGGAACTTCGGGAGCTGCGGGAGGCCCTGGACCGCGACGCCAATGTTGACCTGGGAAGCCAGCCTGCACTCCTGCTGGCCGCCGTCTTGAAGGTGAGCGCTGCTGACCTGCGGCTGGAGGAGCTCCTGGCCAGCCTGGAAACTTCAAAGGCTCACCCGGAGCCCTTGGCATTGCAGGACTTCCTCCGAAGCATCCCCGACAAGCTGCTGGTGACCCACCTCTACGAGGACTGGGTGGCAGCCATGGAGAGGACCAGCAAGGAGGAGAAGGTCTCCGAGCTGAAAGCGTAAGTGCGGGCAGCAGCCTGCCTGTTGAGCAGGAGCCCTGACCGCTGGCTGAGAGCACCTGGAAAGCTGCGCAACTCAGCCGCTGGCTCCCCCCTGCCTTGGACAACAGGCCTGGGCAAAATCTGCTTTGTCAACCTGGTGTCCCTGTTCCCTCAGGGTGGCCGAGAAGTTGCCTGCAGCCAACCTCTTCCTCCTCAAGCGGCTGCTGTCCCTCCTCCAGCACATCGGCCACAACGCAGCCACCAGCAGGATGAGCTGCAGCAACCTGGCCATCTGCCTTGGGCCAAACCTGCTGAGCCCACCCAACGAGGACCTGCTCCCGCTCCAGGCCATGCTGGAGGTGACCGAGAAGGTGCGCTGTGTTGGCAAGCCGGCTGCAGCCTTGCCGGCCCATCCGAGCTTGGCTGCTCAGAGGTCCCTGGCTGCCTCCTCCCTTGAGCAAATGCCGGTGGGGTGGCTGCCCGCAAAGGCAGCCCCACAGCCACAGCCGTCTGTGCAGAGGCAAGGGTCGGGAGTGGGAAAGGCTGCTTGGTACAACTTCAGGCAGCTGGGTTGAGACCAAGGGTTTGATGTGTGCAGGTGAACACGCTGGTGCTGTTTATGATTGAAAATTGCGGTGACATCGTTGGGGAGGAGGTGGCTGGCCGCTCCTGTCCATCAGCTGGGGAGTCGCCAGCCCCCACGGACGGAGCCAGAGGTATGAGGAGGAACTGAGGGCTGTCCCAGGCTGGGGCTCTGGATACCAGAAACCTCAACATCAAGAAGAAAACCAGTGTAGGGCTTGGGGTGGGTTTTGCTTTAGGTGTGCCTTACTTCCAAAGGCTTCACTGCTGCACATGGTTTTGCTTTCTAGACCTGCGTTTGGAAGAGCAAAGTGGCCCTGCAGGCAGAGGAGACCAGGGCCACCAGGCAGAAGCCATTCTGCATGCATCCCCCTCTCTGGACGTCCTCAAAGGAGCTGGGGGAGACATGGTGGCGGAGTCCAAAACGACAGAGGTATGTCAGCTCTGCTCCACAAGCACCGTGACAGCGTCTCTCGGGTAGGAGGGTAGTTTCTGAGGAGGCCAAGTAGCTGCTGGGCCTCCTCCGGCCAGCCGATGGCTTGTGCGTTTGGGGTTCCTCCTCCTCCCCCACGGAATCATACATTGTACGGAAAACTGGAAAGGTCCTTTCTCAAATGCATTAGGCATGTGCTTAATCCAACCAAATACCTACAAAAAGACAGCGGGGAGTAGCTGTCAACTTGAGAGGGCTTTTGCTCAGATCCTCCTTCATCACAGTTTCATCAAGTCTGTTTTGGGGTGGGTGGACTGTGCAAAATGTGGACGATGCGAAGCAGCATCTTCCCTGGAGAGCTAAGGTGGCAATTTGGCAAGCAGTCCCTTACTACTCCAGGCCGTCCCTTGCCACCCCTTAACTCCAACAATTCTGGTTTAGGCACCTCCAGCTTTGCCTCCAGCCACCCTCAAGAGCACAGCAGAGGCCCTGCCACGCCCGCAACAACTGGGCAGCGTTTCAGAGGAAAGAAGGTAAAACGAGTCACTTTGGGTTAAAATCAGAACTGTCTCCGCTGGATCGTGGCCTTACCTATCTAAGCACACTGTGGGATGGAAAGGTTTGCAGGCTCTCCTCGGGACAAGGAAAAGAGAAGAAACCGAAGGAGGAAACAGGCCTGGGGAGACGAAAGCTGTGCAGAAAAAAAGAGGAGGAAGAGAGAAAACGTATTGGGGGATCGCAAACGGAAAAGATGCAGGAAGGTCCGGCAGGTCGAGAAGCCCAGGTGCGTACCAGGCTCTGCTGCTGCGCAGGGTCTGGCAAGAACCCCGTGGCCGCTCCCCAGGGGCTCCCCATCGAGCCCTGCTGCGTGGCACAGGGGCCCTGTGCATCTCTGCGCGCGCACAGCTCTCTAGGGGCATTCCCTGTGGGGATAAGGCGCCAGAGCCCTCCCCTCGGCAATGCCAGCCATAGCTCGCTCTCTTCTGGGCTATGAGCAATTCCTCGTCAACGGTGTTCCCCAAAGAGAGGGCAACCAAACCCTGCCTCTTCCTGCCGCTGTGCATTCAGCAGTGCTCTCTGACTCTGTCCTTGTAGGTGCCGTTTTCCTGTTACCGGCTGAACCCCTGTGAGTCCTGGGCCCACCCCCCACCGCAGTTGATGTTCTCAATAAAACGATATTTTCTCTCTTCTGAGTGTGTCCGCCATCGGCTGTTCTGGAGCGGGGAGCTGCTGTTTGGGGATGACCCCTGGGGGAGGAGTTTGGGATCGTGCCTTGTCCCAGCATCCTTGCCGGCGGGCATGAGGGCTGAGTTCAGGTGCTTTAGGAGTGAAAGCAAGGCACAGAGTTGCACAGGAGGGTGGAGGTTGGAAGGGACCCATGGAGCTGCAACTGGTCACCCAGCTCCTGCTCAGATTTTGGCTAATACTCATCTTGTGCTAAGGCCTGCCGTATGCTTGGAGCCATGCCATTATCTCACGTAGAGGGCAACATGTAGGTACAGCAGGTTGGCCAAGAAGGGCTAAAGCTCCTTATGCAGCCATGGTCACCTGCAGCTTGTTGTCCCCTGTGGCTGTCATCCTTGCATACCGATTGTCTGGTAGTTTCTTCAGAACCCCCTCGCTCACACCGATAATATATAAATAATATATAAATGGTATAAACCAAACTTCCACACTGGGCACTATAACTACTCCTCTCAAATGATGCACCTCTTATTGATCACAGAGAGCAACAACAGGAAGGTTTGATTCAGTTTGCACAGAATAACTGAACTAAATATTCTGCTGTCTATGGAAATGCAATTTTAAAAAGGGGCTTAAAAAACCCAAGCTCTTTGGAACTGCACTAGGTTCTTTCCCCTTGACAGGAACAGCAATGCTCCACACTTGAAGTGAACCACTGACAGGGTGCATTTTCATGTTAATTGTTGCAGACACTGGCAACAGGAAACAAAGCACTGTAAATATCACTCCTTTCCTGCCTTTAAGAACTTAACAGTGATAGTCAGACATGGCAAGGGGAAAAAAGTATGTAGCAGAAACAGAGCTATGAGGGTGCTGAGGGCTGGGGACCTCAAAAGTCTAGGCTTGTGCTTTTGCACATCCACTCAAGCTAGTGCTGGCTGAATACAAAACACAGGTGCTGTGATTCTCTGGCATTCCCTGCCCATTGTGCATTTTGTATGAGGGGCTTCGAAAACAAGAATTAAGGGAGAGAGTCTCTGGCATGAAGGTGGAGAATTGATGTATGAATACAGCTTTCCCTTGAGAAAGAAAAAATGACTGTTGCCCATGACAAGCAATCAGAAGGATGCATCTGGTACACTATTAGGAGACGGGTACATGGGATAAAATGAGACTAGATATATGTGAGACTTTGAATAAGATGGAGAATCCAGTGACGGGTGGAGCAGTTGCAGAGGGAGACCTTCATAGCAGCATTTTGCACAATATTACATGTGAAGACAAGGAGAAAGGGGGGGGCAGGGTTGATTTTCTTCCATGGTTTTGGGGTTCTTTTTGGTCTTTGCATCTGGGGGTCTGTTGAAACCTCTGTGTCTGAACATGGAGAGATTTTCGTTGAAATGCTGTATACCTTTGAGGGCAACCCAAAGCATAGCCTTATACTTACATATCTGGTACAAAGCATAGAAATAACAGACTTTGAGAATGGCCATAGTAACCAGACAAGACACAAAGAGTTTCTAAATCCCAGTAGCCCAATGGATAATAACGCTGGAGGCAGGTTCATGCTGTAATTTGTATTCAAAGCCTGAATACTACAGAGAGACCATTTCTTGTACCTGGAATTCAGAAGAGACCCACTATGAAGATACAGCTGGAAGTTAACAAATAGGTGTGATCTCTTATCACCTTAATATCTGAGATGAGTCAGTTTGAGTTTTCATTTTCTCCAAATAATATACAGCAATCTACGGGAGGAAGTGAAAACTGCAAAAATGAGTAAGGAAAGATTGTTTGCTCTTTCTTATACACGGGAATTAGCAGGCAACACATGAAATTATTAATCACAATAAAGGAAAAGAAGAACATCTGCACACAATACGTAATTAAATTGTGCACCTCCTTGCCACAGGATGTTTTGGATAGCACAAGTATGAATGGGTTGAAGAAGCAATTAGACAGAATCAGGGAAGGAAGGTCTCTCGTGGGCCATTAAGCTCTAGGAAGCAGGAACAGCCTCCAGAAATCCCTGAACTAGTGACTGTCGGTATAGAGGGTACAGCAGGGGAAGGAGCATGCTATGCTTATTGCATTTCTTATGCTTTTTTCCTACACATCTTTCACTGTTCAGATTCAGAGACAGGACGCCGAGCTGAACGAACCTTTGGTATGACCCCGTGTGGCTATTCCCATGAATTATACAAGACACAGTCCCCTACATGCTATGGATGCAATTCACATTCACGCAGAGCACTGCCTTATGGCCTTGCAAATTCTGCTGAGTATTTACGGTGAGAATTTAAGCAGAACCTATGTGGCTGAGTTCATGCATAGACGTGATCCCATTTCACCCTATCTGAAATTACATACTGCCTCCTCTGCGACGGGTTTTTGGCTTGGGTGCAATTTGATATGCAATTAGTCAAACATCTTCTCCTGCGATATCTGTCCTGTTGTGAACAATTAGCGTTGCATAAGGGAATACATTCTGAGGCTTGAATCCCAGGGACTCCTGTCAATTTGCACTGACAGCATGCTTACAAGGAAGGAGCTGACAGGTCCAGCTGGAATTGAGTGTTAGCAGCCACAGAGGCGGCCACACACCAGCCCACAGATGGTCCACTTCTTGCTCACATTCTTAGCTTTGCCTGCCTTGAGTGTCCTTTTGTTTTGATATAAATGTTACGCAAGCTAAAGAATGTGTTTGAATTTCCAGAAATGAACTTCCTAATGTTTCAGCTATGGGCTAAGACCACCATCAGAGTTCTTTGATATTTTAGTGTGCAACCCATGGGAAGGAAATCGTCGGGTTCTTAGTTATACACAGGATGGCTTCTTCTTGTCAGAGAAGAGGGGACCAGCAGGTAGGAGGCTGACCTGGTGTTGTTCCCAGGATGGCCAGGTTGCCTGAGAGCAAACTCCACCTGAAGAAGGGACAACCTGACTTTGCAAGGAAGATCAGTTTGCTTCTAACAGTGGTTCTTCAAAAAATCCTGCTTCATGGTGATGAGCACAATAAGAGCTTTAATTTAACACGTTCTATGTTGCTATTGAGCAGTATGCTCAGATAGGAACAGGCCATGAGATCTGCTGAGTGAAAACACAGCCTCTCTTTTTGATTATCTGAAAAATTAGACCTGATATTTCACTTAGCGTGGGAAACTGCTTTGACTTTTGACTTCTTTTTTTTTAAATAGAATTGTAATGTACAGAGATATTTTGAAATAAAGATGGAGTCTGTTGCACTCAGAAATGCATCTCTCAGTTCCCATTAGTTACTTCTTTCGTGTTTATTTTTTCCCAGGCTTTCCAAGCATATGTAAAGTAATTCAGCAGTTCGGTTCTGCTGTTTGTTAGGAATCCATCTGGCAAGTAGTCTGGATGCAAGAAGTTAAAGCTAATGCATTTCATCTCACGGGCAAAGAGCGTGCACAGTCTGTTGCTGCAGCTCAGCTGCCACGCACTACCTAGGTAAACCACAATGGCTTGATTGTACAGACACCAGCTTAAACAAGGCTTCAGGCAGCCTCTGCCAGCTTAAGAGCCAGGATCGACGTCTCCCCCAGTTGCCAAAGCAAGGACTGGTTTTAAGTAGTGCCGTTCCATCTGTGCACAGAGAGCTTATGCCGTCCAGCTCATCCATTTTCTGTAGATCATGAACAAATACGTGGAAGGTCTCAGGGTGAAAGCTGCGCTCCCTGCTCTTCACGCTCTGCCTCTCCCTTTCCAGTCTCTGGTACTGAAAGCTGCCCACAAATGTAGCAGTCATAATTCACAGCAAAATCCCTTTAAATGGCCCACTGGGTTATATATTTGGCAAATTTCCACTGGTTGGTGGAAGTTTGAAGAAGCCTAGCATCTACAGCATAAATACAACCAAAATGGAGAGATGATTGTGGGTTATTACTGGATTTATATACAGTCCTAATTCTTGTGAGGATTGTGCAGTTTTGCTGAAATCTGTAACGGTAGATGAGGCAGATTAAAATACTTCAGAAGCTTACTCCCCAAACAGAAAATGTGTTGCACAGTGTCATTACCAAAAAGAATATAACTCTTCGTTACTGTTATAAATCACACTAAAACAATTTCCTCCCTCCTTTGGGTATGCTGTATTTCAAAAGTAAGTGTGACAAGATGTGGGTTTTGGTGTCAGATTAAGTTTACCTGATTACTGATTAAATAAAATTTAAAAAATGCTGAATTCATCCATATTTGGAGTATCTGTTCTTGTACTTCCTCCATACCATGTAGAACACCTGATAAAGTTGAGACAGCATCCCTTGCCACCTAAGAGAAAGCTGAGGTGTTTCAAGCCACAAATGCATACAAAGGCTTTGAGAAGTATCGGTTTCCTCAATTTTTCCATGGGATCCAGTCATTTTACCTCAATCTTCACTCCATTTCCAGTTAGGCTTATGCGGTGTACTGTATGCATAATTGTATCTGTGACATAGGAAACATGCTGAGTTTTAAGATGTACAAGGACATATGCATATATAGTTATTTTCATTAAGGTAGCTGAGTCATAAGGCATTATGTCTAGTAAGGCGTCAATTAAGCTGTAGGGTGGATTGTTTTATGAAGTGCTGGACGTGCGAGAGGAGCTCAGCTTTTGTATTTCCCTTAGAGAATAAGGCACAATTGATAACGTATTGCCTAGTTGGCATTTTTTCTGAGAAAGTCCCTTGTCAACTGAGTTTAGGAAATCAAGCTTAAACTTGCAACAGAAATGAATTAGCTAGGCAGGAAGAAGAGTGAAGTCCCTAGAAGAATCCTTCAACCCTCTGTTTCCATTTAATCTAAAGCCCAGGGTATGTTTATGTATGTGAATGTGTTCATGTGGTGTGTAGGCTCTGTCCTTCATCACAGCTCCTTTCTGAGTGGCACGTGGAGTACGTGCAGTTGTGCTTACTCGGGCAAGCCTAATCCTAGCAGAGCAAAACATTCAGGTTGCTCCTCCAGGAGACTGCTTCGACAAGGGATAATAAGTGACATTGGTCCTTCTCTTAATGGCGGAGTAATATCTGGGCTAAGGGGGAAGTTGCCTGTCCCTTCTTAAGACAGCTACTAAACATGAGGTTGGCATTTATCCTTTTAAACTATTGTATCTAAGTCCTTTAGCCCTTTATTTAATCTTAACTTTAACAAAACAGTATAAAGTTAGCATTTCTATAACCGTGCCTAGTTTCAACATGATGCTGATAGGGCACAAGATGCTGCATTTTATGAGAGCAGTAGGTCTAAATGCGTGGAGGACCGGCATGCTTTGTGAGTGGGAGAGATCTTCAGGTCAAGCCATACGCCTCACACCACGTAGCGATATCTCAGTGTGGGAATTCGTAACTACCCGCGGAGGTCACTCCTGCCTGATGTGTGATGATTGATGCGTCTTTGGTGAGCAGCATGTGGGCTACGAAATGTCTTGAGTCAGAAATCAGGAGCAGAGATACTTCTTTTCATACTGGGAGCAAGTATTTCTTAACAGTAAGACAGATCAGATCAATGCCAGCCTCTCTGTTTTTAGGTCCAGTGACACATTCACAGAAAATTAATTGCAGGTGAAGAAATTCCAGAAGGTAGCAGTGGGTTTTTTTCCAGGAACATAAAAAATTAATTAGAAGATGAAAATTTTCAGGCCATGGTTAGGGCGGACTATGTAAGAGATGACCAAGTGTGGCAAGATGCTTTCTTGTCTTTGGATTTTATAGCCTAAACTCAAAAGGCCTCATGGAGAACAACCCTCAGAATGAAAAGCAGCTGGGCCTGGCAAAGGATAAATTCAATAAGTGGGGCTTTGAGAAGGGGTTTAAAAGACAGCTGGACATGAATGGGGAAAAATGGGAGGATAAGGTGTCGTAAAAAGATAATTCAAACCTGAAAAAAAACCCAAAGCAGCTGGAAGTATACCCTGGGGAGAATATAGAAGAAAGGTAGGGTGCAGGAAAAACCGAGAATCGGGACGTATGGTGAGGAAAAACAAGACGAGGGGTTTGAACTTCACAAAGAACAGAGAGGAAGCCAGTGAGGGGAACCGGGGCTGTGCCCTCACCCATCAGGGCACAGTCCCACAGGGTCTCAGCAGGGCTGGGTGCTGGTAATGGGGTCCATCGACAGCCCCAGACACAGCCAGGGGATGAACCAGGTCCAGGGCCCACCCAGTCGGAGCAGCAGGAGGCAGGGCTACAACATGGGTCCAAGGTCCACCCAGAAGACGGGGCCAGAGACAGGGCTGGAGACAGGCCCAACTACAGCATAGCCCAGGCGAGGTCTGGGAGCCCAGGGCTGAGCTACCTGAAAACCCGGAGCTACCTAAAAAAGTGCCGAAGCCGAGCGGAGCTTTGCCGAGCGGAGCCGAGCTTTGCCGAGCCGTACCGAGCCGAAGGCGAGCGGAGCTTTGCCGAGCCGAGCCGAGCGGAGGCGGTCGGGCGCAGCGGCATGGGCGGGCAGGGCGGGCAGCGCTGCCTGCGGGCGCGGTGCGGCTCCTCCAGCCGCAGGTGATGGTGGGCAGGAGCCGGCCCCTCGGCACCGCGCACCGGGCGCTGCAGCTCCTCGTCCGGGGGAGCGCGGGCGCGGAGACCTCCTGCCCACGGCAGGGGCGGGCGGGCAGATGGAGAGGGACACTGCCAGGGGCCGGGGAGCGGCCCGGGGGGCCCCGCGTCTCTGGCAGCGATTGCCCCGGTGGCAAGGACACCGACGCGAAGGGACCGAGCCGGTTCCAAGGACACCGACGCGAAGGGACCGAGCCGGTTCTCGTGGCTCCGGCGCTCCGCAGCGGCGCCGAGGGCCAGCCAGGACTCAGGCCGCGCCAGCCCTCGGCTGCACCCACGGCAGACTTTGCCTCGGGCTCGGCGCTGCTGGCCAGCCTGTCCCCGCCGCCCCTGGGCTAGCCCCGCTCTCGGGACGGCACGTCCCACGCGTGAAGCGGTGCCTGGGCTTGCCCTGGGAGCGGCACGACTCGGGAGCGTTCTCCGGCTGCTGCGGCTCCCGTCCGTGCGATGGACGGAGGCGGCGGTTTCCCTGGCGGCTCTCCGCTGGTCTCGGCCCGCGGGCCGCGACCCCTCGGGCTCCGTTTGGGCAGCCCTGCCCCGCACGCTGGGGATGGAAAGCGGCGCGATCCTGCTGCAGCTGCCGCGGGGACAAACCCACGGGGGAGAAGGGGTGGGTGCCGCGGAGGGGAGGACGGCGGGGCTGGGTGGGCTCTGGGCAGCACCGCCCGGGGCTGTCCCTGGCGGGGGTCTTCCCGGCCGGGCCCCCGGGATGGCTGAGGAGGCCGGTGCCCGCTTTTCCAGGGAGGAGCTGGCCGGGAGCGTGAGGAAGGGCAGCTGCCCGGCTTTGCGCTCCCCGGGGGCCCTCGGGGCTCCCAAGGGGCCGGGCCGGGCTTTCCCCCCTGCCCCCCCGGTTCTGTCCAGCTTTGCGCTCTGGCTTCACGCGGCGCTCCGGCCTCGATCGGATAAGCCTTGTTTCCCGCCCTGCAAGGGTGACGCTGGCTTCCCTCTTACGGATGAACAGGACTCTTTCCTGGAGCTGAGAGCAGAAACTCCGTGGGCTTTGGCACTCGGATTTTCCTAGCTTGCTGCCGCCAGCGTCCGAGGGGACTCTAGATTTCGCGGAGCACCGTCGGGACGTTACTCTCGGGGAGAGGCTTCGGTCCTGTTTCTGGACAAAGATGGTGGCGGCGGGGGAGTGAGCGAGCAGCCTCGTGGTGCTTGGTCGCCGCCTGGGCTGAAACCACAACAGTCCTTCTTTGCTGACATCATCGCAACTGGGGAGAGAAAGGGCTGAGCTACCAGGGCCACTGCCAGCATCCTGTCATTAGGCACCAGAGTCAACGTTGACTCGAGGGGCCTGGGCAGAGCCCAGACCCCCCGAAAGCAGCTGCAAGACCTGCCACGAGGTACAGGCCAACTCCTCTGATGCTTCGGGCTCACGCTGGAACCCAAAGCGCTCCAAGCCCCAAAATGCAGCTGCCCCTGCAGCGCAGCAGCAGCAGCAGCAGCCAGTGCAAAGCAGCGTGGGGAGCTGGAGCAGAGGGTGGGGGCGCCCGGGCCGGGGTCGGCTCATCTCGGCTGGGCTCGGCTTATTTCGTCTGGGCTCGGCTCCGCTCCTTTCGGTTCGGCTCTTGTCGTTTCGTCTGGGCTCGGCTCCCCTGGGCTCGGCTCGGCTCATCTCGTCTGGGCTCGGCTCCCTTCGGCTCGGTTCGGCTCCTCTCGTTTGGGCTCGGCTCCCCTCGGCTCGGTTCGGCTCATCTCGTCTGGTCTCGGCTCCCCTCGGCTCGGTTCGGCTCATCTCGTTTGGGCTCGGCTCCCTTCGGCTCGGCTCGGCTCGGTTCGGCTCATCTCGTTTGGGCTCGGCTCCGCTCGGCTCGGTTCGGCTCATCTCGTCTGGGCTCGGCTGCCCTCGGCTCCGCTCCGGCCGCAGCCCCGGCCCGGCCCCGCCTGAGGCAAGGGCGGGCGGCGGGCGCGGCGGGGCCGGTGGCCGTGGCGGGGGCTCCTCCCCGTCCGTGGAGCGGTGGGCTGCCCGGCGGGCGCCAGCGCCGGGGCTGCCCGGGGGCCTCGCAGGCCGGCAGCGGGGCTGAGGCGGCGGCGGTGGCGGCATCTCCCCTCGCGGCAGGCCGGGGCGCCGAGGCCGGGGCGCCGGGTCCCGGCCTTCCCCGGCCCCTCCCTGCCGCCCCCGGGGCTGCGGGGGCAGCAGGGGACTGCCTGCCGCTGGTGGCTGTCCGGCGGAGGCCGGCGGGCACCGCGGAGACGTGCGGCTGTGGAGAGAAAGGAGTTTCTGCCGGCTGTCCCCGCAGGGACCCGCAGCCGCCGGGGGTGTCCCTCACAGCCTGGCGTCGGTGGCGGGCTGCGACGCAGTCCTGCCCGGGCGTTCTTGGCAGCCCCCGGGGCAAGAGGCCTGTCAAGCTTCAGGGAGGTCGGCAGCGGCGTTTCCAGAGCAGTCGCGTCCCGTTGGCTCTCCTGCTTCCTTCCCTAGGCTGGGAGAAAGGAGGACGTCCTCGAAAGCAGGTACCTGTCGGTTGCCTGAAGCCAGGTTTCTTCATGCAGGCAGGCGTGTGTACGGACTTAGAATCGGCAGGTGAGCGTGTTGAAGCTACAGCCTGCAGTGTGGTGCCTGCCGGTAGCTGTGAGTTCCTAGGAGACCCTAAATTCAGAGGGGGGGGGGGGGGCTGCTCTTTTCCTGCCTTCTTTCACTGACCGTGAAAGCGGTCGCTTCCGAGTGGCTACTGCGCTTGCACGGGCTGAGCATCGAGTAATGGGAGCTGTAAAAAGCGCTCCTGTTTCACTGCCGTGCGTGGATTTCGTGCTTCAGTGGGAAAAGAGGCTGGTTTTGCTGACGGTGTTTTGCAGTTTTGTTTAAAGCGTTCAGCTGAGAAGCTCTAGAGCCTTTGTGTGTGAAGCCAGGACTGTTTTTCCCCACGTGCACCACTTTGTACCTCTCTGCCATTTTATTGCTCCGCGGCCGAGTCTCGTAAGATCTTTCTATGGTTCTTTGCTACCTGCCCTTCTCCTTGTGTCAGTAATCTTGTAGGCTTTGCAAGCTTTCTCACCTTGCTGCTCATGCCCCTTTCCCTGTCACGTCACGCTGTTTTTCTCTTCAACTGCTTGTTGAGCTTACTAGAAAAGCAGAAAGCCTAATACTGGAGTGAGTGCCTATTGTCATTTTTTTAAATGAGACTTTGAAACATGAGTACAAATACAGATGAAGGGTATCTATCTTGTTGGCTTAGAGGGAGGTACTAAAACCCTGCTTTCTAATGAATTACTTGAGCAGCCATTTACAAGCTTGCTTCCTTTTTGTGACTTTTGGTAAACTCAGTTCTTACCCATTTGACTTATTTTTAGAACTGGAGCCGAGCGTGTTTGCCACACGAGTAAAGCAAAGCATGGATTTGAAACGGTAAGCTACAGAATATTCAGAAAGAGACAATAGCATCTGTTTAGTCCTAGGTTCTTCAAGTGGCAAGCATAAAAATGCCTTCAGGTAACTTTTTTTCCCTTTTCACCTGCATCACCTGCATGGAGACCTTTGTGATTCCTGCTCATCAAACTTAGCCACGGGATGAGTTTTACCGGGAACCAACACAGGCTTTTCTGACTGTGAAGCTACAGGCTCTAGGGGTGAACTCAGCCTCTCGGAGCTGAACCTGAAGGTTGCCCTGCCTTGTCCTCAAGAGACTCCAGTCCTCTTTTACCTCACATGCTCCTTTGTGCAGAACTCCATGAAGGGCCAACAGTGGGTGCTGACACCTTGACACTGGCTTCGGTGCGAGTACTTGCCACTCCTCAGCAGTGTCCTTTCTCTGTGCAGGTGGCCTTGCAGGCATCTCCCTCTTCTTGACACAGTGTCATGTTTTTTTCTCGCTATGTCATCAGAAGGCAGATTTACGACAGGATTGTTCCAGAGGGATTGGCAGTTGCTTTCTAAACCCACTGTTCTCCAGAGACCTTGTCAGGAGGGCAAGATTCTTTCTCTTGTAGCCCACAAGCTAAAAGGCTGCTCTGACAGAGCTGCTGTTAGGCACACCCTTTAGGTAAGAGGGTCTTCCCTCACCCCCCTGTTCTCCTCCTCCTGGCTGTTGCCCATCCTCCCAGTGCATTTCATCCATTTTCTGGATCCTGATAGCCATTCTGCATGGAGTTCAAACCCCTGCTGTGCTATTGCCTTCCTGGCCGCCTTCCCTCTCCAGCTCTTTGGAGAGAGTCTTTTCTGAGGAGGCAAACTTATTCCTCTTGGGGTTGTCCACAAAGGAAGTTGCCTGGTGGTATAAAAGGAACAGCTTCTTCTCCCACTGTTCCTTGGGAGGTGAACAGTTGCATCAGATGCCCAGGTTTCTGCGTGTTTCTGCATGATGACGTGCTGCCCCCATTTCAGAAACCTTTTGGACCTCTCCACAACTGGCTGAGCCTTTACGCAAATATCATCTGTGGGCTTGCTGCCTGCTGGCCAGGGCATGCTGCCTGCTTGCTGCTGTAGGCCTGGTTTCAAAGGGCCAGTCTCAGCATAATTGCTCTGCAGGGATCCCCTGCATGTACAGTGGCCTGCAATTTCAGGTGCTGCTAGTTGCATGGTTACCTTCAGCCTGCACAGGTAAACCCCTGTATTGAAACAGCCCTCACCTTGTTGTAAGCCCAAAACTTTCTTTCAGAAGCGGGGTTTTTGGCAGGTTTGTTGGATTTCCAAGATAGGAAGGACACTGCCTGGTAACTCCTCGGGAGCCTTCAGTACAGAAGAACTTCTCTAAAACAAGTAGGCTGATTTGTGTCTAAAACCTGTATCCCTTTTTTTTCCCCTCAGCTCACCTTTGCAGGATTAATGACGGGTCTCTCTACACATGCCCTTTCTGGCTTCTTTCCTCAGGTGCTCCAAACACTCTCTTGGTGGGATAAGGTCATCCTCTGAAAGATGCTTTTTTTAATTCCCCTCTTTGCTATAATCGCTGTCCCCAGAATGCCTCCGCTCCTTGTACAGTGGCTGAATTTCCCAAACATGAGGGTCCTTGGAAGCTGGAGCTCCGGGTTAGCATGTTGGACCCTGAGAAATGATGTGGTAGGTGGTAGCCATCACCGTAACCTCCTAGTGTGTTAACTGATGTGGGAGGACATGTCCTGAGCTCTTTCCAGGTAGTCTGGAACTATGATGAGTGAATCATCAAGTCGGCAAATACCAGTTCAGGTGAGAAGAACCTTCTCCAGAAGAGATGCCTGTGCCACCATGACTCGTACCTGCAATTTGCACTAGTCAGGGCACTGTTACAGTGAGAGGGAGCTCCAGACACAAACTGGTGTCTTTATGAATACCAGACCAGATGTCAGGAGCACCGCATGGAATCCTGAGCAGATGACCTCTCCCTCGTGTGCTTTTTTAGGAGATCAGAGCCAGGTGCTTCTGTGACATGCCTTCCATTTGGTTTGCTTTCCATTTGTTTTCTTTTGGTATTCAGGATGAGAAGAAAGATCAGGTTTAGGAAAAAACCATCTCAGTAGCGCCTGTGCTTTCTCAGGATTCTTCTGGTCATTCCTCCAGGGCTCTTGTTCAGTTTATGAGCAGTGTATGACTTTGGATCCAAATCCAGCTGGTGTTTTAGAGTGCATCTCGAAAAGGGAAGGCTCTTGTTAAAACATGAAGGAAATCTGTCTGCTTAGTATACACGTAGGACTGACTTTACAGCATCGGCACTCAATTCAGAAGGAGGAGCATGGAAGTGCCACAGTCGCATGGCTGTTGAATAGATTGCCTTTTCAGCTCTCATCCAAATGCCTTCCAGGCCTGCGATTTTGACAGGAGGCTGTCTGGTCAGGATGACTGGAGTTGAGCCTGTGCATCTTTCTGCTTACCAAGAGCACCAGTAGAAGTCCAAGGAAGAAGGAACTGGGAGACGCTCAGCCTGTCACTGCAGATAATTTTCCTACCTTAGTTAATGCTCTGAGACTAAACTGCCAAGATCTCTGGCCATCTAAAGTTTGGAATTTCAGGTGAACCTGAGCTTAGTGCAAGAGAAGCACCATCAGGGAGGGATCTATTCTTCTCTTCTCTTATCTCTGTGACAAAGTTGTTTCACTTTCTCCTAAAGAAGCTTCCAGGGTGGTTTTGTTGTTTGTGGTCCTTTGTATTGCTGATAGCCTTGCGAATGGGTATTCCTGGCTCACCTCTTGCTTCTGGCACTTTTCACTTTTGTCCCTGCCCTGTTACTCTGCTTCCTATGAGTGTGTCTTAGCAGGGCTGATGCCTAGGGGCCTGTATTGTCCAGCGGCTGTTATTTCCCACAGCACCTCTGTCGATGTTTTTTAAAACCTCTGTCTGTGCCATAGCTGGTGTTCCTCTTTCACTATCTGCTATATTAAAGCCTAGTCAATGAATTCCAGCTTTATGTTAGGCCTGGGAATGTCCTGAGGAGGGAGGGGCAGAAAGCTATTGGTGAAGAAAGTCCTCGTAGTAGCAGGCAAGAAAATAAAGTCACAGAACAAGAGAGCAGACCTTGCCTTTTAGTTCTTCAAGCAAGCAAGCAAAGAAACAAAGATCTCCTGTAGAATAGAATTTTACATGGTGTGAAAGTTCTTGGGTTCCTTTTCCTTTCAGAATTCCTGCAAAGAAGATGAGCGTGAGTTTAGTCCAGCGTCCCTTACTGTGGGCTGTAACCGGGTGAGTTTGTGTAAGTAAGGAATTCCTGGCTTGTTTCATTCGAATTGGTCATATGAAGTCAAAAGCTGCAAGGATGACATTGGTAATAGTTTTCCTTTAGAAGTGGTGTTTGGTATTTTCCAGCACGTGAGACTAGGAATTAGAACCACCATAGAGCGGCAGGTCAGCAATGATTTTGGCTGTAAGCAATTCCCACCCATAGAGCCGGGCTACGTAGCTCTTTCAGAGCTGGGCTGTGAGATGGGAGCCTACCTCCAAACCAGTCTGCACTGTGATTGCTTTGAAAGCTCCCAGGCATGATGTCAGTCAGAGTCTGGACCGACCTCTGGGTTTCAGGGTCTGCTGTTGGGTGTGCAGGGAGTGTGGAGAGAGCGAGCTTGTGTTTTTGTTCTTGCTGCTGTTTCTGACAGGGGCGCCTGTGGGATCTAACCTTGAACAAAGAACAGGAACCGGTCAGGCTGAGGGTGCAGCTCCTGCAGCAACTGGACCAAATGGTAAACAAAGGAAACGTGGAGTCAGAAGGAAGAGGCCTGTCCAGGTTCTGGAGAAGGTACGACTACTGCAGCTACGAGCAGATGCAGTCCTGGCTCTGTCCGAGCCTGTGCCTGATTCTGGCAGTTCAGGCGATTCTACGTTCTCTTGAAGAATGGGTCCCCCTTTTCTGTGTTTAAACAAAAAAGTCTGCCAAGGCAAAGGAGCATTCAGGGGTGTCCTTTTGTCTTGTGGTAAGGTGCAGCATTCCCAGGAAATGTTCCTCTTCTGGGCTGTCTTTGGGGAAAAAACTGCTCACGGGGGGGAGGGGGGGGAATGGAAGGGGGGGGGGGGAGGGGGGGTGTTACTGACCTCAGTCACAGCCCTCATAGGATGTGGCTTTTATCAGCTGCGGAGTGCCGCCTCCAGCCCGGTTTCTAAAGGACTTTTACACACTCCCCCTTCTCGAGGGGCCTTCCTGGGAGGGACCTTCAGTCCCCTTAAGGCAAGTATGGCCTTTATTTGCCCGCTTAGCAACTGTGGCCTTTGTAACTTTGACTCCCAAAGACACCATTTTAAACCGAAATGAAAGTAGCCCCGCCAACAGTTGCTGGGCATTGCTGACTAAAGGAGTGCTCTAAAGCTGTCAAAGCTGTGTGCCGCAAGAGTGGTCTGTTCACTGCACAGCACGTGTTGAACGTTGGCAGTACCTGTTTGATAGGTGGATTAGTTTTGGAAGGAATAAAGCTCCTTGTTAATCATAATGTATGCTAGTCCCCTTAACTATTGAGACTAGACCGTTATGGCACAGGTTGTTCTCTATGTTTCCTCTACTTTTTTGGTCTTCCTCTGTATTATTTTGTGCTGGGGTTGTGTCTTTCTGGTGGACAGAAATTACCTTGTTGTTACAATTCTCAGAGAAGTACTTTAGGTACAATGTGGGGGATTTTTGTTGTTGTTGTTTCCCCAGCATAATCTTCTTGCCACTACAGCATCTCTTTGTTGGAAAGAACTGACCTGGAAGTACTAATGGTTGTGGAAAGGTAAACTTGTAGCATGAATGTCAGGTTGTATTGTTTCTTTTGTAATTCAGCTTTACACATTGCTTGTCTCCGCTATTAAATGCTTTAAAATGAAATTCTACTTTGTTTACGTTTTCAAATTAACATACTGAAGATGTTGGGTTAGAATGTCTTTTTCTTCACAACCTAGAGGTTTTGGAAAAAAGAGCAACAAGCTTTACGATGTTGATCCTTGAGTGTCATAAGTCGGGAATTTTACATTTAAAAATCATTGTATGAGACTCTAATAAAACAAGCATCAGCTTGGCACTGTGTGTTATTTTAATCAGTCTTACCCTAGCAGAAAACACTCCTTCCCTCCAAGAAGAAGAAGTAGAGGTTTCTAGTCTTGGATGGACTGCTGCCCTATGCTTCACAGCATTAAAAAGGTCAAAATTGGTGAAAATGTTTTGGATTAGATTTTACCACTCTGCTACAAGTTGTGTAATTATTTATGCCTTTGATAGGTAGTGAGATGAGGCTGGGAGTTAAGATTTCAGATGTGCCTAGGGCATGCTCAGGCAGCTTTTTGCCATCAGGCCAGCGCATTTGCAATAAACCATCATTCTTCAGCCCTCTCCTGAGCTGAGGCACCGTCAGCACCTACACGCACAATGCTGGTCTAGCACATAACACTGTGTTACTGGTTGTTACTTTAGCAGTAGCAAGGTGTGGCTGTCTGACGAGGTAACGTGTCTGGCAGAATGAGGCAATGTTCTAAAAGAGTCAGATGATAATGCAACATGGGGTCCGTTTGGCTTGTTCCCACCATGGTGCATGGATTATCCACCCTATCTGCCTCTGTATTCATTCCCGGACTCCCATCAGCAGTGAAAGAATGCTTTCCCTCCAAGAAGAAATGGGGTTGAGAGACTCGTTCCATTTACGGCGTTCTCCTCAGTCCTGTCCCACAAACCGTGGTACAGGCTGAGTGCACCAGGGTTCGGTCCCTTCTGCTGGGGGGCTGTACAATGAGATGGACAGCGGTGAGGACCAGGGAATGGCTAGCGAGTTGACCAGATGGAGAGCAAGCCATAAATCAGGGAAGATATCCATGAGTTGATCTTCTTTAGCACTGGTTCTGTCAGGTGGAGGAGGATGTCCCACTTCCCTGATCTTAGATGCAGCTGCATAAGAAAGGGCCTTTACCCTGCAAGAGCTGGGCTGGCTGAGGCTACAACCTACACACAAAGACATTTTGATGTCTCAGTCCGGAAAATGCCATTACAGAATTATGGGCAAGATGCGCATCCATTTTGGAAAATCATTTTAGACGATAAAGAACATGGGTTAATGAAATTTAAACAAAAATGGTTTTTATTTTAACTGGGATGATAGGCATTCTTTTAACTTTGAGAAAGCACCTTGTTCTTTAAAGTAGTGCCTGCCTGCTAAAAGGAAAGGGAAAGGTACTTAAAGAAGAACAAGCAGAAACAAGAAGCTCTTCCCTCTCTTCCCCTTGGCATCCCATAAACCCTGGAAAAAGCCACACGCTTGCATCTGTTGTCCTAAAAGCGGATTCGGTACACGGTGTGCAAGAGACCAATCTCACACAGGCGGGAGAGATACTGTTTTATTCTGCGCAGGGTGCTCCGTGGACTTGCACAAATCAAGCAGGCCGGATTTGTCAGTTGTGTCCCTTTTATACAGTAACAATTGCATCTAATTTATTAAACTACTCCTACCTAATACATATTCAAACTATCTGATGCATGTGGCTAGCATTGCATAACCCTGACGCATCAGATGCCCTCTCTGCACGCGCGGGGGTCTCGGCTGGCCTTCGGTGGTCTTTTGAGGAGGTATCCCCTCCTCGCTTTGACCGCTCAGTCGCTCTGTATCGGGTCAGCGGTCCGTTTTCCTGCCAAGAGGGACGCACCATCCATGAGGAAGAGCTGAAAGGATCAGCACTGGTGCTCCAGGTGAGGCACCGTTAAACAGGAAGACTAGAACAGATAAGACTGATCTTGGCTAACTGACTAAATTTAAATCAGGACTCTCTAGCCTACCACAGGGTTTTCTGTATCTGACATCACTTCCAGCGTCACCTGGGCTCGTGGCACCGGTGCCATATTGCTGGCACTGGTGACTGTGGACCTTGATGCTCCTAGCTGCTGAAGTCAGTGTGATCAGGCCGGAGAGCTCGTGGGTGAGGGAAGTCGGAACTGGGAAAGGCTTCTCCGTTTTTCCTCCTCCCGCAGGACGTTTTTGTGCTACTTACCCGCTCCCTCCCCAAGAGGGGGGATCTCCTCTGCTCCGGTGCTGCTTGTCCTGCTGCTGGCTTTGCTTTATTAGCGATTGACTTTCTTGGGGAGGATAAGTTTGTATGAAAATACTGTATAGACACCCGGTGCTCCTCCCCGATCGATGGTTGCTGTTACGGCTTGTTGGCAATTACAGTTGCACTAGAGAGAGAGCTACCTCGCTAGATGCACAGTGTCCGTGTCCCCCCTGGTCCCCCCCACTGCACACACACCCCCACACCCCGAGGCAATCTGTGGCAGAGCGGAGCGGTTCAGGGGAGGAAGCCCCCATGGCCGTGTGTCGCAGGGGAGGCGAGGGACCCCCTTTTGTCTGCCGCCCCCCCCCGGCCGGGGCAGCTCCCCAGGGCTTTGTGCGTGACGCCGCTGTCAGTCAGTCCCCCCCCCGCTGTGAGGGCAGCGCTGTCAGTCAGTCCCGGGGCGGACCAAAGGGGGTCCTCCCGTGCCCCCGCCACAGGGGGGTCGCCGCCAGGACAGAGCCGGCCCCGGCCCCGGCCCCGGCCCCGGCCCCGGCCCAGCCCTGGGGCTCTCCCGCTGCCCTTCCCGGGCACCAGCGCAGCCTGCCGGGACAAGGGGGTCCCGAGGACGGACGGACGGACGGACGGACGGAGCGGCGGGTGGCTCCCGGCGGAGAGAGCTTCCTCCAGAGGAGAGCCCTCGTCTCCGGGAGCTTCCCTGGAGCAGCCTGGGGCCGCTGCCCGGCTGTCACTGCGACTGGCAGTCGGTCGCCGAGGCGAGCTGCCCGGAGCCGGCCCGGCCCGCAGCGGAGCGGAGCGGCAGGTCTCGGCCCAGGGGCCGCGCCACCCCCAGCCCTTTCCGAAGCGGCCTGGGGAGCGCCGCGGCCAGAGCGGGCAAAGAGAGCCGGGGGCGGCAGTTGGCGGGGAAGGGCGGCGTGCCCCTGCCCGCTCCAGAGGGGAGTTCGGCCGGGGGAAGGAGCCGGGCGACGGTAGCAGAAAGCCACGTCCTCTGCGCTCGCCAGCAGGGACGTGGCGACCCAGAGAGAGCTCCCACGCAGCCTCAGGGCGTGCGAGAGCCTGGCCCTGGGAAGGGCTGGCAGGAGCGGGACCAGCCCTGTGAGGTGGGACCGAGGGGACGACCTGCTCAGCTCAGCTCAGCTCAGCTCAGCTCAGCCCGCCGGCAGCGCTCCGGGAGGCAGCAGGAAGGGGAAGGCGCACCAGGGACTCTGAGAGCCTCTGGCTGCTGGACCCGTGCTCTGCCCTCCCCGAGGCGGCAACGGGCGCCAGAAAGCACCCGAGAGCCGGGGGGCCCTGGATCCTCCCGCCGCCGGGGGAAAGGAAAAAGGGAAAAAAGGGAAAAGGAAAAAAGGGAAAGGAAAAGAGGGAAAAGGAAAAAAGGGAAAGGGAAAGGGAAAGGGAAAAAGGGAAAAGGAAAGAAAAAAGGAAAAGGGAAAGGAAAAAGGAAAGGGAAAAGGAAAGGAAAGGGAAAGGGAAAAGGAAAGGGGAAAAGGAAACGGAAAAAAGGGAAAAGGAAGGGGAAAGGGAAAGGGAAAGGGAAAAGGAAAGGGGAAAAGGAAACGGAAAAAAGGGAAAAGGAAGGGGAAAGGAAAGGGAAAAGGAAAGGGAAAGGCAAAGGAAAGAAAAAGGAAAGGAAAAAGGAAAGGGAAAAGGAAAGGGAAAAGGAAAGGGAAAGGAAAGGGAAAAAAGGGAAAAGGAAAGGGAAAAAAGGGAAAAGGAAAGAAAAAAGGAAAAGGGAAAGGAAAAAGGAAAGAGAAAACGAAAGGAAAGGGAAAGGGAAAAGGAAAGGGGGAAAGGAAACGGAAAAAAGGGAAAAGGAAAGGGGAAAAGGAAAGGGGAAAAGGAAAGGGAAAAAGGAAAGGGAAAAAGGAAAGGGAAAAAGGAAAGGGAAAAAGGAAAGGGAAAAAGGAAAGGGAAAAAGGAAAGGGAAAAAGGAAAGGGAAAAAGGAAAGGGAAAAAAGGGAAAAGGAAGGGGAAATGAAAGGGAAAAGGAAAGGGAAAGGGAAAAGGAAAGAAAAAAGGAAAGGGAAATTGAAAGGGAAAAGGAAAGGGAAAGGCAAAGGAAAGAAAGAAGGAAAGGAAAAAGGAAAGGGAAAAAGGAAAGGGAAAAAGGGAAAAGGAAAGGGAAAAAAGGGAAAAGGAAAGGGAAAGGAAAGGGAAAAGGAAAAAGGAAAAAGGAAAAAAGAAAAAGGAGGCCAGGCTGGGGGCAGCAGGCAAACCCCCTCCTCGCCTTCCCAGGTGCCTCTCAACAAGAGGCGTGAGGCTCCGGAGGCAGAAGGCCAGTCCAGGGAGGATGTGGAGCTCGGGCCAGCTGCGCCAGAGGTGTTGCCACGGTCAGAAAGGCCTACCCCCGTATCACGACCACCTCCCCGAGGAAGCCAAGACGGCTTAGGGGTGTGGGTGACTCCCTTCTGAGGGGAACAGAGGGGCCGAGATGCCGGACAGAGCCTCCTCTTAGGGAAGCCTGCTGCCTCCCTGGGGCCCGGGTTCAGGGCAGCACTGGGAAACTTCCCAGCCTGGGACGGCCCGCGGACTATTGCCCACTACTGCTCTTCCGCCTGGGTGGCGACGAAGCTGCAACGCGTGGTCCAAGGGCGATTGAAAGAGACTTGGGGGCCTTGGGATGGTTGGGAGGGGAATCTGGAACACGGCTTATTTTTCCCTCTCTCCTTCCAGCTGCGGGCAGCGACACTGGAAGAAAGAGACGGACCCGGTCTGTTAATACGTGGGTCGTGGCTGGTGTCCCCACCAGAGTTTTGGGTTTTTCGATAGTGGGGTGGCCGGCACGGCCCCAGGCCTGCTGGTGTCAGATGGGATTCGCCTTTCTCAAAGGGGGAAGGGGGTCTTGGCTCACGAGCTAGCGGGGCTCATTGGCAGAGCTTTAACCTACACTCGAAGGGATGTTATGGAGGCACACACAGTCAAATCCAACAGGTGTTAAAGCTCAGCTTTATTCTTTCGTAAAAAGTTAGTTAGAACTCCAGTAACATTTTGTAAACCACAGGCTCAGTGATGTAAGGGGAATTAATACTACACAGCCGACTTAAGAACTCTTAAGATTTAAAATGATGACTCAAAATGCGCGTATCACTCACCTAAAAGTTGAGGGCTCTCTACCTTGAGGAGTTACCTCGGGTGGCGTCCCGACCCAAGGGGGAGTCCCTGACTGCAGATCCGCTGCTCTTGGGAGGACTGATTCCAAAATGTCCTCCGGCGGGACCCTCTTTACACCCTTGTTGAATCTGATCTGTGATCTTTGATACTGAAAGCAGAGGTCAAAAGACTGGGAGATGCCTGGGAGTCACAGGTGGATCCCGGAGGGGAGAGCTTCCTCCAAAAAAGAAAAAAAACTCAAGGGTAGCTTCCTTGGAGGAGTCTGGGGCTGATACCTGAGATCTTATGTAGGTAAAGCAGAGGACAAAAGCCTCTGGGAGATGACTGGGAGGAGGCTCAGGCAGCTGCCGGAGTTGAGCTGTATCTAAAGGAGAAAAAAAATACCTGGAGTAACTTACTTGGAGGAGTCTGGGGCTGCTACCTGGGATCTCTGGTCCTGAAAGCAGAGGTCAAAAGACTCTGGGAGATGCCTGGGAGGAGTCTCAGGTGGCTGGCAGAGTTGAGAGATTTATCTAAAGGAGAAAAAATATTTTGAGTAACTTACTTGGAGGAGTCTGAGGCAGGTAGCTGCAATCTCCGGTACCGAAAGCAGAGGTCGGAAGACTCTGAGAGATAACTGGGAGGAGTCTTGGGTTGATCCCGGAGGAGAGAGTTTCCTGCAAAAGAGAAAAATCATCTTGTGTACCTGCCTTGGAGAATCCAGGGCTGCTACCTGGGATCTGAGGTCCCTATAAGAAAAGGCCAAAAGACTCTGGGAGATGCCTCCGGGGAGCCTCAGGTGGACCCTGGAGGAAAGAGCTTCCTCCAAAGGAGAAAAATCATCTTGGGTGGGTGCCTTAGGGAAGTCTGGGGCTGCTACCCGGGATCTCAGGTGCCTAAAAGGGAGGTTAAAAGCCTCTCGTGGTTGCTGGGAGGAGTCACAGGTGGATCCTGGAGGAGAGAGCTTCCTCCAAAAAAGAAAAAAAAATCTCAAGGATAGCTTCCTTGGAGGAGGCTGCGGCTGCTACCTGGGATCTGATGTCCCTATAAGAAAAGGAGAAGGGTGAATGTTAAATTTCCCTGAGCAGAACTAGCACAACAGTCTGGGGGGGGGAAAAAAAAAATTGACACTGGGACTATAATGGTGTAGGAGACTGAGCCGTTTCTCAGACAGGGCTCTGAAATTTAATAGAAGCTATTAGGGCATGTGGAGAACTAGGGGTAAATTGGTAAACTGGACTAAAAGTGCAAGAATGCAGGCAGAGACCTGATGAGCATCCCAGTGATTCTGGGGGACTCAGACAAGCTCTGCTAACAAAATTTTAATGATGCACTTGCAATTAGTGTCCTTGTGGGTCAAATGGCCCCTGATAGCAGAAACAAAAAAAAAAAAAAAAGAAAAAGAAAAAGAAAGAGAAAAAAAAGAAGAGGAGCAAAGCAACAAGAGGCTGATTTATTGGCAGTTGCTTTTGCAAGGAGTTTACAAGTGAGATAAGGATTAGGAAGAAAGATGATCAGGTACAGGGTCTGAACTAAGACCTAGAAAAAGAGAAGGAGAATGTGAAGGAACACTAGAAGAAAATGTTACTATTGTGGAAACCTGGGATATGTGCACCAATAAACATATTTTTCTAAACATGTCCCTGAATGACCAGGGAAGTTAATGGATGAGGTAGTGTGTTTGGCTACAGTGGTCAAGAAGAGGAAAGGGTTAAGGAAGAGGGATGTTAAAGGAAAGAGGAATCAAGTGTATTTGTGGCTGTGCTGAGAGAAGCCTTTGAAGTAAGCAGGGGGAGAGGACTGATGGGGACCAGAGCAACCTCTCCCAGCAGAACCTCTGGTTAAAGCAAAGCTGGGAGATGAGGAAACAGAATTTTTAGTCAACACCGGGGCTACGTATTTGGTCTTAAATACACTAGAAGGAAATTTAAGTAACAAAAGCATAAATGTTATTGGTGCGACAGGGACTCGTGAGACCTGGCCATTTTTCAAATCCCTGAAATTTAAACTTGGAAAACAATGGGTTACTCGCCAGTTTTTATATTTTCCAACTTCTCTGAAAACTTTTCTGGGTAGAGATTTACTTGAAAAGGTAGAAGCTGAAATCAGATTCAAAGATGGGGAAGTTGAAATTTTAATCCCAGAATCTAAATATGTCGAAGCCATAGCCTTGTTGTTACAGGATACAAATCCCAAAAGGGACAAGATACCTTGAGAAATAGAAGATGCAGTGATCCCCATCGTTTGGGCAGGAGAAGTTCCAAGAAGGTCTAAGAGAGCGGAACCAGTAAGAATTGATCTAAATCTAGGATCATCACCGGTAAGAATTAAACAATACCCTTTAAAATCAGAAGCGAGAACTGACTTGGTACCAATAGTTCAAAAATTCTGAAAATATAACTTGCTAACAGAATGTGAGCCAAAATATAATACACCTATCTCACCAGTAAAGAAAGCTAACGGAAAAGATTACCGTTTAGTCCAGGATCTTAGAGCAATAAATCAGAGAGTACAAGATATACATCCAGTTGTTGCAAACCTGTGTACGTTACTAACTACCTTCACCAGTGAACAAAGCTTTTTGCTTTTGAGTGGGAAAATCCTGAACCAGGGCAAAAGACACAATATACTTGGACGGTTCTACCACAAGGCTTCAAGAATAGCCCAACTATTTTTGGAAATCAGCTGGTGAATGAATTAGAGATTTGGAGAAAAGAAAATGGACAGGGAACTGTATTACAATATGTAGATGACATCTTAACTCCAGCGGAATCTCGGGAAATTACTGTGTATGTACCACATACGGTAGTCACAGTTTCGGAACAAAAAGGGGGGCATTGGTTGTCCCTCAGCTGTATGCTGAAATACCAAGTGGTACTACTAGAACAAGATGACATCGATCTCAAGACCACTTCAGTTACAAATCCTGCAGTGTTCCTCTCCACTGATTGAGCGGAGAGTTCACCAGAACACGATTGCTTACAAACTGTAGAGGAAATATATGCTAGCCGTCCGGATCTTAAAGACGTTCTGTTAGAAAATCCAGACTGGGAGTTATATACTGACGGCGGTGGTTTTGTTCGCGATGGGAAGAGACTGTCAGGATACGCTGTGATGACTTTAGATGGCATAGTAGAGGCACGAGCCTTATCTCCCAAAACATCAGCCCGAAAGGCAGAACTAATAGCCTTAACTCGAGCATTGGAACTGAGTGAAGGGAGAAAGGTTAATATCTGGACAGAGTCTAAGTATGCTTTTGGAGTTGTACATGCCCATGGAGCCATCTGGAAAGAGAGAGGGCTACTATCAGCACAAGGAACTGAAATCAAGCGTGCTGCACAAATACAAGAACTATTACAGAGCAGTCAAAAGCCGATGGCGGTAGCAATAATGCATTGCAAAGCCCACCAAACAGGAAAAAAACCCACCAGAAATAGGTAATCAATTGGCACATGAAGCTGCCAAAGAGGCTGCAGAAACAGGCATCATGGCATTATTACCAGAAAAAGAAATAACTTTACCGGAAACACCACCTAAATATGATAGTAAAGATGCTAACAATAAAAGCCTTACAGGCACAAGAACAAACAGATGGGTGGGCTGTCACACCCACAGGGCAAATAATAATCCCACCCTCAGTAGTGAGAGAAATTGCTAAATGAGAACATTGCTAAATAAAGAACATCGGGGAACTGAAAATTTAGTAAAACATCTTCAAAAGATAGTTATAAGCCGAGCAATGACAGAAATTATCCGATCTATCATGGAAAAATGTGAAATTTGTTGTAAAAATAACCCAAATACCAGTAATAAATTAATATTGGGGGTTACAAAAGGAGGAAATTCCCCAGGAGACTACTGGCAAATTGATTTTACAGAACTGCCTAGAAAAGGGGGATATAGATACATTCTTCTTCTAGTTGATACTTTTACTGGATGGCCAGAAGCTTTTCCCTGTCACACCAATTAAGCTAGAGAAGTAACTAAAATCTTGTTGAAAGAAATTATCCCGAGGTTCAGTATCCCTTTAGGAATGTCCTCAGGCAGAGGACCACATTTTGTTGCTGAAGTTATAAAACAGTTGAGTAAAAACTTAGCCATAACATGAGGTCTCCATACCCCTTATAGGCCACAATGAAGTGGAAAAGTAGAAAGAATGAACTATACACTTACATTGCAGATCGGGAAAATATGTCAGGAAGCATCAATGACTTGGATACAAGCGCTACCTTGAGCGCTGTTAAGAATTAGAATACAACCTCGTGGTAGAAACAGCTTGAGCCCTTGCAACTTACTTTATGGAAGGCCTTACCAGGCCCCACATAGACCAGGAACAATTCACATTAAAGGGGAAATGGACTTGAATAATTACTTAATGTCCTTGGGAAAGACTGTACAGGAATTGCACAAGTACGTGACGACAAGCAGGCCCTTGGAACTGGATACACCAGCCCATCCATTTCAACCTGGAAACTTGGTCTACATCAAGTCGTGGAATTTGGAGCCGCTAACTGAGAAGTGGAAGGGGCCATTCCAGGGGCTCCTGACTACTTATACAGCTCTCAAGGTCCAAGGGAAAGGCCCGTGGATTCATTATTCCAAGATGAAAAGGGCTCCAACCTCATGGACAGTTGAACAAGAGTCTCCCCTTAAATGGAAATTGAAAAAGTTATGACTGATTTTTATGATTTGTTTGTAACAATTACGGTAGCAATTGTGCCAGATACCATCTTGGGATCAGAACCTCCATTTAATTTTAACACAGAATATAGCTCAAATACTCCACAAAAGTGATTGTTGGATTTCTACCCAAATGCCAGGCTCTGGACAAAGCTAAGTCCTACCCTTGATAGGAGTGCCACTGCCAATAAATGTATCATTATTTAACAATCCACAATATGGTAAAGGACATCAGACAATGCATGGTGGCCAAGCCTCTCCGGAAAAAGACAAGAAGGAAGGTTACAAGTTACCATCACAAAAGATAACCTAAATTCCACTGTATGCTTATATGGGCCAGATAATGACTCTCTAAGCTCCTACACCCTTAAGTCTGGAGAAGATGGGTGTGATGATTACACTGCTAGACGAAATGACAAAACTTTTGTAGGATGTTTCCCAGGATGGAACAGGACCAGATCACGTTGGAGGCCCGCACTAAGTCATACGGACACATCAAATCACTTTGGCCTCCAAGTCCCAGAAGGAAGCGGTTGGTATTGGTTATGCGGAACACGTGCTCGAAAAGTACTGCCTCCCAATTGGCAAGGAGCATGCCCACTAGGAGCCGTAGTCCCCAGTGTAACAATAATTGACAGATTGCATGAACAGAGCGGATGGGTGAAACTTTTCTCAAACAAACCAGGAGGGTTCATAATCCCATTATAGATCATTCCTCAGGATTCCATAGTTTTGCCAGATGGTTTATCCCTTGAATTGGAGTTAGTGAATTGGAAAAGGCAATAGTAAATACATCACCTGTTATAGAGGACATTGAAAACAGAACCGCCGGTGCCATACAGGCATTACAAATCGAAATATCTAGTTTGTCTCATGTAGTAATGCAGAATCAAATGGCTCTTGACTTAACTACTGGCTTCACAGGGAGGTGTTTGTACAATTGTTAATACGAGCTGCTGTACATACATAGATCAAAGTGGCAGAATTTCTACTCATCTAGCAGAGATTTGGAAACAAACAAAGATCTTA
The DNA here is from genome assembly GCF_947461875.1 of Haliaeetus albicilla. Lineage (NCBI taxonomy): Eukaryota > Metazoa > Chordata > Aves > Accipitriformes > Accipitridae > Haliaeetus > Haliaeetus albicilla. The sequence goes on along the minus strand of NW_027212478.1, from coordinate 84,366 downwards.
CATCAGGTTACGAAGGACAATACATCCTGGGGATTTGAGGACTTATGGCACAAACTTACCTCATGGCTACCTAATTGGATTTGGTTGAAAAATCTATTCATTATTGCAATAATCGTAATCTGTGTGTGCATCTTAGCCTGCATAATGATTCAGTGCTGTAGCTGTTATAATCAAGTGTACATGAAAATTAAGATTGGGTATTGAGGCTTTGGATTTGTAGGTCCAAAGTCTCAATAAAAGGGGGGGGAGTTGATGCCTTGAATAAAGGCATGAGAAGGAAAACTTCACTGTATCGCTGGAAAACTTCACTGTATTGCTGCAGTGACGGACATTTGCTTGCTTGAATAACTTTGAAATTTTGGTATGTACTAATTAGATAAGAAAACCTTGAGCTTTGTCAATGGTATGTGCTAAAGTCGCCAACAGACAGGAGGCCTCGGGCCTGATATGCGTCAACAGAGAAGAAGTCTTGGGCCTTGATGATAAGCTTTGAGTTCTGCTGAATTTTTGTAATTAAAACTTGCCAAGGCCAGCTAACTAGGAAGAAGAGATGACCTGCCCCGCGCATGACCAAAGGGCGGGCACTATGTAAATGATAATAGGAATTTGTATATGACTGGAACAATATAAATTTTGCTTGCTGTAGGTAATGGTGTGCAAGCTAGGTGGAGCGATCCCCCATGCACCCAGTGCTGCAATAAAGAATGCCTGCTTTCTAAAACTCCAAAATTGAGTCTTAGAGAGTTTCTTTGGCTGGCTTTTTCGCTAACAGTCTTGCCGCACCCGATGGGGAGAGGAGAACTGAGTGGACTCCAGCGTGCACCGACCCGTTGATCGGGGACTCCATCGGCTCCTCTCCTGCAGTCAGGCGGTAAGCGCACAATGGTGCAACGCTATTGGAAAAGAGATATTTTCTGATAGATAAATAAGGGAAGAAGGAAAAGTCTCAGGGGGAGTAGCAAGCATTTGGGGACATTTTGTCCTCTTTGGGCTCTGTGTAAGATGCATCAGGAAAGTTATGCAGCAGGAGCATAATTTCCTTCCTACACATTGATTTGTAACAAAGGGAGACGTCCCTCGTTTTGGTGTATGAAACACTGGGTTCGATTCTACACATTGTTTCTGTAATGAAGGGAGACATCCCTCATTTGCTGGACAGAACGCTGGTTTAGAATCGGTACCGATATGGGCAATGCGACTTCCCAGGAGACTCCCCTTTGTTCTCCCTTAGGATGCATCCTGAAAAATTGGAACAAGTTTGGAGAGGATCCCCTAAAGAAAGATAAATTAAAAGCTTATTGTGCACAATGGTGGCTGATGTATGAATTGGAGGATGGAGAAAATGGCCAGAGAATGCATTGCTGAATTATAACACTGTTTTACAATTGACGTTGTTTTGTAGAAAGATGATAAATGGGGTGAAGTTGCGTATGTTGATTTGTTTTTTAAGATGTGATCATGAAAACTGTAAAAACGTAGATTGTTGGTGGATGATGCTTATGGAATGTATTAGCAGAAAGTATTAACGGAAAGGGAAAGAAAAAGAATTGTTGTACTGGAAAAGAATGTAAAAGGCAGTGTGTTAAGGACGGTGGGGAGGCTGAAGATGTGCAGATGTTGGTCCCAGAGGGGAATCTGGTAAATGTAGAAGGGATGAGAAAAGGAAATCGCAGGATAGTAGTGATTATCCTTTCTATTATTGTAGTATGCATTGCCATTAGTTGTGTTAAAAGAATGATTGTAAGATCTATCTCTCAGGTAAGGGTTCACCCAGAAACTGAGGAATACATAACTCTACCAAAGCAGACAGACACAACTTATACCAATACATCGGTCAAGGAGGACATACATGTGGTTGAATTGTGACGCAGGTCACGGGGTGGATTGTATGGATTGTCCGGCTCATAGCTCCCAAACAAGTTTCACCATGTCTAGTGCACACAGGCGACTCATGGGGGGTTACAAAAGCGACCCAGCCTTGGGTTGCCTTGAGGCCCTGTCTCTCTGCAGAGATGACTCACTCACGGGGAGCTGTGTAGACAGCTTAGCCCTGGGTTGTCTGATAAGCCCTAAACTAAACAGGGTGGTGGCTGCACCATTCAAAGAACCAAAACCTGAATTGAGCCTTGAAATCCCTTAACAAATAGTATGCCCTGAGTCTCTATCCAGCCACTATTCAGTTGCCCGAAGGAACAAAACCCAACAACAACAACAACAACAAAAACCCAAAAGGGAAAGGGAAAGGTATCCTGTGCACTATTTTTGGAGCATGTCTAACTTGTGCACAGGAGGAGGCACTGAAATCTGATACGGCAAAGATAATGGGTGCAGCCGATCTCATTGAAGCTACAAAATTCAGTGCACTAGAAACTGAAGTGACCAAAACTGCTTTAGAGGCAGGATGGAAGATAAGTGCAGCCTTCAGTGTTCATAATGGACAATTGGAGGTTGAAAAGACATTTTTGAAAGATGAATTAAATTCTGAAAGGGATAAGAATAGAAAACTGCTTGGAAAATTAAATTTGTTGTAAGGAAGACCAGCCCACTTCCAGGTCAAGAGCAGGGAGTGAGAATTTTAGCCCAATCTCAGGGAGAACGAGGGGACAGCATCCCATTATACAAGCTCCCTTGAGACGGGCAATAGGGCTGGAGGGACAGCCAGTATTTGTACATGTCCCGTTCACGACCTCAGATCTATTCAACGGGAAGCAATCAGTGGGGTCCTATCGAGAAAATGCGGACACAATGCCCACAGAAAGAAAAATTATTTGCTGAATCCTCAAGGAAAAGGGGGCCAGAATCAAATACTAACCTAATTATGCTAGGGACATCTGATACTGAGTAAAGGGGACTGGGGAGAATATTGAGATTTCCCCAGCCGATCCCCTGGTTCCCATAAAGCTGGGGAACAAAGTTACAAATTTCCTGATAGTTTTCATTAAAAAAATTTCATTCCATAAAACAGGGTTGCTGTTTTAGGGTGATTTCGCAGATTCCCGAGAAGGTGAACACACACACTGACTAGAAGGGGAAAAGCAAGCATTTAGTAACTACAGACATGCATTATGCTAAGGGTATCTTGTAAAGCAAATTAACGTACCGACCCGAGGACTGTGAGGAAGATGGACCATCCGTACATTCTTGTGCTGTCTTGCACCACGAGCTCAGCCCAGCAATCGGTAGGTGCCGGCTTTACGTGGGCGTCCCCATGGAAGCAATGGTGGCCTCGCCGTACACCAGCCCCATGCTCTCCAGAAAAATCCCGGTATTTACACATTTGCAGAGGAATGGGTTTCGGCACACGTGGCCAGCGGGTGCCAAAACACGCCTCAGTTGCAACATAGGGAGCCTATGACGCATGCGCTCGCTGGCTAGGCGCGCTGCGCGAGCCGTAGCCACCCTGTCTATTGGTTCATGGGCTTTGTACACGTGGCATATTGTCATAATCCAGCAGTCACGCGCCGACCATGCTCACAGATGGACTGAACAAGTGTATTCCAGCAGACCACACCTACAGGATGAACCCCTGCCTGATGCAGAAGTAGAGCTCTTCACTGATGGCAGCAGCTCTATGCTGGAAGGAAAACGAAGAGCTGGATATGCAGTGGTAACAAATGCCCAACCACTAGAGACTAAGGCACTGCCTAGCAACACATCCGCTCAAAGGGCTGAATTAATAGCATTGATGCGAGCTCTAGAACTAAGTCATGGAAAAAGACTAAATATATATACACACACAGATTCTGAATATGCATTTGGGGTGGTGCATGCAATCTGGGGGCAATTTGGAAGGAAAGAGGACTGTTAAACTCACAGGGAACTCCAGTAAAATATGGGACTGAAGTTACGAGACTGCTGCAAGCGGTTCTCTTACCAAAGGTTGCAATAATGCATTGCAAAGCCCACCAAAAAGGAAATAGTGAAATTATAAACGGAAATTGGAAGGCTGATTGTCTTGCTAAAAAGGCAGTTCTAAAGGAGCCGAAATTTGAAGAAGCTTTAATTCCAGGGCCTCGTTTAGAATTACCACCACCAAAACATACTGAGAAGGAAGATGAATTAGCAGAACAGATAGACTGCTCCAAAAATGGACAAGGTTGGTGGATAACACCGTTAACGCCATTATTGATTCCTGAAAGAATGATGGAAACTTCGCTCAAGAGATTACATCAGGAGATGCATCCAGGAGAAGACGCATTGACAATAACTGCAAAAAGAAATTTTTTTTGGACCAAAGATACAAAGGGTAGCAGACATGGTAGTAAAAAAAGTGTACCATCTGCTGTGCTAATAATCCAAAAATTGGGAAAAAAGTTATAGGAGGAATTGTGAAACAAGGAATAATTCCTGGGGAATACTGGCAAATAGATTTTTCAGAGCTACCTAGGTATAACGAATATAAATATTTATTGACATTGGTAGATATCTTTTCTGGCTGGCCAGAGGCTTTCCCTTGCCATACCAACAAAGAGCTAGAGAGGTAATTAGAATCCTATTGAAGGAAATAATACCCCGATTTGGTATTCCAGAAGGAATCTCCTCTAATAATGGGCCTCATTTTCTTGCAGAAGTCATGCAAGAGATTTCTAAATTTTTACAGATTAAGTGGGAATTACACACCCCTCGGAGGCCACAATCAAGTGGGAAGCTAGAAAGAATGAATCAAACTCTTAAAAGGCAACTTGCTAAACTGTGTCAAGAAAACACACCTTAAATGGGTAGAAATTTTACCTATGGCTCTTTTACGAATTCGAGTAACTCCTAGGGTCAAAGGGAAAGTAAGTCCTTTTAAGGTTGTTTATGGGAAAGCATATCCCATGAGTCTTTCTAACATCACAGGAAACCAAATGCATATAAAAGGGCAGGCTGATGTTAAAGAGTATTTGATTTCTCTTTCGCATACTTTATCTTCACTACACAGGTATCTAAATCAGAAGGCCTCTCTCCTGTTGGATAAAGGTGGAAAGGACCTCACACCATGTTATTGAAAACCTGTACTGCAGCCAGAGTAGAAGGAATGGACTCCTGGATTCATTACACGCGAGTGAAAAGAGCACCAGAACCAGATCAGGGAAAGTGGACAGCCACAGACTGGGAAACTCAAATTTCAGCTAATATCTGAGACCATTGAACTTTGAGAGAATGAAGAACCTGAATATTATAATATCCCATTTGGTACTAGCAGTAGGTCAAGAGAATTTGGTTTTACAGCTTATCCAGTCCTTTGGGCAAATCCAGAATGTTAGTGTAACCGCTTGTCTCCCGCCATCTGAGCTGGCAGACAATCCTTTAAATTGGGGAATATTACCTTTCTAAGAAAGAAGAAGAACAACAATGGAAATAGGGTGGTTAAATAAAATATTACATGGAACAGGATCCTCCCTTACTGGATGGCTGGCAAATCTAATTTAAACTTCGACCACTGTTGTCATTATTACAATCATACTTTGTGTTGTTTTAAGTTCTATCAAGAGACTGGTTTTACAGGCCATGGCTAGAGCATATGTAACGATAAAATGAAGTAGTGAGACTTATGAGACTCATATGAAGAGATCTCATAGTCTCAAAGGGGGGTGTATTGGCTTTGTGTGGCAAGGTTTTGGTAGCGGGGAGGGGTTACAGGGGTGGCTTCTGTGAGAAGCTGCTGGAAGCTTCCCCTGTGTCCGACAGAGGCAATATCCCAGAGCCTTTTGGCCTTTTCATAGCTATCTTTTCTTAGGATCTTAGGTCCGTAAAGCAGAGGCCAAAAGATTCTGGGAGATGCCTGGGAGGATTCTCGGGTGGATCCCGGAGGAAAGAGCTTCCTCCAAAGGAGAAAAATCATCCGGGGTAGCCTCATTAGACAAGTCTGGGGCTGCTACCTGGGATCTCAGGTCCTTATAAGAAAAGGCCAAAAGACTCTAGGAGACGCCTGGAAGGAGTCACAGGGGGATCCCGGAGGGCAGAGCTTCCTCCAAAAAAGAAAAAAACCTCAAAGGTAGCTTCCTTGGAGGAGTCTGGGGCTTCTACCTAAGACCTTAGGTAGGTAAAGCAGAGGACAGAAGACTCTAGGAGATGCCTGGGAGGAGTCTCAGGTGGCTGTCGGAGTTGAGAGATTTCTCTACAGGAGAAAAAAAAATGTCTTGAGCTACTTACTTGGAGGAGTCTGGGGCAGGTAGCTGGGATCTCCGGTCCCGAACACAGAGGTCAAAACATTCTGGGAGACGCCTGGGAGGAGTCTTGGGTCAATCCTGGAGGAGAGAGCTTCCTGCAAAAGAGAAGAATCATCTTGGGTAGCTTCCCTGGAAGAGTCTGGGGCTGCTACCTGAGATCTTAGGTACGTAAAGCAGAGGCCAAAAGACTCTAGGAGATGCCTGGGAGGAGTCTCAGGTGGCTGTCAGAGTTGAGAGATTTCTCTACAGGAGAAAAAAAATGTCTTGAGCTACTTACTTGGAGGAGTCTGGGGCAGGTAGCTGGGATCTCTGGTCCCGAACGCAGAGGTCAAAACACTCTGGGAGATGCCTGGGAGGAGTCTTGGGTCGATCCCAGAGGAGAGAGCTTCCTGCAAAGGAGAAAAATCATCTTGGGTAGCTTCCTTGGAAGAGTCTGGGGCTGCTACCTGAGGTGTTAGGTAGTTAAAGCAGAGGCTAAAAGACTCTGGGAGATGCCTGGGAGGAGTCTCGGGTGCATCCCGAAGAGGAGAGCTTCCTCCAAAGGAGCAAAATCATCTTGGGTAGCGGCCTTGACGAAATCTGGGGCTGGGCATCCCCTGGGAGGCGTGACCAGCCTGCGGGACCAGGAGGCAGGTCTTGCTCACGTGCTCAGGGAATAGCCGATCGCCAGCTCTGGGGTCAGGAAGGAATTTTCCCCCGGCGCAGATTGGCACTGGGCCCCGGGGGTTTTTTGCCTTCCTCTGCAGCACTGAGCAGGACCACTTGCCAGGGCTCCTCCGGTCCATTTTGGCTAGGTTACTGCCTGCTGCTCGTGCACCACGAAGATGGCCTCTCGTGCCCTGCAGCTAGGGGGAGGAAGGCTTTTTTTCCCCCACGGTGGGCTAGCAAGTGTCCCCGGGGGTTTTTTGCCTTCCTCTGCAGCACTGAGCACGGCCCCTCGCCAGGGCTCCTTTGGGCCGTTGTGGCTAGGTGCCCGCTGCTCGTGCTCCACGAAGGTGGCCCTCGTGCCCCGCATCCGGGGGGAGGAAGCTTTCGGACTCCCAGGCCGGGCTCCAAGGGATGCTCCCGGGGGTTGCTTCTTGTCCTCTGTAGCACTGAGCACAGCCCCTTGTCAGGGCTCCTCTGGGCCCTTTCGCCTAGCTCCCTGCCTGCTGCTCTTGCACCTCCAAGGCACCGCTCGTGCCCTGCCTCTCTCGGGCTCTCTTGCCCAGTGCAAGTCTGGAGCGGGAGCGGGAGCGAGCTCTGCTCTTCCCTTAGCTCCATTTCCCCAGGGCTTATGGCTTGGGCAAAACAGCCTGTGCTTGCAAGGGCTCCAGGCTTGCTGCCCCATCACGAGCTGCCACTTTTCACCTCTCCCTGCACGCAAATCAAGCGCAGGGCCGGCACGAGAGCGCCTTTTGTGCATCGTTGGCCAAGAAGCACAGCGGCGGAGCAAGTTGCCGAACGCAAAAATACGCTTTTCACCTCTACCTGTCATACTTTGGAAAATACCCCACGGTACCACACACCTCCTCCTCCTCCTCCTTCTTCTTCTTTTGTGTGTGGTCGGTCCTGATCCTCATTCTGCACGTTCTCACTCTTCAGGAAACAGGGACTGCTTGGCCTGTATTCCTCCTGCTACTTTCTGTAGCTCTGGGACTTGCCTTTGCCAGGATGCAAAGGATGTTTTCTCAAGCTCAACTGAAGAATGCATCAGCCTGCTCCTGGCTACACAGGCACATTGTGTTAAGGCTTGTGAGCATCAGCTCTGAAACAGACTCAGAAAAATAAAAATAATAGCCTGTTTCCACTTGCAACCTTTGTGTTATGTGTCCTTCAAAGTGGTTTTGGAGCTGAAACCCCCCTGGCGTTTCAGGCAAATAACAGTCTCGTTGGTATTTGACTTATGGTGAGCACAGGGAACAGAGCAGAGTAGAACAGAACAGAATAGAATGGAACAGTTCAGCTGGAAGAAACCTACAACCATCATCTAGTCCGATTACCTGACCGTTTCAGGGCTGACCAAAAGTTCAAGCATGGTATTAAGGGCATTGTCCAAATGCCTCTTCAACACTGACAGGCACGGGGCATCCACCACCTCTCCAGGAAGCCTGTTTCAGGGTGTGACCACCCTCTTGGCAAAGAAATGTCTCCTCATGTCAAGTCCGAACCTCCCCTGACAGCGTGGTAGCAAGTGTCCCTTGGTGCCTTGGTAAGGAACGGTGAGGAAACCGTGCATGCTCTCTACATCTCTGCAGAGTTCCTGCAGAGGGAACCAAACCCCTGTCTTTCACCTCTGGCATCACCACAACCAAAGGAATGTCTGTGGCCTACATGCCCTTATTTACATAGTCTGAAGGTACAGATCCATTTTGGCACCAACGCACAAAATGGCAAGGAGACTACCTCTCTTAATCTCTCAGTACTCAAAATACTAAATCCTAGAGGAAAAGGAGACTTGCCAGGGTTTGAGGTAAGATCCGAACATCTTCCCACAAACCGAGGTAGGCAAAGAACTCTCAGAAAGGTTCAAGTCACAGGTGAGCTGTGGAAGTTTCACCCATGGCTGAAGCGCCTTTGGTATCCCATACAAACACGGCCAACGCGCGTGTTTAATAGAAAGGCTGCGCAGCTGGGTTTCAGTGGGACAAGGGGATGTGACGGCAATAGCAGCAATGGGCTATTTTGACAGTTTGGAAGAGCTGTCTGTCCTTTGCCTGGCTGGGCTTTGGTCACGGATCCAAATGGTCCACGTCTGAATACGACCAACCTTTCCTTCCACCACACTGGGGTCACCTCTGCGCACTTGTTTCTCAAAGCCTGGCTTACTTCCGTGGCGGGCTCTTGGCACCCACCATCCCAACCTATGGCTCTGGTTACACTTTGGCTTGCCTCCAGGCTGCGGCTGCCGAAATCACCCCCCTTACGCCCCACGAAAAGGGGTTGTGTCCAGCCACATCAAGTCCCTGCTCCTCCTGGCTGCGGGGCTGCATAGGCTTTAGCTCTGGCGCAGAGAGGGGACGGCTAATAGGGGCGGTCTCTGCGCTGCACGCTTGGTTCCTGCCATGGCCCGAGAGAAGAGGAACAGCACCAGGCTTCTCCTTGTGAGCCGAGTGGCAGAGCAGGCGCCAGGGACACCCAGCAGCTGGGCCCAGGGCATGGCCGCCAAGGGCAGGGAGAGACCCCCGGGCCTCCCGGGCACAGCCACAGCCCGTGGAATGATTGCTGGATGGAGGTGACCTGTCGGTATGACACACGCCCCTGGACCCCCCCCCTCCCCCAAGGGAAGGTGAACCTCCAGGGAGGAACGCAGTGCACACGTAAAGAATCGGTTCCGTGGTAGCTCCCTAAGCAACGTGACCTGCAACTTTAGACGTCAGCAACACCAGGGGAGCTTGGTACGCTGACTCTGAAAAGGAACACGGAGGGTGGAGCGGAGCCGAGACCCCGTGGCCAGGCTCTGTGATCGCAGGGATAGGGAACCGGAACGATCGGAACGAGAACGCTTGCTCCCTGCATTGAATCCACTGAAGCAAGGAGGTAACACAATGGGGGTTCTGTTGAGCTAATGCCCTACACTTCTGGTTTCTATCACACGTGCCCAGTTCTGGGGTACTCACACGCAACAGCAGGTCCTTTGGGTGAACTTTGCTCATTACAACACCAAAACACACCTCCACCCCCAAAGTTACCCACCTCCAAGGTGCGACCACCCCCCCACTGAGCACGCGCTCTGAATTTTCTCTAGCATACACCTTTAAAAGCAAAGTGAGAGAACTTTATACCAATCAAAGGAAAGGTATGTATGACTAGAGTCACTCAAGCTCCACCGAAAAACTCAGAAAACATAAAAGGGCTTAAGAGAGGAGAAATGTCAGGGAAGACACCATCACAGACAAGTCGGGAGGACATCACTGACTTTTGGGATCGCTCAACGGGCTGAGCCTCTCTCCCCCCCCGCCATAGGGTTGCCTACTGTGTGAGATTCGAACACTCGGCTGTACTGAGTGCTTCCCTGGGAAACTTAGAATTCTTTAGAGCTCTTTTCTTTCATCACTTAACGCGCTTGTAGGCAATGGTATTGTCACCTGCACGTGCTTTGCAGACAGTCTATTTATCACGGGCAATCCAAAAGCACCTGTACCGTTGCGTTAATAAACTGCGCTGCTCATTCATCTAGTCGTGATGAAAAACAAAAGAAAAGAGAAAGCCCCAAACCCAAATGTAAAGGAGCCTCAGCGCCGGAGGACGAGCTCTCCTCTCTCAAAGCAGCCTGGGGGAACCACGGGCAGAAGAGGTGAACCCAGCCCTGGGCTTGGGGTTTGAGGACCCCTCACCGCTTCCCCAGCCACCCTCCCTGGGTGGAGAACTGCTGCAGCACGTTGAAGGCAGACAGCAGGGCCCAGCTCTGCACCACCAGCGCTTTGCCGGGACACAGGCAGCCTGAGCAGAGCCTGGTCCTCCCCGAGCACCTCACCGCAGACAGCCAGAGCACACCCAGACACCCAGGCATCCTCCACGTGGAGACCACTTCCCACCCCAGCTGGCCAACGCAACGGGCTGCCTACCTTCTTCAAGGATGTCAGCAGTTTGATGCTGACGAAGCCCATCTTGTTCTTCTGGACATGTTTCAGGAGGAAAGCATCCTTGGCCAGGTTCTCGTCAGAGAGGTGGAATTCCACCTGGGACGCAACCCTCCTGACCAGCTGCCGGTCAGGGACAGAGTAGCTGCAGTCCAAGAGATCAGCCCCCAGAACATCGCTCGCATCGCAGAAGCTCCCGGCAAAGCAGCAGGGACACGGGTGTGACTTGGTGGCCTTTGGGATGTGCAGCACTGCCCGGTCCCAGCCACAGCGGTGCAGATGGCAGAGTGTTGAGGAGCGGGGTGGCTCAGCTGCGCTCTGAAATGAAACGGAGTTTTATGGTTTTAGAAGCGCGCTTGCCTTCACGCCCCCAGCATCGGTCCCTGCCACAAGTTACGCAGCAGATGGCCTTGCGCAATCTTGCAGCCAGAGGTGCCTCACCAACAGAGCGCCATCTCTTTAATTAACAGGATACAGGCCAGGAGAGATCTTTGGCCTCCGGTTCACGGCAGTTGTCCTGACTCCCCCAGGCCACACACTGTTCACACAGCGGGAGCGAGAGGCCTGTGTCCTTGGTACCAGGGGGTCCTTGCTAGTGCCGAATCCTCCAAGCACGAGGAGGGGATGTACTAACCCCATCCCTGGGGTCCCGTAGAGCGCAAACAGCCCCAGCGCCCCGACACCGGACGTTGGGCAGAATCCAGTCCTTTTCTGGGAGCACGCGGCGGCGGGTACCGTCTCCTCCTGGGTGTCACGCACCCAGGGAAAGCGCCGCCCCCTCCGAGGGGGATCCAGAGCTGCTGCTTTTCCCATCAGGAGACTAAAAGACCTGACAGCACTACTGGAGCGAGGGCTGGGGGAAAGCGTGCCACCGAGCGACACCGCGTGACCTTCCTTCGCGCCCTCGAGGTCCTTTTTCCTATTTCTGCCTCGCTCCGGTCAACGCAGCAAACAGAAGCACGGGCAACAGTCGCAAACGCATTTGCCATCTGGCGCAAGGAGGCTGCGGCTGCAGCTTGGTCCCCGCTTGGCTCGGCTGAATCAACTTGTTCTTCTTCCCCCACCGGAAAAATACTGTTGAAAGCAAAGAGGATTTGCACCCGCAGACCCTGAGAGCCGCTTGTAGGCCCCGGGGGCACCCCAGCCTCACTTAACCCTTTCCCTCCCCAGGAGGAGCTGGGGAGGCTCTTGGGGGTGGGGTGGAACACAGGGAGCCCCCGCATTCCTTCCAGGGAGACGCCAAAGAGTCCTTGGCAGCCAACAGCCAGAAGGGACCATGGCGCGGCCACCAGTGCAGCTCCCACTGCCTGGGCCCTGGGGCCCCCCGGCGCCCCAGCTTTTCCAGACATTCGTGCTCCCCAAAACCTTCTACCCCCAAGGTAGGGACCGACCTCAACCCCAACCCCTGCAGCCCAGGGACGCTCTTGGGGGGCAAGAGCAGAGGTGACCGCCGGCCATCGCTCCTCTCTCTCTTAGGCTCAGCCAACCTGTGCCGCCTGCCCGCGCGGGAGCAGCCCTTCCCTGCAGCCCGGCCACCCCAGGCCCCCCAGGCACCACCAGCAGGTATGGCACCCCAGTCTGCTCTGGCACCTTCCCCATCCCCATCACACCCCTTCCCCCGGCACTTTTCACATGGGGGTTCACCAAGCCCCGGTGAGCATCCTTGCCCTCGCCCGGGCGGCGCGTGCCCAGGAAAGCCCATCTGCAGAGAATTCCCCAAATATTTGGGGCCACCTCTCCCGTTTCACCTCCTAGATGCGAGTCTCCTCCCCGATTTGCAACCCCGTCCCACCGGCACAGCAGCTCACCCCGTGGGGATCGCCCCGGCCACAAGCTCCCCACGCCCCTGGCCCAGAGCTGGGGGATGTCGGCCATCGGGGCCGGCTCGGCGGGTGCCCCTGGAGAGTCTCCCCGCCCCAGCACGGCTCCCCCTCACCCACACAGGGCTGCAGAGGGCTCCATGTGGCTGCCTCTTCGACCCCCGCGTCTTCCGCATCCAGTGGACAACCACCCACCTGCCTCCGCCGGCCACCGCCACGCTCGGCCAAGGCGCCGCTTCTCTGCCGGGTGCTGCCCTGTGGGGTCCCGGGGGCTGCGGGGCCCCCCTGGCCTGGGCAGCCCCAGGGACCCCCCAGGGCCAACCACGATACCTCGCACCCTACAAAAATCAGAGGAGTGGGGTGGCCCCAGCCCCTCCGGTGCTGCTGACAGCCATCCCCGGCTACCAGCACATCGAGGGGCAGCTGGCGAAGATCAACATCTCCAGCACGGCCACCCCTGCGGGGGCACCCCCGGGCAGCGACATCCCCCCGGGGAGCGACGTCCCCCCCAGCCAAGCCCTTGGAGATGCCCTTGCTGTGGCTGAGAAAGTGGCTCTCCAAGAGGCCCTAATGCTCTTTGATTGCTCCCTGGGCGGGCTGGCGGTCAGCCAGCATGCTCCCAGCAGCAGCCCCATGCCTGGGGACGCTGGCGGCACCGGCGCAGCCACCCCCCACCGCGACTTCAGCTCGCTCTCGCTGCCTGAGGAGATGCTCACCCCTGACTACTGCATCCCCGAGCTCAGCGACGCCATGCTGAGCCTCAAAATAGTCAACGGCGGCGGGATGGAGCCCCAGGAGCCGTGGCAGGATGCGGGGATGGACCTGCCACCATCCCCACCTGCCACGGCAGGCAAGCGGAGGAAGAGGCAGGCGCAGAGCTCCTTGCCAATGCCACCCAGCAAGCGCAGGGCTCTTGCGGCCAACGTGGGGGTGTGAGGGGGGGGCGGGGATTAGACAGGGGTGAGAGGGATGGAGATGGGGGGAGTGGGGGGTGGGAGAGGAGGGGGGTACTTGTTGAAGGGGGGGCCGGGGAGGGGGGTAGGGAGGGGTTAGACCAGCTTGGATGGGACCTTTCCTCTTGTCTTTTCAATTAAAAGCTCCTTCTCCAGAACCGCTCCATGCCTGTGTGGGAGGGGGAGGGAGAGCAGGGGGCACCAAGAAACAGCACCCAAGAGGTGCAAAAGCCCCGCTGAGCCCCAGATCCGAGCCGGGGAAAGCCCCGAGGGGAACCGAGCCACCCCCAGGGCCGAGTCACCACCAGCAGGGCAAGCAACGGTGGGGCGGGATGCGGACGACTCCCCTCTCCCCTTCCCCAGGGGGAGCAGCCCTTTGGTGGGGAAGCCAGGACAGACAGCTCCCTGCAGGACTCACGGACACGGCCCCACGCAGAAAGCAGCACAGAGCCCCTGCAACAAGGACAGACCTCGGGGGCCGGGGGGGACACGGGCACACACGACAGCAAGGGCTGCAAGGCCTTCGTCTTGAACACCACCAGCGTCCCCTCCAGCGGGCACAGGGCTCGGTGCAAAGCCCTTCAAAGCCTCAAGACGATCATGGCCTTCCTCGGGTCCCACTGACCTCAGCCCCGGAGAGCCCAGCGCTGCCTCACTGACACAGCAAAATAACCCCAAATCACCCCAAGAATGGCGAGGGAGGGAGCTGCAGGCCAGGCAGGGACCCTCCTCCACTTGTCTGGCTGCACCTTGGGCAGCTGCAAGACCATGAAGGGGGGAGAAAAAATCAGAAGGAAAAAAAAAAAAAACCAAAACACTGCACCAGCCAGAAAGTGCCTGGAAACTTTATCAAATGGTACATTTCAGCTTGGGGGCTTGAAGATTTACACCCGTTTACCAGTAAAACTCTCCCTGCATGCTGCAATTTGGTGGGAGCAAGATTTGTGGGTATGTCTGCACCCAAAACGCAGCAGTATGTGGCACCCTTTAACTGGTGTTCTTCCCAAGCCCATTCACCTTTGCAGAAAAAGGGATTGTCATCCTGCACATGGCACAAAGCAGGACACACGCAGCCCATGGTGGCTGAGAGGGTTATAAGGGAATAAATGCATTGAGCTGGTAAATTCAGCCACCAGCACTTGAAATCAGACAGTGAGTCCCAACTCAAGAAGCGCTCGCTCTCCTCCCTGCCATCACACCTCACCATCCAGCTATTAAAGCCATGCCATTGTACCAGCTGTCCCAAGGGTGGCCCACAGCATCTGCCCAGCTTCAGCAGGCACCAAGGCCAACCCTTACGCTTCCCCTGCCTGACCCTGACTCAGCTCCAGCCCTTCTGGGGCAGCCCGTGCAACTTGCCATGAGCTGCTATTAACACTCACGGGCCCAGTGACAGTACTGGATTTACTCCAGTTTATGTCAGGATCAGTGAGCTCAGCCAGGACATTCGGATTCTTCCCATCCTCCCACCAACCTTATTCATAAACAGGGGTTTGTTTGGTTTTTTTAGTATTTTAGGTAGATGTAATTACCGTGAAATGCAGCAAGAGGTCAGCAGGCTACATCATCACGCAGATGGTCCAGGAGATGAGCCGTGGTGAGCCGGGAGGACAGTCAGCCCCTGGAAACATTTTGAGACAACCAGAGGGTCGGGCTGCTCCAATACAGCTCTCTCACTCCTGGCTCTGGAGCCTTCATCTCACATTCCCCACATCCCTTCGGCCTTTCTAATCACAGGCTTTAAGGTCCCTACATACGTCAGTGAGCAAATATTGATTTGCCTGCACTGCCTACAGATCATAATCTAACTCCACGCACCTTAAAGAAGCTCAGCGCACACTCCACGTTCTTACAGCTGCTTTGATTGCAATTCAGTCTCTAGTACAGTACCCTTATTTATAATGCCAGGGCTTCAGCGTGGTGCCTCAGGCACTCTAAAATTATTACAGGGCCCTTTTGACTTTCAACTCCCTTCTATTCAATTCCATTTTTATTTGTCAGCAGAGACTCCCATTGACCAGCAGTGGAAGCCAACCATGCACAGGCAGACGGCGCTACTGCATGTTAAGCCAATCCTATAGAAATTACTTGCACGCGGCTCAACACGACGGGTCATCTCAGTTTGAATGAGAAACGCCGGGTCTGGAAGAGCAGGTGGCAGAGTGCTCCTGGGTGCAGCTTCCTTGGAGAGATGAGACATCCAGGCTTGGAGCAGCACCGGGGGTGCTCAGCTGCAGCCCCTCGACAGTGCCATCCGTCCGGCTGATGCAGCCATCGTTTAAAAAAACGGCGAGGGAAAGCGACTTTAAGAATCAGAGCTCCGGTGAAATCAAACTTCAATTATTTACCAAATCTCACTTTTACAGTCACCTAGCAGCAAACCAGTTTCCACAGCTGGTACAAAATATTAAAACCATCAAAATATTTAGACATACCATACAGAATGTATGGAAATACGCTATCAATTCCCCCCTTTCTGTTTGAGGCTACTAATTCTTTTAGTAGTCTCACTTGAACATAGCTTGTGTCACAGTTGCGCACAGCATTCCTTATCTCCTTCCATTCATTTATGCTAACATTAACAGGCTGTATTTAAGAGAAATGCTACTAACTTAGACAAATCTTTAAGTTGACAGCTTACTTAGCTGTATTTAGGAATACATGAACTAAGCTACAACCATGCTGTTTTAGAAGAAGGTACCTTTCATATTCCTGGGTAAAAAAACATTATATACGAAGACATTCTATGTAAATTTTATTTAATGGCTATATCCTTTCAGCATTTTTTTTAATATAATGACACCATTTCTTCAGCTAGAGAAAACAGGGAATTGCAGAACTACAAGAAATGGATTCCTGAGGATGACAGGGAGGTAAGTATTTTGTTAGCGAGTTATTGATGGTTTTATTTGCTTTTTTCTTATTTAATCTAGTGATGACTTTCCCCTTTGCCTGTTCTCTGCCAGGATTCACTCTAACAGCTGGTGACCAGGCAATCACACTCACTCAGTAAGTTATCAAATACCAGGGGTCTTCGTTTGCATAGCCATGTTAATCTGGTGTTCACAGCACATCCTTCGGTTCACTTTTAATAAATAAATCCCACAAAGAAAATAGCAGAGGGGAAGGAAGGTTGCTGTGCTGCTTTCCAAAGCAAGCAGTAGCTCAAGCAGCCTCAGAAGGGATGGTTCTGCCCCCTCTACTGAACAGAACAGCATCCTCCTGCGTGAGCACTACTGCTGCTTTCACGAATAGGCCCTCTGAAATAAGGTGCTCAGTGTAAGGGTGAAGAAATCAAGCCCCAAATCAGTTTACTGCTGGGCCAGTTCCTGGCTTTGCATTTCCCACGACAGTCAAAAGGAAAATGCATTCCTGCGCTCTAGAGACAACAGTTTTGATTTTCAGGCAAACTTTTTTCTCCTGTACCACCAGACCCTGGAGCCTCATGCATGGTTAGACTTTTTCTAACCTTGACGCATCACTGCTATTGCAAAAGCTCCAACAAATTCCTTTTGCTCTCTGTTCAAGGAAAGTTTCACCAATCTCCAGGAGAAGAAAACAGCAGCCCCAGTTTAAATCCAGCCTGCGCTTTCTCTGCGCAGACAGTATGAAAGAAAAAACAAGAGGTGAAATGTAAGCCCAAGTACCGCTGGTTTCCTAACCGACTAAAAGCACGAAGACCCCACCCTTGAAACAACACAGTAAATGACCCTGTGACAACAAGCACAATCCCACAGAGGTCACCATATGCAGAAACACATCCTTCTTTCCCCAGCACCTTTTCCCTTGGCCCCCTCCAAACGCTGCCCGTGCGGGCTCCAGCTGTCTCCTACCTCTGAAGCACCTTCTGCCACAGCAGCAATGTTCTTCTGCAGAGTTCGACACCTCTGTCACCCCAACCTTAATCACAGGATAAATAAAGGGCCTGACAAAGTCTACAATGGGTCCATCTTTCTCAGCCTTGTCCTCTTTGTTAAGCTGCGGGGCTCTTTTCTGAATGACATTTTTCTAAGTACAGCTGGTAGATGAGTGTTGGAAATCGGTGCCAGGAGCTGGGGCTGGAAGAGAAGACAGGATTTTTGAGCTGGAAGGCGCGGGGGCCTGGGAGGGGGCAGAAGAGGGGCTCTGCAGCAGGGCGAGGGGCTCTGCAGCGAGGGGCTGCCAAACAGGGCAAGGCGCAAAGACGCCTGCGATGACGACTCACTGGGCAAGTCTGTATTAGCGACTATAGTCTCCGTTATCACTCCCCTTCCACCTTCTGGAAGGAGCGGGGCGGGAAGATTCTCCCTGTGGGAAGCAGTCTGGGACAGGACGTGGGGGAGACGTGGGGTTTGCAGAAGGGCTCTGAGCGAGCAGCAGAGGCTGCCGAGGCAGTGGTGCATCAGGAGCTCGGGGCAACAGGGGCAAGGCCTTGCCCTCCGTGCTGTGCCCCCACACTTACATCTGGACACCTGTGGCCAGGGCTACACTTGGGGCTGGAGTACGCAGGCAGGAGCCCTGCTGCCACCTCACCCCCTGCTTACACACCTACCCCACGCACAGCACTGCTGCCTCCTTCTCCTTACCAAGGAAGCAACAGCCATAAGCTACCTCTCCAGCACGTGCAAGCAGGGCAGTACACTTTGAGACGCGTTGCCTCTAAAAACATCCCAGACAAAACAGATGCCACGAGCGACAGTGTAACTCTCTGCCTCCAAAGAAGCAGGGTACTGCTGAGACTGTCCACTGCACACAGAGAGAGCACTTTCCACCAGCTGTACCAACACACCCTCACCAGGTATTGCCTGTTGATTAATTACTTGCACTAGCAGATCTTCCCCACTGTCGACTTTCGGAATGTTGGGCCATTATGGGACTTGGATTCCTCCCATTATGAGGCAACAGCATCTTTTTAAAGAAATAAAAAGAGCACTGCTAAATGGGTACAACTACCTCTTATATTACTAGAGTTACCACAGAACGCATCGTTGGTAGAATTCCACTCAGTCTGGTCGACTTACTCTGCCGATGATTTTTTGAGCCCTTAACATCTTACCAGTTTGCTGAAAAGGCAGGGGGTTTTTTGGACAAAAGCCCAAATAAAATACTTCGCAGTCCATGTAATTCTCAGCCTTCCTATGTTCCTATATGTCTCCTTCTCTAAAGCGGATAAATAAATCATGCATTTGGTTTTCAAGTAATGCTATCAAATGCCAGACAGACATCATCTAACCCAAGAACCCATTAACTGACCCAAGCTTTGCTCCCCACGAGACCAAATGTTTTAACAGACTCAAGATTTAAATGCATTTTATCAAAACTGTAACATAAATACCTATGTATATATCTCATCCCTTCTGCTCTGAACGGGACCAGGGAAAAACTGAAAAAACTTAATTCCAAGAACTTACTCCAGAGCTGTCTTGTGGCTCAACAGGCTGATTCACAGGTCAAAGAAACTCACAATGAAATAGCACCAGAGCTACTTTCATTCTCCATTTCCCAAGAAAGAGTATTGCAGTTATGTTTGCCAATATTCACTGTTTACACCAATTAACCAAACTTCCCTATTATTTATAGCTTCTTGGGGTACGGTTTCATCGCTTTTACACATATGCCCCTCTGCCTCACGCTAGAACCATGGATCCTACTTGAGGTTGCTCACAGAGTACAGTACGATTTCACCTTAGTACACTCAGAAATATCTTTGTGAATGATATTTCACAGCATGCTCTTGCACGTCCCCTTCAGTTAGCAAAACATCATTGATACGCTCTACGTATCTGTATTCCTAAAGTTGTCCTCTTTATGTAAAACTGATTTTAAGTCAAGCTGTTATGCAGCTGTTCCATAATTAAATTGCATACCATAAAAGCTGATGTAGAAAGTATTACCACGTTGCAGAACGTAAATATTCATAGATTAAGCTTGTTCTCCTTAGCTTGAGAAACTAGGCAAGTTAGAGATCAGGACTTCTAAAATTAATCAAAACCTTGGCAGATGTATTAACAAAAATAAAGCTCAGTGTTTTAAAGAAAATAAAGAGTCTGCTTTAGTTCAAGCTCTGCTAAAATTACCTGATGGATAGGTGCCTAACGTGCATCCTGTGCCAGACACTCTGTATGCACAGAGACCTTTCTTATACACTTTCTTAATTACCTGCATTGCTTATCAATATTCACTCGTTCATACAGGCATACTCATTTAAAGCAACTTATCTTTGTAGGGCTATTTTCATCACAGCTTGCTTTGAATGCCGTCTCATTGGCAACATCAACTGGTCAACCCTTAGGTATACATAGGATTCCCACAGGTACCCGCACATACAGAATCTGGCATTCCTGAGACAATGCCTGTGCAAAGGCTAACGAGGTGGGTAAAACAGTCTCATCTGGTGCATCCAGGATGGGTGCTGCATCCTCTATCCACAGCATAGACAAACACAGGACTAAGATGCACGCGATACAGTGAATTTACTGGGTGAGAAGGGAGAAAGCGGAAGAGGATTTGCCTTCTGAAACTGGACAGTACTCTTCTCAAGAGCAAGAGCTGCCGCTTTTATTAACTGTTTTCAAAAATCTGCAGCTAAGAGGACTCCTTTGAGCTGAGTACTTAACAGTCCTTCTCCACTTGGACATACTTGACAAATACAAGTGTCTTGCCCCTTAGGGTGTGTTTTGGCTTGATGGGGGATTTGTTTGTTTCTCCAGAAGAAATTACCAGGGAGTAGTAAATGTCAGCAGCTCTTCAAGTATGCTTGGGTGTTTCTGCATGGTTTGTAGCCCTGCCTCCAAAGGAAAAACACATGCACACAGTTTAGCATTGAAAATACTTCACACTGTACTGATGGCTTTTTTTTCTTCTGAATCTCAGTTCGTAATTGTTGGAAGCAAGTTTTCTAGTCATAAAGTTAGCTGAGCTATTGGAAAAACCTGCTGTATATTATCTTTACACTGCTATCCACCAGCATGGAACTTACTGTCCTGTAACTACATACCTCAGATTATAAAATACATATGCATGTGTTCATTTCAAATGATCGGTTATTTATGTCATAGCTGAAGAAACATATCTCAACGTGAGAAAACAAGGATACACCTACTCACTCAACTGCAAGTTGTAAGCTTCACTGCAACACACCTTATAGTTTTAGTTTCTTTCCAGAGGTGAAGATGACAACAGAAAGGCTAGAGTCCAATGCTGCTTTTGCCTACCCTGAATGTTATTTCAAGTTATTGCTCTGTGATTAATACAAAGCTTACACAGCGATACGGCTTGAAAGGCTGACCATCTTTCACGCACTCTGCAGAGTGTGAGGTTTTGTACATGAATCATAGAGAAATGGGAATCAGCCCAGGTAGATCAGTGATTTGTCTGTCACACGCACAACAAAGTGTTAAGAGGTTAATCTGCAATTTGTTTCATTTTTATCCTTACATCTCCACCACTGGTAAGCCAGTTGGGTGAGATCCTTCATTTCTGTAATTCCAACTGTTTTACACTCTACTCAATATTTCCATCTCTAAAGATGGGCCCACTCAAAACAAACAACTGATTTCCGGTTTTAAAAACACTTTTTTAGTTTTAAAACATCTCTAAGTTTTACAGCAGTCCAGTTGTATGTGCAACTCCAAAACATCCCTTGCCTGTAAATCCACCAGTCTGATGCTCATTTACATCATAGGTCTTTCACAGAGCACAATGTTCCTGAGGTGGGTACAATGCAATATGTGCCAGTGTAGACTCTTTTCCATTACCAGGGAAGGTAAAAAGATGCTTTAATATCACTGAAAATTCAGGCTGGATGGAAAAAACACACAAGCAGAAAATGCTGATTTCAAAAATGCCAAGGCATATCCTTTCATTGCCCACGTGTAAAAAACCCATAGACCAGGTATGGCTATGGAGATCTCTTCCTCCACCCCACTACTGCCTAAAAGGACAACGGGCAGATTTTTCACACTGCTTGGGACCCACAAAGATCTATAATTTGCTATTATGTTTCTGCATTCAGCCTCTGCATTCTGCGGGAGCAAAGAAATGCTCCTGCTGCCTTGCAGCCCTGCCACTCCACAACTCCCAGGACACCTCAGAGCTCTGCACATCCACATCGGTTCTCCTTGGGTGGACATTCCCAGAGGAATTATGCTGCTGTGAGCACACAAAGCCACGTAATCCAAGCCACTTGAAGGAGACACAAAACAATTGTACAATTTCTCCTTAATAAACAGTCCCTCTGGACACAGAAGTCACAGACTGTCTCTGCTTGGCAGCACGTGGGATAACTGCGCATCAGTCACATCCTACATTTTCTCCGTGTTGTTTCTTTCTTTTGCGGTACTTGCAGATATCCACTGGGGAATATGGTAATCCCAAAACACTGCTGCCTCCATGCTACACGGTTTCACCATTCATCAACATTAGCTGTGTTCATGCATGATGAAGTACTGGCTTATTTGTACACGAAGGAAAGACAAAGTAGGAAGTTTGTGTACTAACATTTTACCTGCCCTGGCTTTGACACACCACACCCTGCCCTCTTCTAGAACCACGGTAACGAAAAAAAGCTATGCAAAAATGACACGTACTCTCTGCTTCTAGTCTGCTTTCTTTTCCCCACCATCAAATCCCTTCTCAGAGATATGAGAAGACAAGCAATGTAGAGAGCACCTGGAAGGTTACCTTACTGCTGTTCCAGCAAATTATATGGCTGGCTGCCTCTGGAAAACGTTTGGGGAGCTGCATCAACATGCAAGGAACCTCAAAAGGAGGAGGGAATTTTTGACTGCTCTAATTGTCACTCTGTCCTGAAATTGAGACCTCCAGCACAGCAAAGACCTCTGACACCAAACAAAATCAGCAATGAACAACAACCAAGATGGTTTCCCACACAAACCTCAGTCCTGCCCCTGGCAAACTGCAGGTAATTTGCTTAGAGAAGAAATTTTCTTAAGCTGTCAACTGGGCAACAAAATTGCCATCAAGGAAAAAACAAATGCAACAGTATCTCCATGCAGATGCCAAAAAGAGAGCACTAGGTTGTCTCTAGGAGAAGAACCAAGAGAGACGCTACAGACTAGGTTCATTCAGTAAAATCAGATGACAGCATCTGACTTCTCCTTTATCAGTCTGATACACACCTACTTACTCCTAACTTACAGCGGACAGAGTAAATACGGTTTAAGAATTACTTGTTCTCAAATTTCACTTATATTCTTAAAAGTACAGGACTTCGGGCATAAATCTGCCACACAGACATGCCTGTTTCCCCTCTGTATTCAATCTAAAAGCAGCCTTTCTTGAAATGATCATAAATTACACACTCATATTTGGCAGCCTGTGTTAAAAACAGAAACCTACCTCTTTTATACCCCCCGCAACCTCATAAACTATTACATTCTCCTGGATCACCTTATTAGTACTCATCTATTAATAGCAGACTCCACAAACTCCTCACTCCTCAATTAATGTTGCTCAGCCAAACATCCCATGCTTGAAAGGGCTCAGGATGACTACGGAAACCTCTCTGTTGCAGGAACTAACAACCCGGAAAGATACCTTAACGAGGCCAAGAAGATCTCCTCAAGTTTATTAAAAAAAAAAATTGTGCTAACTCGTCCAAATGCTTGCATGAATTTGGACCAGTTTCTGTCAAACTTCCCCTTGTTCTTGTTTGCCTAGGAGTCACTCTTAGATTTTAACCCAGCCACCTTTGCACACAGGATTCGTTCAGAATTGTAAGTTTCCATTGAAATGCAGAAAAACCTTGAAAGCTAAAGTTATTTCCATCTTCCATACAGACCGGTACGCTTGTAGAAAAAGCTCCACTGTCCAGAAGGCTGCTGACCACAGCCTTCGTTTGCAGCTTCAACTACAGCCAATCCAGATCACTGAAGGTAGGACAAACACTCTGAATTGGACTCACAACATCATAAAAAGTCAGGGTAGTAAGTCAAGCACATGCCAAATAATTTACTTTTTACATATATGACTTCATTCTCCACAAGGATGAATCAGCTCAGCAGCAATCTCCTACTAGTGGCAAAATACAAGACTAATACATAGCAGTAGGTATCTTGCAAGTGCCACCAAAATGTGAAACACAAATATAGGCAACTTGCTGTATACAACTGATCACAGACTCTGGCATCTGAATAATAGGAAGGCGAGCTGGAAGCTCTATGTGTTACACCACCCGCACAATTCTCCCACCAACAGGGCTCCTCTCTTGCCTGAGAACGGTAAATTCACACCGGGCTACTGCAAAACTATTGCCAACAATTGAAATGAGAAAAGGTTGTGGTATTTCATTAGGAATTTTAAAAAATGCCATCCATTAAATATAAACTGTCAGGACTTCATTCTTTCTGTCTCAGTGTTGTTCATTGAACCCTTCTTTGCTTTCTTGAATAATAGCCATGACGAATTTTGGGAAGGATGCAGAGAGGATTACTTAAAGTATAGCGAGGGCTGTGTCCCGTGCCAGAAGCTTTAAAAAAAAAAAAAGAAAAAGAAGAAGAAAAAAGAAAAGAGAACTGTGGCAAATGGAAAGAATGACAACTTCAAATCTGCAAGCGCACAAGTGATCAACAAATGCTGGTTGATAGCCTAATGTGGTGAGTAAAGCAATCACAGTACGCCTGCTTCTGCCATGACAAGGGCCAAATGAGAGAACAACCATCAGCCAGGTGTCATGGGCAAGCCATCACTTCTGCACAAAATTAAAGTACCATGGAAACAGGCTGAAGAAAGAGAAATACACAGAATGACAGTGTGGAAAGATGCCCCTCTGCCTTACTTCAGATGTTCATCTAGAGGAAGGGAAGGAAGAAAACAACAGCTATTCTATTCATGATTTCCTGCTGCTGCATGAGTGCCTGAACTGGCATGATAACATCTTCTTCCACCCAGGTGTGCCAGAAAGGGAATGCTGCACACATCAGTTACTGAATTAAATTAAATAGATGCAAGTAAGAAGTTCATAATCTCTTCTGATCTCTAAATCACTGCTATTTTGTGGATAGGCAAGGTCAGAGTCTCCATCCCTGTATTTCATTTCATCTGCAGGCTTGGAGTCCATTTGACTCTCACTTAAAAGTTATTCCTGATTTCACTCTTGAACTGAACAACGGGGAAACAAAAACGGACTTCTTGCATCCCTAGCCCCATGGCTACTTGCAACGAATGGTAAAAGGATGGTCACAGTGCACGTTTTTAGGGTTTTATCTGCCATTTGACAACACTTCCAGTTACCCACTGGTCAGATAAACACTAACATTAGACACTGCGTAGAGGTCTGGCTTATCAGAGCTATCGCTCCTCTGTCATTGGGTCTTCTTGTCCACAGCTTTTGTAGAGCCACAGCAAAACAGCCCTCTTCTCTCCCGTTGCATATACATAATGGGCAGCTACACTCATCAGCTAGTCACAGACCTGTGGCACATGAAAGAGGAGCTGGGCATGACCTTCAGCATCAAAATCACCCGCCTCCATGCTCAGAGCAGTGTGGCAGCCCGCCCCCCTCACTGAGGAGCGAGGCTCTGCAAGCCAACACAGAGAGAGGGGAATGCGCTGCCTCCTATCATGGACGCTACCCTCACACCGTCATCAGTTTTAATTGTGATTCTCCTGCAGCAGCATGAACTACTCCTATCAAAGAGGTAATGACAACAACAAAACTTTTGAAACCAACTTCCTGTATTCTACACGAGAGTGAAAAATGCGTGCTTTCCTCCAAACGATGCTGCTTGGTTTTTTCTTCCTCCTCCTTTTTTCCCCCTTTTTGCTTAGTATTCAGCTGTGGGTTTTGCATCTCCTCAGAGATGAGCACAACATAGCGGGTTCCTCACTGGACCTGTTCATGACAAACTTCACTGCCAGTTTCTAATGCTTCTTCTAGCAGCTAAGTTTTGTCCCTCAGTATGGTTTCAGGCTTCCCACCTGGCTGAGTTGTTGCAGTGTCTTCATAGGTCTCAACCTACGATATTGCCCTGGAAGGACCAAAATTCCCACTTGCTGACACTAGAGAGGAAACTTGCAGTCTGTGACAGGCCACAAATCCTCCTCTCCTATCAGGGTAAAAAAAAAGCAGGTACTTGGTACCACACGCCCTGCTTTTCCAACATATGCCACCTTTTTCAGGCTTCTCACAGAGCACAGCACTTGAAGAAGGAAGACAATCCGGGGCTGAGTTATCCTGCAGGACCACCAGCATCTCTCAGCAGGATCCTGGCCTGACATTCATGAAATGGTCCAGGGCTCTCCCTACCTACACATGCACACACACAGAAAACCATCCATCTACTCTCATTCCTCATTTTCCTTTCCATGGCATTCCCATTTTTGCTGTCACAAACTAGGTATCCCAAGGACAGTGTTGCAAGGAAGGTCCTTGGCAAAGCTGGTTCCTTACACGACTCTTTGGTAAGGACTATGACAAACCACTAAACAGGCATGTAAAAAACACAAAGCACGTGATTCTGAAAATCATGCATTACCATTTTTCTATGCATTCTTTTCATGCTGCTTTGCAGTGTACATTTTCATATTGTGTTTTAACAGTGAGATTGATTTAATTGGCAATTGTTTATCTAATATTGCTAGTCTCCTACGTTATTACTATTTTTACAGGCATCAAAAAATGCTGATGAAAATGTTTTAAAGTTGAAAGAACACCCACAATAGAAGAAAGTTCCAAAATCACCTGAGAAATTTCCAAGGTTTACTTTCTTCCTCAGAAATACAACAAAATAATAATGATTTTCACTGCAATTTCATTTAACTGAAGTCTGTTTCCTACCTTGTGAAATGGGAAATAAGTACACCGTTATTCTCTGTGTTAACATACTACTTCCAATTAGCTGTACCTTTATATTAAGTTTAGCTACGAGACATTTACTTGCATGCTTCTAAATATACAGTTGGGTTATTTCATTTTATAATCCATGCTGCCTGGAAACTACAGAGCCAGAATTTTTTTTTTTTCTTTTTTTCCCCGTAAAGAAGAGTTTCATTTTAAGAATATATGACCAAGAAGAATAAAGCCGAGAAGAAGAAATTTCAGGAAATAGGTATAAAATGAACTCAGCGATCCTCTCTCAACTCTCCATTGGTTCTATTGAGACGATCTTCTCAAAGCCGCTTCGCAGGCTAAGTTGGCCATATGTCCACACTGCCTAGGCTGCAGCAAGGCACCAGCCTTTGTTCAACAAGCAGTAACGCTTTGAAAATAGTGGGCTTTTGATGGCACTTTCCAGTTGGCACTCATATGTAGTTTGGATGCATCTTCTGGATGCAAGCCACCTGAAGCATCGCTAGTCAATGTACCCCTGGAGAAGAGGCATAGCCCAAAACACTGTAGTTACATGGCCAGGTCAGCACGATGCTATAGCCAGTGTGGCCCAGAAAACTAGAGGCAACGATGCCTCACCGTAACCAGTCATGATGTCATCTCAACACGGGCACCAAGCAAGGAGGTTGCTGATCAGGTACCTGCCACTGGGCTTCACAAGACTAAACTAACACCTGGGTCTTGACTGCTTACAAGTTCGGGACAGACAAAAGCCCTAAAACACGCAGAAATCGTAGACCTGATCAGCGACACTAGCATAAATGGAATGCTTATGGCAGTCATCCCAGGAAAATGCTAAGTGCCACACAAATGGACACTATCCTCCAGTAGATGCTACACAACAGGGAACCCGTGGACATGCCCAGCCCAGCCAAGGATGGCCTTCTGTCAGAAAGCGACTGTTAGTTTCATCGCTAAGTCAAGGACAAGCCAGATGGCTGTAGTTTCACACACCTGCACGCTCCAATGCTGACATTGAACAGGCTGGTGCCAAGCGAGGAAGGCCACAAGGTAATGCGAGTTTAGTGCAGGCAGAGGATGATGACCACCACCCTCTCCTCCTGGACTGGGCAGCTCATCCCAGACCTGGCACTACTCCAGACTTTCTGCCAGCTCAGTTAGCCCACAGCCCAGTCCTGCAAATCCAGTCCTACCAAGGGATGCTGGTGTCACTCTGCCAGAAACAGCCTGAGGTGACAGGCCTTGGTTCAGTAAGAATCGCAAAAAAAAACAAACCCAAAAACAACAACAAAACCAAAATCACACAAAATCCCACACACAACATAAAACTGGCACAGGAGCTAGACCCCTGCATGTGAACCAGCTGGTTATCCATGACCACGAGGAGGTCACCGCAGGTCACCTCGGCTCTCTTACCTGCAGCTCTAGCTGTCCCGCACAAAACAGCTAAACCCCTCCTGCCTTTCCTGTCTTGTTAGTAACATCCCACTGAAAAACAATCCCTCCGTGGTCACCAGAGAACAGCCAAGGAGGACACGGGGCAGAGCCACTTACAAAGGTAACAGTGAGGTGGCCCTGGGGTCCGCATGGTTACAGAGAAGTCAAGTATGGCACAAATGCTCTCCAAGACTAGGCAGACCCTAGTCAGGTGCTGTGGAATAGCAAGGATCCCTCGCAGCACTCAGCCTTTCTGTACTGGGGATGTCAAACAGCATGAACATGGGTGCAGTTGTCTAGCCAGAGCTACAGCCATGGGGACTTACTCTACAAATTGCACATACTTGGCCCTCAAAAGCCAGCATTTTGTCTCAGAGTTCAACAAAGCCATTGTTTATCTCAATGTGGTCACATAGCAATGTGGTCACCTCCTCTGCAGAAAATATCTCCTGTTCGAAAAAAAAAAAAAAACCACCACAGATGGTCGCTGTTCATGCTACCCATATGAAATTTTGAGTCAAGTTAGCTTTTGGTGCTTTGTTTCTATCACCAGAGTCCTTGAAATTCCCACAGAAGTATGAAGGCACTCAGAAGAGAACAGAGAACTGGTTGATTGATTACCTTGCTCTCCATCTGAATTGCACTCCATTAGCTAATGTCATTCAGCTTGTGACATCTTAGTTGCCTTAGGCATATACTGGTACAGCCCTGCTAAAGGCAGGTGCTCTGATAAAACTGCACGGATGAAACTGGCAGAGAATCTGCTCTCACATCTGAGGCCATGCCTGGGCCAACAAAACCAAACAAAAACAGAGAATTTTAGAAGCCAGCTGCTGGAAGTATTTAACAGGTAGTTCCCAAGAAAGTGTCTGTGGACAGAGGAGTGTCATTAAGATGACTTCACCTTTGACAAGACAAAGGAAAAGTAGAATCACATTTTGCACATCAATAGACACACAAATTCAGCAATTGAAAGATTAATTGCTTATTTGCTTTCCTATCACTTTGTCTTATCTCAGGGCTGGAGGAAATACACTAGAAAATTTCCCATGTAGTATTTTAGGCCAAGTTCTCTGTTGACATCAACATTAGTAGAGAGTACTGGTTACAAATAGATGCCACCTTAGTCTAGTATCTCTGCAAAGATCAAAATTTAAGCAGTATTTTTTAAGACCTAGAGAAAGCTCAGCAGGACCCCCAGAAAGCTTCTGCAGAAGCAACAAGCAGCAACCTCTGTGACCAGGCTTTGATTCAAAACAGATCAAAGCATTTGGCTGACCCTGGAAATAAACTAATGCTTTCTAAGGCTACAGATAATCCCACTAAGACCATTACCCAACTCACAATGAACTGATAAAAAAGTTTTCACTGCTTCTCTATGGAAGTTGTCTCTGTCATTTGCACTTCCCCTCCCTCCTTAGAGAAAACTTGTTCAGACAAATTTAAATTACACTTGCGGACCTGTATTAGTATCTCGTCACATGAGTTTCTTCTTTCCTATCATCTGAGCTGTCAACTCAGTGCCACTTTTCTTCCAGGACTGGGAGATGAAGCTTGCCTTTTAATAAACTTCTCTATGGAACACTCAACTCACAAAACACTCCGTTTACAGAGGAAAAAAGTTAAAATATGTTATCCTGGTTTGTCTCAAACACAGATGGGGAAACGCTCCAGAGAAAAATCCTAGCTGTCAATCTGCACTGCAGACCTCTACTTCGTACTGATGTTAGAGGGAGTTCCACCCAGCAGATGTGTGCAGACAATGCAACAAAACTCTGCAATGCAGACAACAGATCCGCAATGCAGATCAGACGCTAGGATTTTACTCACAGGGTGATAATTCAACTTCGCTGTTCCCACTACAGAATCACAGAAATGCTGAGGCTGGAGGGGGCCTCTGGAGATCATCTAGTCCAACCCCCTTGCTCAAAGCAGTGTCAGCTACAGCAGGTTGCCCAGGACTCTGTCCCATCATGTTCTGAATATCTCCAAGGACGGAGATTCCACAACTTCTCTGGACAACCTCTGCCAGGGTCTGGCTACCCCTCTGTTGTGGTTTCAGCCCAGCCGGTAACAAAGGACCACGCGGCCGCTTGCTCACTCCTCCCGCCCCCCTCCGGTGGGACGGGGGGGGGGAAGACGGAGGAGAGGAAAAAACCAAACCTGGAACCTCGAGGGTTGAGATGAAGGCAGTTTACTGGAACAACACAAAGAAATTGCAACAACAACAACGGTACTAATGAAAAAGTATACAAAAAGAGTGATGCACAGTGCAACTGCTCACCACCCGGGACCCGACGCTCTGCCACTTCCCCCACCGAAAAGAAGAGCACACCCCCCGGCCCGCTCCCCCTTTATATACTGAGCATGATGTCACATGGTATGGAATAGCTCCTTGGCCAGTTCAGGTCAGCTGCCCCGGCTATGCCCCCCACCTCCCAGGTTCCTGTAAAAAACATTAACTCTATCCCAGCTGAACCCAGGACATTATCCACCCCTTATTCTATACCATCTACATCATGCCCAATCGACCACTACCACTTCCTTGTCTTATATATATAAGTATATGGACTTGCGTCCATCCCCGTCGCCCCCCCGCACACACACACACACACGCAAATGGTATTCCTTTAGCGTATGGGCTATCCCTCTAATGTGTCCATTGATTTTTAGTCCATGACTTTGGGGCTCCATCTGTTGTAACAGTTCTTCAGGATAAGAGAGATGGTGTGAGATGGTGGGTTGTTGTATGCTGCCTCTGGAACTTGTGGCTAGTACATTTGGTGCAACTCACGCCCTTAGTCTGCAGGTCGAAGATGTTGATCTTGAGGAAATTGCTGGGTGTCAGTTCAAGTTCTGTCGCTGTTGTACTTGGCTTAGTTTCAAAGTCCATCCCGCAGTCATTTGGGTAATTCTTACAGTAATACCCTTGATATGGCATATAGACACTATAGATACAATGACATGCATTGGCAGGGTATTTAGCAGTTAGGTATCATACAGCCCAATTCACTGGCTATTCTCTCCCAAAATCAAATCTCCCTGAGGTACACATCGAACTTCCCCATCCTTCTGCATCACCCACCAGGTGTACCCAGGTTCCTGAGCAAAAACAACCCCTTGAATGGGTTTGCCTCTGTTTGAGGGAGGACTAACCCAGACTGTCTTTCCTAACATACTCCTCATGCGCACTACAGGGACTTTATCGCCTTCTACAGTATGTGGAAGTCTTGGTTGGGCGGGGCCAGCCCGATTGGCGGATCCTCTAGTATTAACTAACCAGGTGGCTTTTGTTAAATGTGTATCCCAATGTTTGAAAGTCCCACCCCCCATCGCTCTCAATGTAGTTTTCAGCAGTCCGTTGTATCGTTCGATTTTTCCAGAGGCCGGTGCGTGATAAGGGATATGATATACCCACTCAATGCCGTGTTCTTTGGCCCAGGTGTCTATGAGGTTGTTTCAGAAGTGAGTCCTGTTGTCCGACTCGATTCTTTCTGGGGTGCCGTGTTGCCATAAAATTTTCTCTTCAAGGCCCAGGATAGTGTTCTGGGCAGTGGCATGGGACACAGGGTATGTTTCCAGCCATCCAGTGGTTGCTTCCACCATTGTAAGCACATGGCACTTGCCTTGGCGTGTTCGTGGGAGTGTGATATAGTCAATCTGCCAGGCCTCCCACTGTTTATATTTCAGCCATCGCCCCCCATGCGACAGGGGTTTTTGCCGCTTGGCTTGCTTAATTGCGGCACATGTTTCACATTCGTGGATGACCTGTGCGATAGTGTCCACGGTCAAGTCCAGCCCTCGATCTCGAGCCCATCTATATGTTGCATCTCTCCCCTGATGGCCTGAGGTATCGTGGGCCCACTGAGCCATAAATAGCTCACCCCTACGTTGCCAGTCCAGGTCCACCTGAGACACTTCAATCTTGGCGACCTGATCTGCCTGCTGATTGTTTTGATGTTCTTCAGTGGCCCGACTCTTGGGTACATGAGCATCTACGTGACGTACTTTTACCACTAGCTTCTCTATCCGAACAGCGATATCTTGCCACAGTGCGGCAGCCCAGATGGGTTTACCTCTGCGTTGCCAGTTGCCCTTCTTCCATTGCTGTAGCCACCCCCATAGGGCATTTGCCACCATCCATGAGTCAGTATAGAGATAGAGCACTGGCCACTTTTCTCTTTCAGCAATATCTAATGCTAGCTGGATGGCTTTCACCTCTGCAAACTGACTCGATTCACCTTCTCCTTCAGCAGTTTCTGCAACTAGTCGTGTAGGACTCCATACAGCAGCCTTCCACCTCCGATGTTTTCCCACGATGCGACAGGACCCATCAGTGAACAGGGCATATTGCCTCTCATTTTCAGGCAGTTTATTATACAGCGGGGCCTCTTCAGCCCGTGTCACCTCCTCCTCTGGCAACATTCCAAAGTCTTTGTCTTCTGGCCAGTCCGTGATCACTTCTAAAATTCCTGGGCGACTGGGGTTTCCTATGCGAGCCCGTTGTGTGATCAGTGCAATCCACTTACTCCACGTGGCATCAGTCGCGTGATGTGTAGAGGAAACTTTCCCTTTGAACATCCAGCCCAGCACTGGCAGTCGGGGTGCTAAGAAGAGCTGTGTTTCAGTACCAACCACTTCTGAAGCGGCTCGAACTCCTTCATATGCTGCCAATATCTCTTTTTCAGTTGGAGTATAGCGAGCCTCGGATCCTCGATATCCCCGACTCCAAAACCCCAGGGGTCGGCCTCGGGTCTCTCCAGGTGCTTTCTGCCAAAGGCTCCAGGTAGGGCCATTCTCCCCAGCTGCAGTGTAGAGCACATTTTTAACATCTGGTCCTGTCCGGACTGGCCCAAGAGCTACTGCATGAACAATCTCCCGCTTAATTTGTTCAAAGGCTTGTCGTTGCTCAGGCCCCCATTTAAAATCGTTCTTCTTCCGGGTAACTTGGTAGAGAGGACTTACAATTTGACTGTAATTTGGAATATGCATTCTCCAAAAGCCCACAACACCTAAGAAAGCCTGTGTTTCCTTTTTATTAGTCGGTGAGGACATAGCTGCTATTTTGTTGATCACGTCCGCAGGGATCTGACGACGCCCGTCTTGCCATTTTACTCCTAAGAACTGGATCTCCTGCGCAGGTCCCTTGACCTTACTTTCTTTTATGGCAAAGCCAGCCTTCAAAAGGATTTGGATTATTTTCTTCCCTTTCTCAAAAACTTCTTCTGCCGTGCTGCCCCATATGATGATGTCATCAATATATTGCAGGTGCTCTGGAGCTTCACCTTTTTCTAGTGCAGTCTGGATCAGTCCATGGCAAATAGTGGGGCTGTGTTTCCACCCCTGGGGCAGTCGATTCCAGGTGTACTGGACACCCCTCCAAGTGAAAGCAAACTGTGGCCTGCACTCCGCTGCCAAAGGAATGGAGAAAAATGCATTAGCAATGTCAATTGTGGCATACCACTTAGCTGTCTTTGATTCCAGTTCATATTGAAGCTCTAACATATCTGGCACAGCAGCGCTCAGCGGTGGCGTGACTTCATTCAGCCCACGATAATCTACTGTTAGTCTCCAATCCCTATTAGATTTCCGCACGGGCCATATGGGACTATTAAAGGGTGAGTGAGTCTTGCTGATCACTCCTTGGCTCTCCAATTGGCAAATCAGCTTATGGATGGGGATCAGGGAGTCTCGGTTGGTGCGATATTGCCGCCGGTGCACCGTCGTGGTAGCAATTGGCACCTGTTGTTCTTCAACCTTCAGCAACCCCACAACCGAAGGGTCTTGGGAGAGACCAGGCAGGGTAGACAGCTGTTCAATCTCCTCCGTCTCCAATGCAGCTATACCAAAGGCCCAACGGTACCCTTTTGGGTCCTTGAAATACCCCCTTCTGAGATAATCTATACCAAGGATGCACGGGGCCTCTGGGCCAGTTGCAATGGGGTGTTTATGCCACTCATTCCCGGTTAGACTCATTTCGGCTTCCAATACGGTTAGCTCTTGGCATCCCCCTGTCACACCAGAGATACAGATGGGTTCTGCCCCTTTATAACTTGATGGCATTAGGGTACATTGTGCACCAGTGTCTACTAGAG
This sequence comes from Haliaeetus albicilla, assembly GCF_947461875.1. NCBI lineage: Eukaryota > Metazoa > Chordata > Aves > Accipitriformes > Accipitridae > Haliaeetus > Haliaeetus albicilla. The sequence goes on along the minus strand of NW_027212478.1, from coordinate 50,557 downwards.
CCTTATATTCCTGTGGGTCTGACGTGCCAGGCCATCGAATCCACACTGTCCAGTAGACTCGGTTGTCCCTCTCCTCCACCTGGCTGGAGGCAGGGCCCCTCTAATCCTGGTTAGAATATCTGTTACCCACTTTTTGCACATGTGAATCAGAAGTCCCTTCAAGAGGATCAGAAATGAGATCGGCCCATCTACTGCGCCCGGGGGACTGCTCACGGGAAACTGGAGCAGCAGTTTTCCAAGAAGAATCTTCTTTTCTGGTTGCTTTTTCTCGCAACTCCCGTACCCGTGAATCCAAGACTGAGGTAGGTTTTCCATCCCACTTCCTCATGTCCTCTCCATGGTCACGCAGGTAAAACCACAGGTTAGCCCATCGTGTGTACTTTCTCTCTCCTCTCTCTTGGGCAGAGGAACGCTTACTCCCAATAACTGCAATGCGGGCCTGTACAGGTGAGGAGGAGGACATATCTACTTTGAATTGCTGGAACTCTCGGGACAATTCCTCTACAGCTGAGACACAGGCCCGTAGGGAGGAAGAGAGACTTCCTTCATATTGCCGGAGTTGGACAGCCAATTCATCCACCGTTTGTCCATAGCCTTCTTTCCAGGACATTACTGCCAATGAGTTGGCATAGGTTGGTGGTGCACTTCGTAGAAACTTCCGCCACATCGGTTGTGTGCATTGGACTTCATCTGGATCTGTGGGTGACTGCGCATTTTCTGGATCATTATAAATCACCTCCAGCACGGCTAATTCCCTCAGGTACTGGATACCTCTCTCCATGGTGGTCCACTTGCCTTGGTGACATGTAACTTCATCCCTGAAAGGGTATCTTTCCTTTACACCTAACAGAAGTCGCCTCCAGAGGCTGAGGACTTGTGTTTTTCTCCCAATCGCCTTGTTGATACCCCCTTCTCTAGACAGAGATCCCAACTGCTTGGCTTCCTTACCCTCTAATTCCACACTACTAGCCCCATTATCCCAGCATCGGAGCAGCCAGGTAACAATGTGCTCACCTGGGTGGCGGCTAAAATCTTTTCGCATGTCACGCAACTCACTCAGGGATAGAGATCGGGTAATTATTTCAGGTTCTGCCTCTTCCTCCTGTTCTCGCGATGACCCTGGTTTATCTTCATCTCTCACTGAGTGAACTGATTTCTTTGTGTGTTTCTTTTTCTGTACAGGGGCGACTGATACTGGCACAGGTTGGTTCTCTGGTTTAGTGGCAGTATCTGTCACTGGGGTAGGGTTAGCCACGGTACCTGTTGTCGTGGTAGGGGCAGCCCCGGTGCTTGTCGTCGGGGTAGGGGCAGCCACGGTGTCTGTTGTCAGGGTTTGGGTAGCCACGGTGCATGTTGTTGGGGTTGGGGTAGCCACGGTGCATGTTGTCGGGGTTGGGGTAGCCACGGTGCATGTTGTCTTGTTTTCCATCTTTTCCCCCTTTTCCCCCTGGGGGTGCTGCATAATATCAAGCAGGGTTTGGTAGATACCAGCCAGGGCCCAGCACAGTGTAGTGAGTTGTGTGTCTCTGGGATAGCCACAGCATTTTCCTTTCAAAAATTCTATCACTTCATGAGGGTTCTGCAGTTGTTCGGGAGTGAACTTCCAAGTCACTGGAGGTGAGAAGTTCTCTAGATACCTGCCCACATCCTCCCACATGCCGTGCCACCCATAAATATCCAGCTTTGGGACAGATCTCTGGGTGGTACTCTTAAAGAGCCTCTTTGTAGCCCTAGACAAGACCTGAAACATAGTCAGGAGGCATAGCACTAACAGCACACAGGCTTGCGCATCCCAAGGATATTCAAAATTCTCGAAAACTGTTGTAATTAGTTGGAAAGAGAAAAAGGAGGGGAACGGATGGGGGGAAGTATCCCCCCCTAACTTCCCCATGGGTTGGGTGTAATTACCAATAAAATCCGACAGAAGGTGCCCAAAGTCTGGAAATGATATCACTGCCTCATACAGATAACAGCTTAACCTCATGACCAGTGATGTAATCATTTCACAAGTCGACATTGCCCAGTACAGCAAAATGATAATCCCAATCACTCTCCCAGAGATGAGATACGCAACTACACGCAATACATAAAGCATATAAGAACTTACAAAACGCCACCATGTAAACAGCTGAATCAACATTGTGACTAACATCTATTTATCTAGTATAAGAAATGCGTATGACAAATTTGTTTCAACACGCTCTGGCCAGATCTGTCGTTATCTCAACCCTTCGTGGCCCCACGTTGGGCGCCAAAAAGGACTGTCGTGGTTTCAGCCCAGCCGGTAACAAAGGACCACGCGGCCGCTCGCTCACTCCTCCCGCCCCCCTCCAGTGGGATAGGGGGGAAGACGAAGGAGAGGAAAAAAACAAACCTGGAACCTCGACGGTTGAGATGAAGGCAGTTTACTGGAACAACACAAAGAAATTGCAACAACAACAATGGTACTAATGAAAAAGTATACAAAAAGAGTGATGCACAGTGCAACTGCTCACCACCCGGGACCCGACGCTCTGCCACTTCCCCCACCGAAAAGAAGAGCACACCCCCCGGCCCGCTCCCCCTTTATATACTGAGCATGATGTCACATGGTATGGAATAGCTCCTTGGCCAGTTCAGGTCAGCTGCCCCGGCTATGCCCCCCACCTCCCAGGTTCCTGTAAAAAAAAATTAACTCTATCCCAGCTGAACCCAGGACACCGTCTCATTGGCAACATCAACTGGTCAACCCTTAGGTATACATAGGATTCCCACAGGTACCCGCACATACAGAATCTGGCATTCCTGAGACAATGCCTGTGCAAAGGCTAACGAGGTGGGTAAAACAGTCTCATTTGGTGCATCCAGGATGGGTGCTGCATCCTCTATCCACAGCGTAGACAAACACAGGACTAAGATGCACGCGATACAGTGAATTTACTGGGTGAGAAGGGAGAAAGCGGAAGAGGATTTGCCTTCTGAAACTGGACAGTACTCTTCTCAAGAGCAAGAGCTGCCGCTTTTATTAACTGTTTTCAAAAATCTGCAGCTAAGAGGACTCCTTTGAGCTGAGTACTTAACAGTCCTTCTCCACTTGGACATACTTCACAAATACAAGTGTATTGCCCCTTAGGGTGTGTTTTGGCTTGATGGGGGATTTGTTTGTTTCTCCAGAAGAAATTACCAGGGAGTAGTAAATGTCAGCAGCTCTTCAAGTATGCTTGTGTGTTTCTGCATGGTTTGTAGCCCTGCCTCCAAAGGAAAAACACATGCACACAGTTTAGCATTGAAAATACTTCACACTGTATTGATGGCTTTTTTTTTCTGAATCTCAGTTCGTAATTGTTGGAAGCAAGTTTTCTAGTCATAAAGTTAGCTGAGCTATTGGAAAAACCTGCTGTATATTATCTTTACACTGCTATCCACCAGCATGGAACTTACTGTCCTGTAACTACATACCTCAGATTATAAAATACATATGCATGTGTTCATTTCAAATGATCGGTTATTTATGTCATAGCTGAAGAAACATATCTCAACATGAGAAAACAAGGATACACCTACTCACTCAACTGCAAGTTGTAAGCTTCACTGCAACACACCTTATAGTTTTAGTTTCTTTCCAGAGGTGAAGATGACAACAGAAAGGCCAGAGTCCAATGCTGTTTTCACCTACCCTGAATGTTATTTCAAGTTATTGCTCTGTGATTAATACAAAGCTTACACAGTGATACGGCTTGAAAGGCTGACCATCTTTCACGCACTCTGCAGAGTGTGAGGTTTTGTACATGAATCATAGAGAAATGGGAATCAGCCCAGGTAGATCAGCGATTTGTCTGTCACACGTACAACAAAGTGTTAAGAGGTTAATCTGCAATTTGTTTCATTTTTATCCTTACATCTCCACCACTGGTAAGCCAGTTGGGTGAGATCCTTCATTTCTGTAATTCCAACTGTTTTACACTCTACTCAATATTTCCATCTCTAAAGATGGGCCCACTCAAAACAAACAACTGATTTCCGGTTTTAAAAACACTTTTTTAGTTTTAAAACATCTCTAAGTTTTACAGCAGTCCAGTTGTATGTGCAACTCCAAAACATCCCTCGCCTGTAAATCCACCAGTCTGATGCTCATTTACATCACAGGTCTTTCACCGAGCGCAATGTTCCTGAGGTGGGTACAATGCAATATGTGCCAGTGTAGACTCTTTTCCATTACCAGGGAAGGTAAAAAGATGCTTTAATATCACTGAAAATTCAGGCTGGATGGAAAAACACACAAGCAGAAAATGCTGATTTCAAAAATGCCAAGGCATATCCTTTCATAGCCCACATGGAAAAAACCCATAGACCAGGTATGGCTATGGAGATCTCTTCCTCCACCCCACTACTGCCTAAAAGGACAACGGGCAGATTTTTCACACTGCTTGGGACCCACAAAGATCTATAATTTGCTATTATGTCTCTGCATGCAGCCTCTGCATTATGCGGGAGCCAAGAAATGCTCCTGCTGCCTTGCAGCCCTGCCACTCCACAACTCCCAGGACACCTCAGAGCTCTGCACATCCACATCGGTTCTCCTTGGGTGGACATTCCCAGAGGAATTATGCTGCTGTGAGTATGCAAAGCCGCATAATCCAAGCCACTTGAAGGATACACAAAACAATTGTACATTTTCTCCTTAATAAACAGTCCCTCTGGACACAGAAGTCACAGACTGTCTCTGCTTGGCAGCCCATGGGATAATGGCGCATCAGTCACATCCTACATTTTCTCTGTGTTGTTTCTTTCTTTTGCAACACTTGCAGATATCCACTGGGGAATATGGTAATCCCAAAACACTGCTGCCTCCATGCCTCCACAGTCCATCTGAATTTCTCAACTTGGGTCTTTTCATGTGTCTGATATTTACAGGGACAGAATCTCTGGCTTTGCTTGTCATCAATAATACATCTATCCTATGAAGAACAAGAAGACTGGGACACCAAAAAAAAACCCCCAACCCAAAAGACAGAGAAGTCCATTTCTCTTTCAACCGCCTGAAAAAACACCTTCCTCCTGCACCCCTGTGCATATACCCAAAGAGAGAGGGAATGCAGCCTTTGAACAGTAACTGGGATAAATCTTTCTCCTCTGATCATTCCCCCTCTGACTCATAAGTCTCAATCTACCAAGAAAATAGTGCACAGCTCTCACAAAGCATGACATGCACCTAGAAGGGAGGCACAATTAAAAGAAGAGACAAGACAGACAAACGATATGGGAGCCATTTCCTTCATGAACAGAACACTTTTCCCTTCTTATTCGTCATAAGGACTACCAATAAATAACAGGAAGAAGCAACAGGTTTGAATACAACACCGATGAATTTAAGTTTAATGCAAGTGAAGTGCCTTATAACAAGTCTGGATTGAGAAAGATGTTGAGAAGGGTGGTTTTCAGAGAGACTACTTACATTTTAATGTTTAGCGAGACCTGAATCTGCAGTAGATGGGTACAAAAAACAATGAGAAAATGTCTTTTTTTTTTTTTTTTTTTAAACAAGTTAGGGCAAGTGAGATTGATCTATCATTTTTGCGTGTTCTTTAAAAAAAACAAGAAGAAAATCCAAATGAAAAAGGCAATAAACAAATACTGAGACCTGGCAGGGAAGGCGGGCTTTATTCTACCCCATGACTAGCCCTCAACTCTTGTTCTTCTGCGGTCATGCTCACAGCTCTCCCGCATAGCATCACCTCCCTCTCTGATTTTCAGACCTCACATACTACCTTAGGTAGCTACAGCCAAGCTTCGGTGCTGCCCAGAGAGTGTCAAAACGTGAGAGGTGCTCAAGGAGTCCTGTAGGTCCCTCTCCACCAGGTCACTAGAGATGCGCTCTTGCTAGGACTCAAGCAAGGTAGGGTGAAGGCTGGCTCATACCCCTTATTCCCACTGATGCCACCTTGACCCACATGATTGAGCCTCGTGGGCTGACTCCCAGCACGTGCTGCTGTGACTGAAGTTTTCGCATTTGGAGCGCTGCAGGATCCTCTCTATCCTGTCGATCAAATGGCCAGTCGCTGGCACGAGCAACAGTTTACATCACTCACAACCGAACCCGAAATACAGGAAGATTAGCTGCCAGGGTGATTTTAAGACTCCCAAAGCAGAACAGAACCAGATAAGGAAAGCAAAGCAAACCATCCTTGGAAAGATAAAGAAACTTTGCAGCTGACACAGGAAAAGCAGCTATTAAGGTAAGCAGGGGTGTTACCAGTCTCAAGCTAAAAGTATTTTGAAAGGTGACAGCAATTAAGAACCCATGCAAGCCTTGAGCTTAAAAACACTCTGACCTTGAAGGAACTCAGTCTGCCTTTCTGGTTCCCAGGACATATGGCCTCAGTAACAGATATATATCACTTCCTAGTTCAGTATAGCTACACAGGTATCCCGTAAGGCTTGTCTGGTACAGGACAGAGGGTCTTTGCCTCACCTGCTGACTGTTCAGCTGCCTGCTACCCTGGCTGATCACTTTGGAATCACTGCTGCCCCAAGCCCCCATGTGCTAGATGGAGCCAGCTGGACTACTCCACGATTCCAGACCAACTTCAGCTGTCACACAGGCCCTGGACCAGGATGGCAGGTTGCACTGAACATTTTGTCTCAGACAAGCATCTCCACTCCTCCCTGGATGTCACTGTCACCTTGTACCATGGGATCTCTCCTGCCACAAGATCCAGCACAGCCATTACATCCCATAAGCACCACCACAGTCATATACCCCAATCCAGTGTCACAGGTCTTCAGACTCAAAAGAACAGCCCGTCTCTCCCGTACATCAAAACCAAACAACTCTAGCAGAAATGATGACGTCTTGGACACATCGAGTTTTCAGCTGGAACAGTGCCACCCTGGTGACTTGCTTCACTCCAGGCAGCAGTCTGGGAACAAACGCAGCAGTTTCTCTCCTGTCCTCAAATATAAAGCACTTCCACAAACTTTAGGTGGTATTGGGAGAACAGCACCCAAACTGTCCCTCATTTCTCTGCTCCCTCTGCTGGGTGCCAGCCCAGCATTATCAAAACGCCTGCTTGGGTAGCGCTGCCAGGCAGCAGCACACAGAAGCTAAAGCAGGCTGTAAAGTTACTACACAGTCTCCCAAAGAGCTCAGTAATTACCACTGTTAATTCTTACCAAGACCAATAGCACCACTACTCTTTACAGGGACCAAGCAGATCAAAAAGCAGATCCGTGAAGAGAGCTTCTGAGTTACAGGCTTCAGTGTCAGCAACCGCTGACATCTCCAGCCAACAGCCAGATCACGCAGCCCTGCCAAGGCCGTACGCCCACCACCTAATATTCCACACTGGCATCAGTCCGCAGCCACTGCCAACGATTGTACGTACATGGATGCTGATCCACGCACAGCTATTCAAAAAGAAAGGGATCACAGCCCCTGTAATTGTGAACTTGCATCTTGGTGCAAAGAAAGACAGCCGATATATCGGGTTTGTTGCATAAAGTGTGGGCCAAGAAGCTCATCACTTCTATGTGTCTCATGATACTTTTTTCCCTTGTCAAAAGGGGATAATCCACCATTCTCCATATCCCACTGTATTTTCAAATGTAATTCAAGTTGGGGCCTCCCCTGCCTTTACTAGGCAAATAGACTAAATGCCAGTGAGAATGGATTTTAAATCTACATTTTAAGCACTGGAGTAGCAGAACTAGTCAAGACACAAAATTACTTACAACTGCTCGCTCACTGCAATATTCCAAACAAGATGATACTACAAACTCTTTCAACTCTCTCTTTAGAAAGGTAATCAGCCTTGTTTAGACCAATCTGGTGCTGGTTCTTGGTATCTTCAGAAAAGAGATAGTAAAATAATTGTATAAGACAATCAAGACCCATCAGAACACTTTTTCATTAGGGAGGGATCACGCACTAGACTTATGCCAGGTATAGAGAGGGGGTTGGTTTCATTTGGGTTTTGCTTTACATCTTACAGATGGATTATTACCACAGGAAAAGTACAACCGAAATGAGTGAAATAGTCACATTCCTCCTTCCATAAGGTTTAAATGCGTTTCAAGCTCATATCTGGAAGCGGAACAAAATCAAACATAGATCTCCTCCTGATTTTCCAAGCTACAGAACAGTAAGTACCGCACAGTAGAAAACAAGATCTAATACAAGAGGTGGCAGCTGGGATTTCATGCTGCTTGTATGTATTCACATCAAAAGATATGCAATCACAAGCAAGCGTCACTCATTTGACACTGGAGAGGCATTCTCTCTCTAGCTGTGCGTGGAAGGGATAGTTTCGCCATACACTGCTCCAACAGCAGTGAATCACAACTAGTAAGGGAGTCGCTGCATTTTACAGTTCGTAGCACTCACGTTCGAAAGCAAGGCCTGGTTTTTCTCTCTGTAAAACCAGTTCATGCAAGCCCAACGTGGCCCCACGCACCCCCTGAGATTCAGCCACCAGATTCCCAATTAGGACATGCTGAACTGGACAACTTGGAAAGCACATTTCAGTCCCCAAAAGGCAACAGGGTAGCAAGATCTTCCACTAGCATCTAGTAAACAAGAAACAAGGAAAGCCCATGCTTGCCAGGCAATCACTTACCCTCAGACACACCAGGCAAACTCTGTCACGGAAGCACTTGAAGATCACCACCCACAGAAGACCTTGATGAATCAAACATGCAGCCCATCATACAAAAGATGCTACTGCCTCCTAAGCCCCAGTTTGCACCATAATATCAACAGAGATCCCAAACTCAATCAAAACACCACAGTGTTTTTATTTTCTCGTGTCTTTAGACAGTAATTGCAACGTACCCTCTTCTCTTCTACTCCCTTGCACAGCTCAAGCGCACATGGGGCTTCCTTTCTTTATGAAATTAGACAGTTAAAATTTACTTTGTAACAACAATTTGTTTGGATTCCCATCTATAAAAGCCTCCAAAAACGCCACACTGTACAGTAATTGCTCTACTGGTGAAATACAAAGGTTTGGTAATGTTTATAAAGCCATTTAAACTGCATGAGCAAAACTATTTTGCTTAATTACATTTTCCAACCCTTCATGCTATATACAAGCTCACTTCTTCCAAGAGTCACCCCTACTCACATGATCAAATCATGCCACTTGAAATGCTCTGACATTATTTTGGCATATAAAAAGGTTGAAATTATCGTGATGATGGCAACCTAAGGACTGCAGATACCCAGAATCTGGTATGAGAAGTGAAAGCTGAAAAAGAGTTAGATCTCTTGAAATTACACATTTGAAATACCAGAGACACAAAGCGTTTAAAAGCCATTCAATACCACGGCTCACCATAAAACCATAAAAGGTTCTGAAACACTTGTCCTGAATCATTTCAATGGGAATATTAAAGGATGAAAATGCCCCATGGAATTACAGGATTCATTTATATAGACTGACAAACTCACTTTGTGGTAACATGTTTTTAAATGTCAAGCAGTATAAACAAGATATCTGAAATTACCACCTAATACAATGACTTGAACTTCAGTGCCTTCAAAATCACAATTATACCAAGACTGAAATAAGTTTGACAGACTGAGGTATAATCAAAATCACTGTAGTCAAGAGAAATTTATCCAAAGCAAAAAACATTTCATGCTTGCACACATGTATGTTTACGATAAAAGAAAAGAAGAGCATAGGTTTTCAACAACGACCACAAAAAGGCTCGAAAAACACTTGGAAAAAATAAATTCTGCCACTCACTCCGCTTTTGCTGGGCACGCCGATTTTCACATTTTGGTCAAAGATCACTCGGCTTCTCCGGTTTACCTCACTTTGAGAAAATCATTTTCAGAAAACATGCCTCCAAGAAACATCGGACAACGGTACGTCCACATGATTAAATAAGAGGTAGGAAAACCCAGCAATAGGTCTATCACACACTTTACAACAGCAGCAACCGCTTGCTTGCAAGACCCTGGCCAGAATCCTTCTCCTTGGCAAAATAAGTTAATGCTAGACAGTTCTCAAGACATCACATCAACAGGAAAAGGGTTAGCTCTCCCTCGCATCAATAAAGCACATCATCTGACCTAAAGTGCAAGTCTTCATCACTAAACCACTTTCAGAAGAAACAGTGCCAACCTTCAAAGACATCTTCCTAGAAGGAGCTGTCTTTCCTGACCATTTTGACTAGGTACAGACTTTATATCTGTCTAGTTCTTCATCTTTTAGGAAGGCTAATGAGGTCGGAGAAGTAAAGGACAAGTCCAGCCAGTATTATTTATGGACTTCTTTTTTCACTGTTGTTCAGTACAGATACGCAGCATTGCGGAACCCTTCGGGACTGATTTCTCCCACCAAACCCACACTGCAGACTTAATCTTAAAAACATATCCTCTCAAGGATAAACAAAGTAAGCTCATATCCGCCAGACCTGAAAGATGTTTTCACCAATGCCTCAGGACTGTCCACTGCTGGTAGTTCATCCGCTAAGCTTTCTTCAGGAGGTCTAGGGTCACCGATGATGGTCGGCTTTGGCCTTTCCTTGAGGATGCCGGTCAGCCCACTGATAATGGTGTTCCACAAGCAGTTCTGACATTTAGACCCTGCAAAACCAGACAGTCAGCAAAATACATTCATAGGCCTACTGTCCAGCCTCTCAGCAGTCTGCAAAACAAAGATGCTCTCTGAACTTTTTACCTTTGCATCACCACCCGTTTGGGATTAAGCCTGAAAACCCAAAACAAAGCTCCAAGTGGAAATAAGCACTAACTTGCAGCTCATTCCAAGTCCAAGACCACAATGCTTCCCATAAAAAGATTTGGTTACAGAACAGGGAGTTTTCACATCTCAGTAAAAACCCTCCTCTCCACATTAACTTATAGCTTAGCATGTATTGGCGTGGCTGTATTTGAAGCCAAAGAACTAACCAGAAAACAAAGTACCAAATCAATACAATATTAATCGTTGAGTTTCTTAGTGCTTAAATTACAGATTTGAGATATCACTGAAGGACTCACATCAAAAAAACATACTTCTTTTCTGCTGAAATTGCAACTTTTCCCAGCAGACATTCAAATGCCAAAATATTTCTATGGATGATCTTTTTACATTTATTTCCAAGAGTCACCAGGTGCCTCTTGCATGTCATTCAGAGAACCCATCCTCATCTGTAAGTCTAGCTCCACTGACAAAGTACAATTAGCACCCTTCAGTCAGATCTCCTCCCCACCTCTGAAGAACAGAATACCTGACTTCAAATCAAATCAAATTTAATTCAAATCAAGTTCATCAAATTTAAGGACAGGGAGGGATCACTCCCCACTTGCGGTCACAAGACAGGCTCAACCTGGGGAAGAAACCAAATCAATGTAACCTGCTACCCATCAAATCACACCAAGGCTATGAGGAAGCAAAACCCAGCCTGAGAACAGCTTCCCCCTGGGGAGCCCTCCCGCCTTCCCGCCTCAACTCCACTCCCCGTTCTCTCCACCTCCTCCCCCCGGCGGCGCAGGGGAACAGGGGACGGGGACGGGGGCTGGGGTCGGTTCCTCACCCCTTGTCTCTGCCGCTCCTTCCTCCTCAGGGGGAGGAGGACTCCGCGCTCGGCCCCTGCTCCGCCATGGGGTCCGTCCCTCCCGTGGGAGACAGCCCTTCCCCAACTTCTCCGGCGTGGGTCCTTCCTGCGGGCTGCAGTTCCTCACAGATTCCTCCAGCGCGGGTCCCTTCCACAGGCAGGGTGCAGTCCTTCCGTCAAGACTGCTCCAGCGTGGGAGTCGCGGCCATTTTGGGGGACTTCCGCTCCCCTCCACGGGCTGGGGGGGACAGCCTGCTGCCTCCCCGCGGGCTGTGGGGGCATCCCCTCCTCCCCCGCTCCTCCTCCTTCCCTGACCTCGGGATCCCCAGAGGGGTTCCTCTCACATCCCACTCCCCCGACTCCCTCACGGGGCGTTCCCCTTCTGAAATCTCTTCTCCCAGAGGCGCTACCGCCATCGCTGAGGGGCTCCGCCTGGGCCAGAGGCGGGTCCGGCTCCGAGCCGGGGCAGCTTCGAGCAGCTTCTCCCAGGAGCCGGCCCTGTGGCCCCTCCCCTGCCACACAAAAAAAAAAAAAAAAAAAAAAAAAAGCCGAAACAGGGAGGGAGCAGATCCCGAGAAGAGCAGCAAAGGGCTGCAATGGTGCTTACCTCAGTCAAGAGGCTTCTCTCAGCAGAGGCCCAGCAAGCCTTCATCTTACTGGATTCCAAAGGAGTAACTGTTAGAAATGAATTTAGTCCCAAACAGGATTCCAAACAAAGTTAACAATTTATTAAATGAATAAAGGCAAGCAAACAGCGCTGGGCACGCTGGGAGCTTCTGCTCTACCAAGACAAGCGCCGTGAAAAACAAAACAGCTTATTTATAATCTAACATTAGTTACATATTCATACTAGGCGTGTCCTTCCAAAAGACTCTCCACCTCCTGGTTGTGTGGGTGCAGTAGTTCTCCTAGAAACTTATCTCTGACCAGGCTCCCCACTGTTCGCGCCAGACAGCAGACATCCTGTATAACAGCCGACACCTTGCACAGCACCAGCTGGGGTCACCAGAACCCAAACAAGTTCACAACAGACACCTCCCCCTCGACAAATGCATACAACGAATGGCCCATCAAGATCCCAAGCACTGCAATCCCTGAGGCCAAACACACATCCAAATGCCTCAGTTCTCCTCCAGGACAGTTAACAACAAAACCGGTTTGGGGTTGGCAAAAAGAGAACGAACTATGTACATATCATCTGTCTCCTCCTGGCCTGCGGTTATACAAGGATCAACAAAATGGTTAAAGGTTACATAGACAGTGAGGGTCACATTTTATTATGCGGCCCTAGCATTGTTTATATTGACACGAATCAGATGAACATATTTCACAGTAACAAAAGAGGATGGACTTGAGAGAGAAGCGATGGACTGAAGGAGGGATTTACTTAAGAAGAGGTCTTGTGAAATAAGAGATCCTTTGTCTGTACAAGGCATGCCTTGCTAACAACTGGGCCCCTGAAGGAGAACGAAAAGACTGAGAAGAAGGGAACATCCTACCCCAGGAGGCACCGAGAAGTTGAAAAATTGCTAATAGGCACGAAGTCAGCAAAAATCTTGGATAACCGGAGGAAAGGTAAAGGCAGTGTAATGAACGGGTTAACTTTGTTCATGAAATCGAGAAGGGTGAAGAGACATATTGAGAGTTAACATATGCCTTGTGTAAATAACAAAAACTTGCTTAAGTGATGCGTGAAGGTCACGGGTCACAGGAGGAAAGCAATGGCTATAACTTACTAGATAAGGGGGGAGGAAAGCAATGGCTATAACTTACTAGATAAGGGGGAGAAAAGCAATGGCTATAACTTACTAGATAAGGAGAGGAAGGACAACAGCTGCAATTAACAAAGACTGTATTTTTCCACATCAAAAGACATTCTAAATCAAAGGATACTCATCCTTGAGAAAATTTACCGAATCTACATAGAAACAGACCTGCACAAGTGAGGAAAGAAGAAGCAGGACAAGGCGGAGACTTACAAGAAAGGGGGTACATGAAATGTATATAAGGAATGTAATGGTAACATAAAGTTGCGGGCCTGTGGCAGAGCATTGCCTCCCCGGCCGCCCAGCGCTGTTTTGCTCTCTTATCGCTTGCTAATAAATTTGGGGTTTTTTTGTCAATACAAATTGGCTCCTCCAATTTGTCACGAGCGTTTATAACAGGCAGCAGGGGCAGATCAGACCACCGACTCAATTCACGACCAAAAGACTTACCCCACCCCCCCGCCCCCTTGGGCATGTGCTGTAGAAGAAAAGAACACTGGACCTTTAATTCGAAGCAGGGGAACTTCAACCCGATAGAAACTGTGCGAGATAAGCGACTCCCAGTAATAGTTTTGGGGAAGAACTTTGGAAATCGAATGTGTATAACTGAACTTGATAGCATATGTCCATACATTTCATGTGGTTTGAACAAACTTTTATGCTTTTAATATTTTGTACCTTCTATGAAAACTGGTTTGCTGCTAGATGACTGTCTAAGTGAGATTTGATAAATGATCATGCATTAACATTATGGTTGAAACAAGAGACAAAGGGTAACTGGGGAGATAATTACAAAAGTGTAGTCAAGTGATTGACTAGTAAATCTTCATAAGTTTTGCAGTTCTTTGCTCTCATGATGTGATGTTCCTGTACGCTAGATGAGAACAATGCTGAAACTGACCACATGTGACTGAAACTGCATTAAGCTTCAAGATCAAAGAACAAGGACAAGAGTAAAGACTTCAAGGACAGCCAGCAAGAACTTCAATGGGTCGGTGGTCGCAAAAGCAGCCCTTCGACTCAAAGGGATCCTTCATTGCTCATGATCAGATGTAGGCAGTACTGAGATAATCAGTTGCGATCATTTTTATGTATATGTATACTAATTCGATTAATATGCAATTACTTATTCTATATAACCTGTTTGTGCTAAAGCTGTGGTATGGACGCTACGTGGAACTATCCCCCGTGCATCCAGTGCTGCAATAAAGAATGCCTGCTTTCTAAAACTCCAAAACGAGTCTTAGAGAGTTTCTTCGACCGGCTTTTCGGTGTCATTTTGGTGACCCAGATGGGACGAGGCTTCTGAGACTCGATGGACGTGGGATCGCAGGACCTCCAGCCGGCACTGAGATTTCTTGGGGAGACCCTTGATCCCCGTTCCCTGGGCTCACAAGCCAAGGCCACTGGTAAGATTTTTCTTTAAAGGCATTCTTTTGATTAAGCTGGTTCTGGTATTCTGGTCTGGTACTCTTACCTGTAAGCCCGACTAAGAGAAGTCAGCAAGGAAGAAATATAAAAGGATCCTTAAAAATCTGGTATTCTGATAGAAGTACTCCTCTGGTAAAGGGTATTCGTCTCGCTGGTTGAAGGCAAAGATACTCATTTGGTTTGGTCTCGGTAATTTGATTAAGGCTTTGGTATTTGACTATTGATTCTCGATATGACCTTAGATCTCTGATTGATTCTGTTTGGTATTTTGACTTAGGCTCTGATATTTGACTTTCTGATTTTTGTATACTGAAGGTATTGATAATGGGAACAGGACAGTCAAGTGAACTCCGTAAAAAATCACCTCTGCGGTGTGTTTTAAAACACTGGAAACAGCCGGGGGGCATGCCGGGTGGTAACATGCGGAGAGAAGATTTGATTAAATATTGTAATCATTGGTGGCCTCTGTATAAGCTTGATGAAGGGGAAAAGTGGCCTGTGAATGGGACACTAAATTATAACACCATGTTACAACTTATGTTATTTTTGAGACGTGAGCAGAAATGGGATGAAGTTATGTATTGTGATTTGTTCTTTACCTTAAAGAATCATCCTGAGTGGCCAAAGGACTGTGGAATTAATATGCCACCCAGCGATCCTTTTGTGCCATCTTTGGAAAAAGAGAAAAACAAAAAAGGTGATAATAAGCTCAAAAGATGTTGTTCTGCATGTAGCATTGGGCAAAGATGTTTAAAGTTATACGAGCAAGAACGAGAGGATGATACTGAAATGATAATTGGATCTCAAAGGGCCCCACCTAGAACTGCTCCCAGAAATAGTGATGAAAGAGAGCCCATGAATAGTCCTGTTGCAGGGCGAACAAGAGCTAAACAGAGCAAAGTTATTCAAGCTCCTCTTCCTCAGGCGCTTGGGACTGAGGGTGTGGCAACTATTAAAGTACCCTTTTCTATCGTGGATTTAAATAATTGGAAAATAGCAGCTGGGAGCTATCGGGAAAACCCTGATCAAACAGCCCATGCTTTTGAAACAATGATTCAGACTCAGGATCCTGATTGGAAAGATAGACAAGTAATAATGAATATATTTTTTGATAGTACAGAAAGAGATATGATCCGGAGAGTTGCTAAAACCCAGGTAGAAGCACAAGTGGCTTCTGGAGTATTATAGGTGTGATAAATGAATTTAGTCTCAAACAGGATTCCAATCAAAGTTAACAATTTATTAAATGAATAAAGGCAAGCAAACAGCACTGGGCGCGCCGGGAGCCTCTGCTCTACCAAGACGCGTGCCGTGAAAAACAAAACAGCTTCTTTTATAATCTAACATTTGTTACATATTCATACTAGGTGTGTCCTTCTCAATCTCCTGGTTGTGTGGGTGCAGTAGTTCTCCTAGAAACTTATCTCTGACCAGGCTCCCCACTGTTCACACCAGACAGCAGACATCCTGTGTAACAGCCGACACCTTGCACAGCACCAGCTGGGGTCACCAGAACCCAAACAAGTTCACAACAGACACCTCCCCCTCAACAAATGCATACCAAAAATGGCGCATCAAGACCCTAAGTACTGCAATCTCTGAGGCTAACTATACACCTAAATGCCTCAGTTTTCCCTTAGGATCTCTTATTCAACACTTGTGCAGTTAACAACAAAACCGTTTTTCTCCTCCCGGCCTGCGGTTATACAAGGACCAACAAAATGGTTAAAGACAGTCAGGGTCACATTTTATTATGCGGCCCTAGCATTGTTTATATTGACACGAATCAGATGAACACATTTCACATAGGGAACAGAGGAACAAAATTTTCCATCTACTGATCCCAAATGAGATCCTAATAATTTGGCTCAGAGAAGACTGCTGGATCAATATTAAAAATGGATTCTATTCGGAATCAGAAATGCTATGCCTAAGGCAATTCAGATTAAAAGATGCTGCTAGGAAATATACTAATATGGATCCTGAGTCTGAAGAAGGAAAAGCTCAATTGGCTCCTTCATTTACAGGACAATCCTTTGATGGTATCGGAAGGAAATTACAAAAAATTACACGGAGCAGATTCTCGAGACTGGGGAAAATTATTAGAAGTTGCTTGGGTGGCATATAGCAATAGAGATGAATTACAGAGTAAAATGAATGAAGGTTAGTAGCGCTCTGGAAGTAGGAGCTGGCGTGGAACGAGGCAGAGGAGTTATTCCTCGAGGAAGGGGACATGGTCGAAGAATGGGACGAGGGAGAGGAACTGGACTGGGGTCACCAGTGGGATTAAACCAGCCCCTGAGACTGAATCAGTGTGCATACTGTAAAAAGGAAAGACACTGGAAAGGAGAATGTCCCCTGAGACCTACAAGGTCACAAGTGATCCCAATTTCAACTGCACAATCTCAGCAAGTTCCCCCTTTCTTGGGAAAGTTGAGTGAAAGTATCTGATGGGGACTGGAGGGGAGTCTCCCAGCAGAATCTCTGGTTACAGCTAACCTGGGAGAACATAAAATTGAATTTTTAGTTGACACTGGAGCCACCTTTTCAGTTTTAAATACCGTAAAGGGGGAATTGGGTTCCGAAGAAATTAGTGTGGTTGGTGCGACAGGTGAACGAGAGACTAGACCCTGCTTTAAACCTTTGACGATGAAATTAGGAAAGCAGTAGGTCACTCATCAGTTTCTGTATTTGCCAAATTCTCCTAAACCCCTGTTAGGGAGAGACCTACTTGAGAAATTGGAAACAGAAATTAAATTTAAAAATGGTGAGATTAAAATTCTAATTCCAGAAACTAAACATATCGAAGCAGTGGCTTTGTTGTTACAGGATGGTCAGCGAAAGCAGAGGATCATACGAATCGAAGCAAATAATGCTGTAATTCCAGTCGTCTGGGCTGGGGAAGTTCCTGGTAAATCCAAAAGAGCAGAGCCTGTGAGAATTGATTTAAAGCCAGGATCGAGTCCGGTAAGAATTAAACAATACCCCCTAAAACCGGAAAGTCAGAAAGGGTTAGTAACGGTAATACAAAAATTTTTAAGATACAAATTGTTAATTGAATGTGAATCCAGATATAACACCCCGATCTTGCCTGTTAAAAGGCTAATGAAAATGATTATAGATTCGTTCAAGACCTCCTCAGAGCAATAAATCAAATAGTACAAGATATTAATCCGGTAGTGGCAAATCCTTATACTTTGTTAACAACCCTAACGGAGAAACAAGAATGGTTCACCAAAAAGATGCCTTTTTCCGTATTCCCTTGGATCCCAATAGTCAAGAGGTTTTTGCTTTAGAATGGGAAAATCCTGAGACTGGGAGAAAAACACAATATATGTGGACAGTCTTGCCTCAAGGCTTTAAGAATAGTCTTACCATTTTTGGAAATCAATTGGCACGAGAATTAGAGATTTGGAAGAAAAAAAATAATCAAGAAATCTTGCTGAAATATATGGATGATCTGTTAATTGTAGCTGAGACGGAAGAACAATGCACAAAGTTACCTATTAACTTTTTGAACTTTTGGGGAATCAGTGGATATCGAGTGTCAAAAGAAAAAAACCAAATAACCCAGAAAGAAGAAACTTATTTAAATGAGTTTTGAAATCCTAAAAGGACAGAGACAATTGGGAACTGAGAGAAAAGAGTCAATTTGTCGTCTCCCCGAACCTAAGACTAAAAAAATTAATGACGAGCATTTCCGGGAATGGTTGAGTGGTGTCACCTGTAGATTATAAATTGTGGCTTGCTGGCCTGACCTTTATAGGAGCAGCTCAAAACCTCAAACAATGGATTGGACCGATGCCGAGAAAGCTACTTTCCAAGAATTGAAACAGGCTGTAATAGGGGTGCCAGCCCTAGGCCTGCCAGATCTCACAAAGACACTTGAACTTTTTGCTTGTGAAAGAAGAGGTATAGCTCTGGGTATCCTGGCCCAATATTTAGGGCCAAGTGGGCGAGCTTTGGCCTACTTCTCGAAGCGATTAGGTAACGTGAGTCTGGGATGCTCTGGTCGTCCGAGAGCCGTCGCTGCAACTGTGCTACTGATCCAGGAAGCTCATAAGTTCACCTGAGGACAAAGGATTCCCATATGTTTCCCATATGATAACTGTTGTGCTAAAACAGAAAGGGGGGCATTGGTTATCCCCTAGCAGAATGCTGAAATACCAAGTGGTGTTGTTGCTGGAACAAGATGATGTTTACCTAAAAACTACTACCACCATTAACCCTGTTGCGTTTTCAACAACCGATCAAGTTAAAGGAGAACTGGAACGTGACTGCTTGCAGGCAATCGAAAGAGTTTACTCCAGCTGACTGGATCTCTGAGATGTGCCACTAGAAGAAACAGATTGGGAACTATATGCCGACGGAAGCGGTTCCATCTGTGAAGGAAAAGGTTTATCAAGATAGACAATAACTACCGAGGAGGTAATTGCGTTGCCAACTTTGCCTTCGATGATATCTGCCCAAAAGGCCGAATTGATAGCTCTTATTCGAGCTCTGGAACTAAGTCAAGGAAAGCGAGTCAACACTTGGACAGACTCAAAGTATGCTTTTGGAGTAGTACGTGCACATGGAGCGATACGGAGAGAAAGAGGACCGTTATCTGCACAAGGAACCACCATTCAGCACGCAGAACAAATACCGAAATTGTTAGAAACCGTTCAAAAACCAACAGCAGTCACGATAATGCACTGTAAAGCACATCAGTTAGGTAAGACCGGTCCTAACGCAGGTAACCGACTGGCTGATAAAGCTGCTAAAGAGGCTGCAGAAAAAGGCATCCTAGCACTAGTTCCAGAGAAAAGTATAAAATTGCCTAAAGAAACTCCAAATTATAACAAAAAAGATGAAGAATTAATTATTAGATTGCAGGCTAACAAAATGAAACAGGATAGGCTGTAACACCGACAGGTCAAATAACAGTCCCACCCACAATAATAAGAGAAATTGGCCGAGCTGAACATAACAAAGTATATTGGGGAACAGAAAGTAAAATACGACAAAGATTGTTTAAACAATTATAAGCGGATGTGAAATTTATATATAAAATTATCCCTGAATCAGTAATAAGATCACCTTTGGGATTATTAAATAAGGAAATTTTTTTAGGAGAATATTAGCAAATTGATTTTATAGAATTGCCTTGAAAAGAAGGATATATCCTAGTTTTAGTTGATATCTTTACTGGGTGGCCCAAGGCTTTCCCTTGTTGCACCAACAGAGCAAGGGAAGTAGTCAAAGTCTTGCTCAAAGAGATAATACCAAAATATGGGGTGCGTGTAAGAATGTCATCTGACAATGGCCCTCATTTTATAGCAAAGATTATGAGACAAGTTGAGCAAAGTATTATCTATAGATTGAGACTATCACACCCCGTATAGACCACAAGCAAGTGGGGGGGGGGGGGGGGAGAAAAAAGAAAAGAGAGAGAGAGAATGAACTATACCCTTAAGCAACAGTCGAGTAAAATTTGTCAGGAAGCCTCCCTCCTCACATGGGTTAAAGCATTACCCATGGCTCTATTAAGAATCAGAGTATAGCCAGAAGAGAAAGAAAATTTAAGTCATTATGAAATGTTGTACGAAAGACCATATCAAGAGTCCTATGTTCTGAGTATCTTGAGTGCCTTTGGAGATATGTTTTTAAAAGGTGTTTCTTTAAGCAATTCTTTTCGAGAACTTTGTCAGTATGTCTCCACAGCTGGACCCTTAGAATTGGACGTAGCAGCGCATCCCTTCCGACCAGGAGATTGAATATATATAAAATCACTGAGAAGCGGAAAGGACCGTATCGAGTCATTTTAACAACACTTATAGCAGTAAAGGTCTGGGAGAAGAACCTTGGCTTCATTATTCAAGAATAAAGAAATCACCAACAAGAAATTGGAGGTCTAAAGAAACTGGCCCTTTAAAACTGAAAATCTATAAGTAAGTTTCACGTTATCTGTTTGGGAAAACAGCTGTGTAAAGTTGATAATATTGGGGTTGCTATTAGGAATATTGTCGAGGGCAATAATCTTTTTGTGTGTTTAGAGAGTTTATGTGGGTTTTTTTGAGGGGTTCTAAACATGAGATAAAAAAAATGAAACAATTATTGTTTGAGCTATTAATCTTGATAATAACCGTTTTTGTAATTTGGATTAAAAAAAAAATCTAGTTTTGTAATTGATTCAAAGTTTTGTAAAGACACAAAATTTAACCTCAGTAACAGCCTGCCTTCCGATTCCAAAGTCAGATGAAAATCTAGTTCCGTGGAGAATACTGACATTGAATTTAACCAAAACTTGAGAAAAGATGTAGAACAGTGAGAATCATTTCAGCAATTAAATTGGATGGATTTAAAAGGCAATTTTTTTTTTTAATTTGAAAGAAGGAATTATAGCGTTGTGAATTATAACATTACCAAACCATCCACCTCATGGACAAAAGAATTCATTTAATCGCCCTTCGGGAGAAACTTGTACAAGCACCCCTTGGGGCTGTCAGTTGCCAAAACCATAGAGACAAGTGCAAAAAGGAACCTGGGATCATATTTAAAATATAAAACGATGTCTAGAATTTACTGGAGTTCCAGGATCCTTGTTAGAGCCACCCAGAGTCGGGACCATCTATGGAAATTTAGACTGGTTTAGACAACCAGAGAAAAATCACACATCCTAAACAGAGCTGTATGAAGGTTTATACTTGCAGCTCCTCTGACCCCAAACTCCAAAGACTTTCTCTAGTAGCTAAAGCTCTAAGATGGGGATGTATTTGTAGAAAGTATAATAATATTTTACATGATCTTTGGTCCCCTCTTAATAATGGAAAAAATTTAGCTTGGAGTTGACTGTATTAAAGGACAGGCGAAAAGTTCAGGATTAACTGTTTGGGTGACTAGTGATGATATATGATCCACTCACCTTTTCATGAAGGAGAAAAGCAAATCATGGACTTTAGACTTAATAACTCTATCCTCTCTCTGGAAGAAATCTCCCTTGTAGCCTCGCTGGTGAACCTGGGTAAATGGAAAAGATGATACCTGGCAATCGCCAAGTCTTAGAACTAAAATAAGATGGGTATTAAAATCTGTATTTTGACCCCAGTTAACACCTCCCCAATCAGATGACTCTTGACATCTTTCATTCAATCAAGGAAGTGCCTGCTGCTTAACTTCACATTGGTGTTCAGGAGTTTTATTCCGGATTTCGGTACCACAACTGCGGGCCGGGGCTGGAGGAGCCGCAGGTGCGGGCAGTGAGGCTGATGGGGACGGCCCCTCCCTGGACAGGGGGGCTGCCGGGGGAGGGGCCGGGGCAGGGCCGGTGGGAGCCCAGGCAGGAGCGGAGCGGAGCGGTGGCCGGGGTGCGGCTGCCCCTCGGGAGAAGGTGAGCGGGGCCGGCCGCCCCTCGGACCGCGAACGTCGGAGGCGGGGGTGGCCCGGGGGAGGTGGGGGCCGCCTGTGCCGCGGTCCGAGCCCTGGGGGCTCACGGGGGGCTGGGAGCACGTACGCGCGGGGGGGGGGGCTCACAGGGCGGCTGGGAGAACGTGCGCGGGAGGGGGGGGACGGACCCGTGGCGGGGCTGCGCAGTCGCCCGGCGGGTCCCGGGGAAAGCCCCGAGGAGGACGGCGGGGTCCGCGTCGGACACACGGAGTGGCAGCGGGGCCGCGCCGTGCCGGAGCCGGGCGGGGGGCGGGCGCTGCCCGGAGCCGGAGCCGGGCGGGGGGTGCCGCGCCGTGGCGGAGCGGCGGCGGCGGGAGCGCGCCGGAGCCGGGCGGGGGGTGCCGCGCCGTGGCGGAGCGGCGGCGGCGGCGGGAGCGCGCCGGAGCCGGGCGGGGGGTGCCGCGCCGTGGCGGAGCGGCGGCGGCGGGAGCGCGCCGGAGCCGGGCGGGGGGTGCCGCGCCGTGGCGGAGCGGCGGCGGCGGGAGCGCGCCGGAGCCGGGCGGGGGGTGCCGGAGCTGCCCGGAGCGGCGCTGGGGGCTCGGCGGGGACTGTGGCTGCGCCGGCGTGGGCGGAAACGGAAGCGGCGTCCCCTCGGGGTCAGGCAGCAGGGCAGGCTGCCTCACGGGGCATGCCGGGAGCTGTAGTTTTCGCGGACTCGGCGGCCGGGCAGCAGCGTGGCTCTCGGGCGCGGCGTAGTCCTCGCTGCCGCCGCGGCCCCCGGAGTCCGACCAGGTCAGACTCAGGAGCGTTACCGGTTTCGTGTGGTTTTCCGCGGGCTTCCCGCTGCGCCCGCTCCCCGACCAGCCGTGGGGACCGTTCGCTCGCCGGCTCTGATCCCTCCGGCGCATGCGCGGTCCCTGGGAGCAGCGTGGCGGCGCGCAGGGCGCGGGTCTCAGCGGCAGCGGGCGAGCGCCGGGACCGCGGGTGAGGCGAGCGATCCCCTCCGGCGGGGGCGGTGGCGGTGGCGGGGCGTGCCTCCTCTCCGCCCAGGGCTGGCGGGACGGGAAGCTGCGAAGCGGCCGCCGCGGCAGGCTCCCGGTCCGCCGGAGGCGAGCCGGGCCAGGGCAGCGCCCGGCAGTTCCCCGAGAGCCGATAGAAGGGAAGAGGGGACGGAGGCGGGCACCCCCCAGGCGCGGCCAGCGGGCGCCTCCCCGAGTCGCCGGAGCTCCCCCGGCGCCTTCGTTCGGCCCTTGCGGCTGCCCCCAGCTCCAGCCCCTCCCCTGAAGCCTGTGCTGTAGCCGCAGGCAGCCCCCGAGCCCTGTCGTGAGGGCAGCAAGCTGGCCCTGCGATGTTCTCGAGTCTCCCTGAACGTGGGTGCCGTTAGCAGCGGCGCGGGGAACGAGCGGCGTCTGTGGAAGCCCCTGCGGAAGGAGGGGCTCCGGCCAGGGTCGAGCTACGGTAATAACGGTCTCTGCTGTCTCTTTCCCTCTCCCAGAGGCCATGCTGTGAGTGCGGTTGTCTGTTCGTCCCCGGGGATGCCGCTGACTGCAGCAGCCTCAGGCTTGCGTGGGCTGTCTCTGCCTGGCCTCCCTCTCCTCGCGGCGCGGGAGCACAGAGGGACAGGCAGAGCGCTTACTGGCTGTGGACGGGAGCTGCTGAAGCTGGAGAGGCCACAGAAAGGTAAAGAAGAAGAAACGGAAGGCCATCTGGCTGGCAGCTGCCTCCCGCTGCAGGCAAGAGAGAGCCTGCCTCTCTGGGTGTGGGAGGATCCCTCCTCATAGTCCACAGCAGGTCAGACCGCCAGGGTCTGTATGCATGACCAGCAGCGCGGTACGGCCACGTAGTGAGCGAGCGAGGCTCCGTGTCTAGGAGGCCTCATCTCGTGAGAGCTGCGAGACGCTCGCGTGTTCTGTTATGTGGAAGACAGCCAAGCAACTGGAGTTACAGAAGAGCAAGGGAGGAGAGAAGGAGAAAGGAGCGTCTGAACTGGCAAGGTCTCCTGGAAGCTCCAAGAGTGAGAGCTGTGGTGAGTCCTGGGCCCTCGGGGCCCTGTCACTCCTCTTGTTCGTCCTGGTCCCTCCCTCCCCCTCTCCTGGCCCCCTAGCTTTCTCATGCTGCTGTGACATTTGGGGGTTTTGTTTTTTGGTTTTTTTAATTTTGCTTCCCTGTACCTCTCCTCTTCTGTCTATTCTCTTGTCCTGCTCCCTCTTCCTCCCCCCGCTTTCTGTCTCTCTCATT
Organism: Haliaeetus albicilla; assembly: GCF_947461875.1. Taxonomy (NCBI): domain Eukaryota; kingdom Metazoa; phylum Chordata; class Aves; order Accipitriformes; family Accipitridae; genus Haliaeetus; species Haliaeetus albicilla. The sequence continues at coordinate 26,213 of NW_027212478.1, read as the reverse complement.
CGACTGCCCCCCTTTCTTTTTCTCTCTGCGTTCTTGTCCTGCTCCCTCTCCCTCCCACCCCCCCACCTTTGTCCTGCAGCCAGTCACTGTTTTTTCCTTTTTCATCTCCTTGTCCTGATCTGCATCCGCCTCTTTCCCCGCCTCCCAGTTTCTGTGGCCTGTTCCCTGGCGTTCTTTTCCTCTCTGCGCCTGTACATGCCGCTCTGTGTCCCTGTCTTCCTATCTCTCTTCTTCCTACTTTCTGTTTCTCTCTCTATCCCTTTGTCTTGCTCGCTGTTGCTGGGTTTTTTTTGTCATTCTGGATCTCACTGTCCCCGTCCTCCTTCCTGTTCATCTCTTACTCTCTGTGATCCTTTGTGCTGCTTCCTGCCCCTTTTTTAGTCACCCTCCCTCTCTCTGCAGGGCTTCTGATACCTCTCTTTCTAAATTCCCCAACCCCCTGTGCTGCTCACAGTCTCTGTCTTTCTCTCTCTCTCTCGTTGTCATTGTTCTTGTCTGTTGCTCTGTCTTGCTTCCTGTCCCGTCGTTTCTCACTGTATCCCTTTGTCCCGCTCCCTGCTCGTATTCATATTCCTCTCTGTCCTGAGGACCATCCCAGTTTTTTATCTCCGTCCTGCCGCTGTCCTGATTTTTCCCTCTGCCATGTTCCCTGTCCCTCTTTCTGTCTCTTTTCCTCTGTCCCTGCTGCTTATTTCTCCATCTGTGTCCAGACCCCTGTCCCTTCCCCCCACCCCGCCTTGCTGTCCCTCTGCTTTGCTTTCTTTCGCTACCTTTTCTGTCTGTCTTTCTCTGCCCTATTCCCTCTCCTGCCCTTTCTAACTGTGTCCCCCTGTCCAGCTAGCTGTCTCTTCTTTCTTTTTTCTCTTCCTCAGTACTTTTTCTTTTTCCATATCTCTCTCCCACTGCCCATCTCAGTTGGTTTTTTCCCCTCCAATGCTGGCCTGCTCTTTGTCCCTTTTGTCTCTCTCTGTCCTTCTGTCATGCACCCTGTGTCTATTTAATCCCTTCATCTCTGTCCTGCAGCCCGTCGCTAAATTTTTTTTCTCTTCTGTCCCTTTGTCCTGCTCCCCGTCCTTGTCTCTCTTTCCCTTGGTTCTGCCTCCCGTCCTTTTTTCCTTTCTTGCTCCATCTCTCTGTCCTGCTCCCTATCCCTCTCGCGCTCCCTCTGTTTCTGTGTCCTTCTCCTTGCCTTTCCCCACGTTCTCTGTCTTGTTCCCTCTTTGGTTTTCTTGTTTTCCGGGTGGCTGGGCCTGGCGACCCGTGGGGGTGCTTCAGCTGGGGGGTTTGGGGTGGGGGCCTGGCTGTGCCGGTGATGGCGGGGAAATAAAGCCTGAAATGGCAATCGTGAAGCGACGCCCTGCCTGTGCTGGCGCTGCCCTGCAGAGGCGTGGGGCCGGGCCCTCCGCAGGTCCCGAGCACTCCCCGAAACTGCGTGTGGGGCTCCAGGGGTGCAAGGCTGTGGGGTGGCTATGCTCGGCATCACCCGTGGGCACTGCAGGGTCAGAAATGGAGAACAAGTTTTCTGTTCCTGGGGCTTGACAACAGGCTCATGTGGCTGATTTGGGGGCTCGGAAACAGACCAAGCTGCGCGGCTTTGGGCCCAGAAACAGAGGTCCGGCCCTGCGTGTTTGGGCCTTGAGAACGGGCTCAGCAGCCGGGTTTTTTGGCTCCCAAATGGGCCCCGAGTCAGCTGGTGTGGGGGCCAAAAGCGGGAGCCGGCTTGGCTGGTTTTGCAGGGGGGTGGGAGGGTGTTGGGGGCTGCGGGGGGCGGGCAGGTTGCGTGGAGATGGCGGTCTGATTGTGTCAGACGCCGAAGTTCGGGAGGCTGGCACGCAGCAGGCCGAACTCAACATCTGCGATGGTCTGTGGGGGGAAAGGCGCTTTTCAGACCCCACGTGCCCTCTTTGAGTCCAGCTCTTCTTTCTGCGCTGCTCAGAATAGTTGTTAAGTAATTAATCGCCTAAACTAACGGATATTTATTGGGCGTGTAACTCTGATGTTTAATCCTAATGCTCCAGTTTTGACAGCAGTTGATATACAACCTTATGGAAAGCCCAGACCGTTGCACGTAGCTGGAGCTTGTAAGGAGAAGCAGCTGAAATCAGCCGGAGCTTCAGTGTGGAGCTGGGGCTTCAACGAGCCAGAACTGTAGCAAGCAGCAGCTGGAACGAGGCGGGGTGTCCGCTGTCTGGAGCGTGCATTAGCCAGAGGCAAAAGTACCTGCGGCTGTAACGAGCAGGAGGCACGATTAGCTGGAGCGTCTTTTCACTGGAGCGTCCGTCGGCCGGACTGCGCTCCCAGCACGGCGGAAGAGCGGCCGGGCGCAGGCAGGGCTGTCTGCAGCAAGCAGCTCCGAGCAGCAGGGAGGTGAGTTGTCCTTCTGCCAGCAGGGAGCCCGGCCTCTTCCCTCGGGCATGCAATCCACGCCGCGCTCCTCTCTCTGCTTGGAGGGTCTCTCCCGGTCCGTTCCTGCGGGCAGAAGCGAGGTGGGGGTCCCCCGTCTCTCCTGGGGCAGCCCCCCCTGCGAGGGGGCGCGGGCGAGGTGTCGTCGTCCCCTCGGTACCGCGCAAAGGGGAGAGAAACCGGCCAGCGGGAGCTCCTGGGGTGCAGAGCCCTTCCGGCAGAATCCTCCCCTGTCTTTTCACCGTTGGCTGGGTGTGACAAGCAGGTTAATTTCTTTGTCTCCTCTTCTCCCAGTGTCACCTTCTGCGTCACACGGAGAAAATCCTGCATGGTTAATTCCGCTTGCTGCTCAGGTAATCGCACGTATCGGGCCAGGGGAGCGGAGAGAAACACTTGCAAGTTCGAGGGCACTACAGATGCTCCACGTTAAACCCACGGAAAAGGCAAATTTGCTGCTAGTGCGGAAAAGCTGATGGAAAAATTGCTGTTTAACAGATCGTGCCCTGTTCCTGAACTGGTCCCTTGATATGTTTTTGCTTCAGGTGAAAGAATGAAATTTCCTGTCTGGTAAATTCAGAGCTGCCTGTTAGCTTCTTCAGGGTCGAGTGTTTCTCTTCTCTGTGTTCATACTGATTTTATGGGCAAGTTGGAAATAGCCTTTTACTTTTTTATGTATAACTGAATTTTTAGGAATATGTGGTGTCCCTGTAGTCCATTTTTGAGCACCTAGATGCCAGCAGAAATGTAATGAGTGAAACATGATGGAAACTTGTACTTAAACTTTATTTTTATTTTATTTTTTTTTCCTTCCCCATTAAGAGTGTTGATGGCATGTTGTCCCGTGGCACGATCCCCATTCCGTTCAGTGGAGTCTTCAGTCTGGGACTTTTAAGTAAAAAAGTTTGTCCTTCCAAAAAAGGACTAGTCATTCATAGGACCAAGGCATAGACTTGGAGAGTCGCTTAAGTACGTGATCGGAATTAAAGCCAACTTTCAGTTGATGTTGCTGCTGTTGGTCTTTGCTTTCATTGATTTCTCCACCACTCCCTCATGGCTGGGAGCTCTGAATCGTAATGTTTTTCAGTCTCTAACACATTTCCACCCCCACCCCCCAAAAAAAGGAGAGGCAGTGTCTAAAAGTTAGTTTCCTCACAAATGCGTGAGCAAATAAAATTTGAGTTATGATGATTAAAACCATAAAAATGACACCAGTCTTGCAGATCTGGACTATTTCTGAGCAGGCACTCATCACACGCAAAAGTCGTCAGATCACCTGCGCTTCATGCTCTGACAAGACCAAATGCTGAGGCAGGGATGAGCTCTGAAAGAAGCAAAAAAAAAAAAAAAAAAGAAGGATACAGGGTCACGGTTTTGTTTTGTTGTTGTTTGTTTTTTAGAGAGTGCAATATTGACTGGTGCCAGCCTGCAGAGCTCTTCTGCTGCCTGACCTCTCCTTCTCTTTTATGGCTGTAATTGTCATTTGGATAATTGTAGAAGAGCAATTAAGTTACTTGCTTCTGTGAATGTGCTGGTAATACCAGGAAGGCAAATGCTTGAACCAGTAGTGAATAACTTGGCTACAAGTAGAATTTCTGAAGGAAGAACAGCAGCAGCAACAGGAAGCAAATAGCAAGCGACCAAAAACTTGCGTGTGTCAAACACATCAAAGCTTTCTTGCCGAATGTTGTTTGGCAATATGTTCCAAATGGCTTTTTTCTGTAAACGTAAATTTTCAGGAAGTTCAGGGTTGCGTGTGGCAAAACGTGTCCCTCTGCGTACACGTCCTGCTACGTAAATAGCATGGGTCAATGGCGAGTCCAGTGGCAGGGCTGCTGTGCCCTACTCTCGACGTTGCCGTAGTAGTGTTGCAGTATTTAGACCTTCACGGACGGGCTGAGGAGTGGAAGGAGAATGCCCATTTTCTGTAAGGGCTCAGAATGCTGACCCTTTTCTCTGCCTGCCGCTCCCCTGTGCGTGAGATGAAGCTGTTTTATTTTGCTCCCTTGTTCCAGGTCAAATATTTCTGGAGCTGTTGCTGCTGTGGGTTTGCAATTGGTATTACTGCGTTTTTGTAGCGTTCTAGCGATGGGTCGTTTCTACTGTGGCGAAGCGTCGAGATACGGTTTTCGGTTTAAAGCGTCAGAAACTACGTTCACCGAAACCGGTAACTCGCGGCGCAGGTGAAACCGATCTGGCGCGTGCAGCTGTGCTCGCAGGGATGCTGGGTGGCTCCTCATCAAAACGGCAGGGTGCGTGTGTGGACATGCGTAGGGTTGCGCTCTGGGTCCAAGAGCGTTAACGTATTTTTGCTGTTGGAAGATGGAATGGAGCGTGTGCCTGTTAAATCTCAGAGCAGTCAAAAGCTAGGAGGGACCCTGAGCAGCGGGTTTGGTGGCACAACTGCGGTTTTAAAAGATCTTGACCGTTTGGAGCAACAGCCTGGAAAAAATCATTCCTTTTTTGCAACGAGGCAGTTCACAAGGAGAGATGTGTTGCTGTGCTCTCTAGCAAAAATACTCAACTTGGGACGTATAGGGTGATGAGGCCTCAGCTATACTAAGGCTTGAGAAAATGTATGTAGGTCTCTATGTCTGTCACCTGCGTGTATCTAGGAAAGTGAGTTCTAGTGAAAGTAAAGTTGCCAATGAGTCAAAAAAGAAAGGAAAAAAAAAAAGGCACGGCTGTCTGAAAAATGCAAAAGCTCTAGTGGCCTGTGTCAACAACTGTACCGAAGATGACGCAAAAATACTTTTTCCTCCGCTCAGTTGTACTGTCTTCACAAACCTTCACAAAAAAAAAGGCAGCTTTGGATTCCTACCCAGCTCTGTGCTAATGTTTTTTTTTTCTTCTCTCAGCTGGATGTCAGCTAGCACCGTTTCACAGTGGTTGCCATGGAAAGATTCCGTAGTGGCCTGCATTTGAAGAATGTTTTTTATTTGAAGAATAAAATAAAGAGGATCCAGCCAGCAGCTGCAGACAGGAGATAGCCTGCCTCTCCAGGTGAGGATGGACCCTTCTTAGTGTAGTCCTCAGCAGATCCGATCACCAGTGTGCACGGCAGGGTCTGTATGCATAACCAAAACCACAGTACAGTCATGTAGTGTGTGTGTGTGCATGTGAGGCTGTGTTTCTAGGAAGCCTCATATTGTAAGAGCTGTAAGGCACCAATCTATTCTCTTAGGTGGATGACAGTCAAGTGACTGCAGCTACAGAGGAGGAAGGGAGAGGGGGAGAGAGACAGACATGTCTGAATGGTCAAATTCTCTCAGCAGCTCCAAGAGCGGGAGGTACAGTGAGTCCTGGACCCCTGGGGCTGTGTCACCCCTCTTCTGCATCCCAGTCCCTCCCTGCCCCCACCTTCTCTTTCTCTCACTGCTTTAATTTTTTTGTTTTTTCTTCCTGTACCTCTCCCTCTCTTGTTCTCCAAGTCCCCCTCTTTCTCTGTTGTTCTGCCTCTCTGTTTTCTTTTTCTCTCTGCACTTCTGACCTGTCCCATCCCTCTTTTTTTATCCTCTGTCTCTGCCCTGCAGCCCATCACTACTTTGTCTTTCTCCATCTATCCGTCTTATGCCAATCTTGTTAATTCCTCCCTGTCTGCCCTTTAGCCCTTCACGATTCCCGCCGCTCTCAGCTGTCTGATGCTGTGTCTCTATTTTTAAATTCCTTTCTCTGCCCTGTATTCTGGATACACTTTTACTTTCTTAGATTCTCTTGTTCCAGGTCCCTGTCCCTATGTTTTAACTCCTTCCCTCACTGTCCCATAGCCCATTTTTGTCTTTATTATTCTCTCTCTGTCTGGTTCCCTGTCCCTGTTCTTTATTTCCCCTCTCTCTCCCCTTTAGATCATCAGTGTTTTTGGTATTTCTCAGTCTCCCTGTTGTCCACCTCACTGTCCCCTTTTTTAATTCTTCCTTCTGCCCTGTGGCTCATCACTAGTATTTGTTTTTCTCCATCTCTCTGTCTGGTACCCTCTCCCTTTTTATTAGTTCCTCCTCTCTGTCCTGTAGCCCATTGCTACCCCCCCCCCCCATCTCTCTCTGTCTCCCTTTCCCTACTTTTCAATCCCCCCTCTCTGCCCTGTAGCCGATCACTGTTGTAGTGAGTTTGTGTGGCAAGCTGGGGCAGGGGAGTGGGCAGGGGCTGCAGGGGTGGGTTCTGTGAGAAGACACCAGGACTTGCCCCCATGTTGGGCACAGCCAGTTCCAGCTCCAAGATGGAGCTGCTACTGGTCAAAGCTGAGCCAACCAGCAACCCTGGTAGCACCTCTGTGATATTTAAGAAGGGCTAAAAAAATGCTGTGCAGAAGCTGTCAGCCCTGCAGACACCAAGGTCAGTGAAGAAGGAAAAGGAGGAGGTGATCCAGGTCCTAAAGCAGATTCCCCTGCAGCCTGCAGTGAAGACCATGGTGACACAGGCTGTCCCCCTGCAGCCCACGGAGGTCCATGGCAGAGCAGATATGCACCCTGCAGCCGATGGGGGACCCCTCGCCAGAGCAGGCGGATGCACCCAAAGGAGGCTGTGACGCTGTGGAGAGGAGCCCACATTGGAGCAGGTTTTCTGGCAGGACCTGTGGCCCCATGGGAGTGACACCACACTGGAACAGAAGAAGAACACGAAGAAGGAAGGAGCAGCAGAGACAACTTGTGATGAACTGACTGCAACCCCCCGCTCCCTCTCCCCCTGTGCTGCTCGGTAGGAGGAGGTAGAGAAGTCAGGAGTGAAGATGAGCCCAGGAAAAAAAGAGAGGGGTGGGGGGAAGGTGTTTTTCAGATTTGTTCATATTTCTCATTATTGTACTCTGATTTTGACTGACAATAAACTAATTTCCCCAAGTTGAGTCTGTTTTGCCTGTGACAGTAATTGGTGAGTGATCTCTTTGTCCTTATCTTGACCCACAAGCTTTTTTGTTGTATTTGCTACCCTCCTGTCTTGTTGAGGAGGAGGAATGATAGAGTGGCTTGGTGGACACTCATCAGCCAGGCAAGGTCAACCCACCACAGTTTCCTTCTGTCAGGCTCCCTGTCCCTATTTTTAAAATCTTGCCTATATTTCTTGTATGTCATCACTTTTGAAACTTCCTACCTCTCCATCCCTATTTAAATTCTTGCATGTTTCTTCAACCCAGTTGCTTTTTAAATTTTCTTGCTACTTTTCCCTCTCTTTGTCTCCCTGACCTTATTTTAATTTCTCGCCTGTGTTTCTTGTACCCTGTTGCTTTTCAAATTTCATTCTTATGTCTCCCTCTATGCAGCTTCATGTACCTACTTTTCGATTTTTGTACCCTGTTGCTTTCAAAATTTTCTTTCTATGTTTCCTTCTATCCATCTCCCTGTCTCTAGTTCTTAACTCCTCCCTCTCTGTCCTGTACCCTGTCACTTCTTACATTTTCTATCTACCCCTCCCTCCGTCTACCTGTTAGTTCTTGCCTATGTTTCTTGTATGCTGTTGCTTTTTGAAAATTTTCTCTCTACCTGGCTCCCTGTTTCTTTTTTCTAGTTCTTGCTGTTTCTTCTCCTGTATCAGCTGAGAATGTTTCCCTGTCCCTTGTCCTGTCTTTATCTTCTTGTCCTGCCAGTCTTCCCCTTCTCTCCCTTGCTTCCTATTATTTATTCCTCCATCTCCATCCCTGTTCTGCTCAGTCTCTCTGCTCTTCTCTCTCTACACCGTTTTCCTGCTTCTTGTCCCTCTCTTGTTCCCAGCATCCAATTTCCTGGCTCCCTGTCTTGCACATCTGCATCCCTCTGTCCTTCCTCTTGCTTTTCGCTTCCCTTTTATCCCCCCATCCTGCTGCCTTTGGGCACTGAGCCTTGTAGCCAACTCATTGCCAGGATTTCTTATATGCATTAATGAATAAATTTTTCCTGCCTCCTCTGTCTTCCTGGATGTGGGTAGGTGCAGGGGCAGGGATGAGGTGCTGTGGGGCTTTGGCAATGGCCCCTGTTCCTGATGGGCTCCAGCTGGGGCTGGGATGGCCCCAGGTGTGGCCAGTGAGGCTGACGATGGGGCTGGCCCTGCTGTGTGAAGGGGCTCCAGCTGTAAAGGGGGCTGCCTGGGCAGGGGAACTGGCTGAGGAGGGAGTGCATGGGGGTCTGGCTGGTAGGTGCCTGCAGCAAGGAATGGCCAGTCCTTGTGGCAAGGAAGGATCCCTCTGAGCTGTCCCTGGCCTTTGTTGGCTACATGCGTGAGCCACCATGTATCAAAGCAAGCCTTGTGGGTGAGGAGCATTGAGGCGTCCGCTGCGTGCTGCCGAGCAGGTGAGGATCACGCAGCCGGCACTGGGGAGGAGGAAGGGGCAGAGGCAGAGAGAGAAGGGGCAGAGGCAGAGAGAGAAGCATCGGGGCGGTGAAGGTCTCCTGCCGGCACCAGGAGCTGTGGTGAGTCGCACGTCCTCTCCTCTACATCCTGGCCCACCTCTGCCTTCCTTCTTTAGACGTCTGCTTGCCTCCCTTCCTCTGTTTCCCTCTCTGCCTGCCTACCTATGTGTATGGCTCCTCAAAACTTGTTATTCTTCTGTCAACTCTGCCCAGTACCCTGTTGCCTTTTAAATTTTTAATATGCCTCTCTCTAACCAGCTGCTTCTCCCTGTTTTTTATTTTTTCTGCACCGCCTTGTACCCCATTACTTTTAAAATTTAATTTCTATGTCTTCCCCTCTCTGTCTCCCTGACCCGATATTTTAATTCCTCCCTCTCTGTCCTGTACCCAGTTGCTTGAGACTGGCTGGGCATCGGTCAGTTGGTGGTGAGCAATTGTTTTAATTTGCTGGGTTTTTTTTCCTCGTACAACTTTAAAAAAAAAAAAAAGTCTTTTTAATTATTAAACTTTTTATATCAACCCATGAGTTTCTCACATTTACCCTCCCGATTCTCCCCCTATCCCACTGTGGTGGAGTAAGTGAGCAGCTGTATGGTACTTAGTTGCCAGCCAGGGTTAAACCACGATGCTACATCCACTTTTATGAAGCTGCCTATTGCTATCTTTAAATTATTTTCTGTCTGTTGTGTACCCTGTTGCTTTGAAAATTTGCTTTCTATGTCTACTTTTATCCAGTTCACTGTCTTTATTTTTTATTTTTTTCCTCTCTGTCCTGTGCCCCTGTGTCACTTTTAAATTTCCTTTATATTTCTCAGTTTTAGTTCACTGTGGTATTTAAATTTTTTTTTTTGTCCTGTACCCAATCACTTCTTAAATTTTCCCTCTATGTCTACTTGTATCGAGCTGTGTATCACTGTTTTTTAATTCTTTCCTCACTATTGTGTACCCCGTTGCTTTTTACTTTTTCTTTCTATGTCTACTTTAACCTATTCACTGTCTTAAAGTTATTCCTGTCTGTCATGTAGCCCATCACCTTTTAAATTTTCTTCCTATGTCTGTTTGTTTAATTAGCTGTCCCTATTTTTTAATTCTTTTGTCTCTGTCACATACCCTGTTGTGCAGGTTTTGGCTGGGATTGAGTTAATTTTCTTCCCAGTAGCTAGTATGGGGCTACATTTTGGATTTGTGCTGAAAACAGCATTGATAACACAGGGGTGTTTTTGTTATTGCTATCCAGAAGGTAGTTCTGGTAGAAGTTAGGTGGTATGCACAGTCTTGCTAGAAATGAAGCATAACCCCAGAGCGTTTTGGCTTTTTTATAGGAAACTAAAGCACATCAATTTTGATAACAACATTGTCATTGCATTTAATGAGCTAGTTTCTTACATAGTTTAGAAGGGCATCTATCGTTTTCTATCTACACCCCAGAAAAATTAAGTTTAATTCCCTACCCGGTCCCATTGCTGATGCAATAGTTGTAGCTGTAGTACAGGAGCAAGTAGTGTCATTTCCTGGGGGGGTTACTTTCTATGTTCAGGGCTTTGCTTGCTGTTAATTTAAGGCAGGTGAGAACAGTGCTGCTGCTCCTCCAGCTGACTTTATAACTTCTGGTGGTTTGCCCTTCCCCTTTCCCAGGTGATTGTGCTAAGGGTGGTGGGCGGAGGCTCGGGGTATTTGAGCCACAGCCTCTGCTGAGGGAGCTTATTGTGCTCCTGGGTTTCTCTGGTGTTGGTGCTCAGCTCTGCTTTGAGTCCTTTGCAGCTTTTGAGCTGGCTCAGCCCTTTGGGAAGAGATGTCTGCCTGAGGTAAGAGCTTCAGGACCAGTCAAGGTTCAGCAGCATGTGTGGTAGAAGGTAACACTTGTGTGCAGCTTTTTTTTTTTCTTTCTTTTTTTTCAGGTCAGTAATTTTGTTTTGAGTGTTCAGGGGTAGAAAGATGGTTTAATAGTATGTATTGTTTGGTTTTGTTTTTTTTTTTTTTAATTCTTCATGCATTGTGTTTTCCTGGAATTCCCAGCTTCATTGAAAAAGGAGCCTTGTTTTTTTCACCTGTTCTGCTGTATGCTGTGTAAGTTGCTGATATCTCTCTTAACGGGACCGATGGTGACATTGTTTAGCAGGGGTTAGGGTGAGCGTCTTGTATGCATCTGTATATGGAGTTTTAGTATTTCTGAAGAAAGCAGAAGGGTCGTGAGGCACAGTGCCTTTCAGGGTTTGGGATGCCTTTCCTCATTGCCCACAGAATGCCATGTTGTCCCTAGAATCTTTGCAGCTTGTGGCAGGCCCCTCGTAGATTACAAGCCTTGGGACTTGACTTTATTTTGTGGGCATGTAGCAGAGCTCAGAGTCTCTGGGAAGCTGTAGGTTAGGAGGTGCCCCCAGAATTTGGGATGTGGCTCAGAAGAGGGGCTCCTGAGGAGTAGCCGCTGAAGGGGGTTCAGGGGTGCAAATCGAGGGCAGGAGGTGTCAGGAAGCAGTGGGGTTCCTTTCCTGACGGTTGAGGAGAAGAAAAGGGGTTTCTAAAGTTTTGGGACTGCTGGGGAAAGGGAGGAGGGTTCACCAGCCTTTCTCAGATGAGTTTTGCAGTTGGATTTGAATGTCATAGCATCGTAGAATGGTTTGGGTTGGAAGGGACCATACAGATCCTCTAGTTCCAACCCCCCCAGGGACACCTTCCGCGAGACCAGGTTGCTCAAAGCCCCATCTGACCTGGCCTTGATTGCTTCCAGGGAGGGAGCATCCGCAGGTTCTCTGGGCAACGCGTTCCAGTGCCTTGCCACCCCTAGTGAGAAACGTCTTCCTAACACCTAAACTAAATGTACCCTCTTTAGGACTAAAGCCGTTACCACCTTGTCCTATTGCTGTACACCCTTGTAAAAAGTCCCTCTGCAGGTTTCTTATAGGCACCCTTTACGTACCGTGAAGTCTGCTATAAGGTCTCCTGCAAAGCTGCATGCCGGTGAGGGGTCTGAGAAGGTGAGGCGGTCGTCAGCCGGGTTAGTGTTGAATAGCAAAGTATTACGGGGCTGCTTGGTTAAGCATTTACCTTCTGTTTTGGAGGCGCTGTGCGGGCCACCTTTGGAATTGGATGAGCGTTTGAGGTGAGCTGTGGATTAGTGAGGAGGAGCATGGGGCTGACAACTTCTCACGAGTGCCGTGCTAACTTGGTGTCTCTTGGTACCTTAGGTACCACGAGTGACGACGGCTGCGGGGCCTGAGTCTGGAATGAATGGGGAAGCGAACACGGTGGCACTTGTGAGGAGGGGGGAGTTGGGAAAGTAGTTGGCGTTGGCCAGCGGGATGCTTACTCCCTTTTCTGAGTTGTTTTTGTTTGTTTGTTTATTTGTTTTTTTCATTGCAGATGTTGAAGAGCAATGTGTCCCCTTGAGGAACATCCCAATTAGCCCGTGTGGTTTTGTGGAGGATGGATTTGGACCCTCGGCCCTCTGAAAGCTAAGTTGAGGGACCCGGGCTGGGGAGAGGCTGGGAGGAAGGGACAAAGCTGGGAATTGCAGGGAGGGGTTTTAAAGTTAGCGCAGGAGAGAGGGCTTTCCCAAAGCAGTCGCCTTTGCGCAGGCGAAGGGAGCGGGTTGCTTTTCAGCACGAGACCTGTGTGTGGCAGGCAGAGCAGTTCCAGCCTGTGTCCGCGGTGGCGTGCAGTTTGTGTAGTCTGTCTTGTGCGCTTAGACCTTCCTTGGGTCTCAATGTCCTTGTCGTGCTTTGCGCCGGAAGAGCGCAGCATGCGCTTCGGGTGCTGTCCCTAGCGTCTCGAATGCCCGTACTCATCGGCCCGGTGCCAATTGGGTGCTTCTCTTCTTGCGCTCGGAGCTCTAAAGCATGGATCGGTCTCGGCGGGTTCCGGTCGGTCCTTTTTGGCAGCGTTCTTCTGGGCCGCATTGGCAGCTCTGCTCTCTAGCTGTCCGTTCTCTCGGACTGGGACTATTTCCTCACATCCTGACATCCTTAGGTCTCGACGCCAGGCTTCTGGTGCATCTGTCGTCTGGGTTTTGACAGTGCCATCTTGTAACGGGCTGTTCCGTTCGACTCCTCTGGGTCTGCCGTAGAGCCTCCTGGCCTCGCGGTTGTGGCTCCTTAGGTCATCTTGCCCGACGGCGCCTCCCGTCCGGGAGTCATTCTTCTTGCCGAGAGTTTTCTCTCTCTTTGAATCACCTTGTCGGTAGCGTTCCAAGTGGCGACATTCTGCGCACGGGTGTGTTTGGCTTGGAGCTGCTCTGCCCGGGGATGTAGAGTCAGGGGTAGGTGGAACAGTGATAAGAGTCTATGGGTGAAATGTTGATTTGCCTTAATTGTTTAGGCAAGGGTTGTACAGTCATCTGGGATCGAGTAGGCATTGGTGGGCTGTGTGGACAGCAACGCTGAGATCTTTTTTACGGAAATGATTGTAGCCGGATCGTCCCAGTTAGCCCATGTGATTTTTGTGGAGGATGCATTCGTACCCTTGGCTGTCTGAAAGTTAAGTTGAGGGACCCGGGCTGGGGAGAGGCTGGGAGGGAGGGACACAGCTGGGAATTGCCGTGAGGGGTTTTAAAGTGAGAGTAGGAGGGCAGGGCTGTCCAGGAACAGTCCTGTTTGCGCAGATGAAGGGAGCAGGTTGCTCTTCAGCCCGAGACCAGCATGTGCCGGGCAGGGCAGTTCCAGCCTGTGTCTGTGGTGGTGTGTAGTTTGTGTAGTCTGTCTTCTGTGCTTAGACCTTCCTCAGGTCTCAATGCCATCATCAGTCTTTGCGCTCAGGGAGCGTGGCATGCGCTTTGGGCACCATCCCTAGGGTCTCGAATGGCCTTACTCATCGGCACTGTGCCAGTCGGGTGCTTCTTTTCTTGCGCTCGGAGCTGTAAAGCGTGGATTGGTGTCGGAAGGTTCCCACCGGTTCTCTTTTGCGGCACTCTTCTGGGCTGCTTTGGCAGCTCTGCTCTCTAGCCATGTGTTGTCTTGGACTGGGACTTCTTCCCTGCACCTTGATGTTCCTAGGTCTTGATGACAGGCTTCTTACACATCCATCATCTTGGTTTTGACAGTACCATCTTGTAACGGGCCCTTACTTTTGCCTCTTCTTCTTTGGGGCTGTCGTAGAGCCTCCTCGCTTTGTGGTTTTGGGCGCTGTAGGTCAATTTGCCAGATGGCACCTCTTGTCTGGGGGTCATTCTTCTTGCTGAGAGTTTTCTCTCTCTTTGAATTGCCTTGTCTGTAGTGTTCTGTGTTGTGTGTGTTTGTGCACGGGTGTGTTTGGCTTGGAGCTGCTCTGCCCAGGGATGTAGAGTCAGGGGTAGGTGGAACAGCGATAAGACTCTATGGGTGAAATGTTGATATGTCTAGATTGCTAGCATTGAGGGTTAAAAGATTTTTTGAGTCATTGCATGTCAGTAGGGGAGTGGATTGCAAGTGGATTGTGAGGTAGAATATAGTAAGGCAGTAAGTGGACATGGGTGTTAATACTGTTTATGTGGACACTTTGTGGTAAGCTTCTAGAAATGGTTAAGGCATTGAGGTTTTTGGTTTTGGAATCAGTGGGAAGCAGGTGTTTGGAGCTGTGCAGGATTTTTTTTACGCCGAGGGTGAAGTGCGTATTCAACAGTTTTGTGTGTTGGTTTTGCAGGTGATCACAGGGCACAAGGCGTTTGAAGGAACCTCGCATTTAGGCGATGTGGTTGCTACGAGGTTGGACTGTGATAAGTGCCACTATGAAAGCTCAGTATCTGGTTGAAAATCTGTGTATGGCGCAGATGGGACGTGTTGAAGAGTTGCTGTAATGGAAGGGTAGTTTGTGGGGAGCTTGGAAAGAGGTTGGGCTGGGGCCAGGGGTTTTGCAGGTAGGGCAATTTTTGAGGCCCTGGGTGCTGCGAGTAAGGGGCGATGGCCCCTTGACACTCTTTGGCGGTGGGATGGGTTAGTTGAGAGTGAGGGCTAGTGTGCGTGTGATCTGAATGAGTGGTGTGTTGCGAATGTGCGTAACTTTGTGGGGTTATGTGGTTTAGCTTTTTAGTGGTCTCTTGCAGGGTGCATGTAGAGATGTTTGTTAGGCAATTAGGAAAAAATAAAATACAATTAGAATAAAAAATCCCCAGCCAGGGGATTTTTTTTTTTTTTTTCCCCCAGCTGCGTTTTTTTTCTCCTGGTCCTGGCCATTCTGTGAGCAGATGTTCATGGCCAATGTTCGGACAGGGGTCAGGCTCGGGCCGGGGTTTTGGCAGGGAGGGCGATTTTTGAGACCCCTGGTGCAGCACGCACAGGGCAATGGCCCCTTGAGGGTGGCAGGCAGTTGGATGGATGAGTTGAGAATGAGGGCTGGTGTGCATGCAATGTCAATGAGTAGTGTGTTGTGAATGTGTGTAACCTTGTAGGGTTATGTGTTTTGACTTTTTAATGTTTTTTTCCTTTCTGGTTGTACAGGTGAGATGTTTTCCAGGGAATTGGAATTGAAAAAAAATACCATTAGAATAAAAAAACCCTAGCCGGGAGATTCCCCCCCCCTCAAGCCGGGTTGTTTTGTTGGTTTTTTGGGGGGGTTTTTTTTTGGTTGGTTTTTTTTTTTTTCCCCAGTCCTGGTTGTTCTGTGAGGCGATGTTCATCGCCAATGTTCGGATGGGGGTCAGGCTAGGGCCTGGGTTTTCACAGGCAGGGGGATTTTTTTCAAGGCTCCTGGGAAGAGTGCTCCCATGGAGTGCTCCCCTGCAATGTAGTAATTGCCAATTAGCGCAGGGAATTATGTTGGTCAGCGGATGGTCTTTGGAAGACAGTTGAGGATTTTGCAGGCGAAGGGTGGGGGGAGTTGGACTAGATGGCCAGCATGGAGTAGGCCAGGGTTGTGAAGTGCGTGACTGTAACTGTATTTTTCCTTGGTGTGTTTGTAAAATATTTGGGTGCTCTTTGTAGTTTGTGATATAATGATATTTTCCATTTTTTGTTTTTGTGCCAAGGTGTGGAAAGGGACAGTCTGTGAAGAGGAGCGGAGCTAACTCGTTTTCTACTTGAGAACAGGGATCGTGGAGGTAACGTCACCTCAGGGAGGAAAACTTCTGGATGTGCAGCAACAGACATAATGGTAGTGACAAATGTGGAAAAGACTGATACCTTGGAACATGGTCTGTAAACTTTGTATTTAAATACCATGTGAAACAATAATAAAAAGTAGTAGCATATGGCACTGTCCCTGGGTGTAATTTAGTAAAAAAAAAAAAAAAAATTTACTATTATGGTGGAAGCCATTCTGTATTGCAATTTTTGAAGTTGCTGTTGTACAAATGTATTGTAAAACTATTGTAAAAATGTAAAGTTGCTATTGTGAAACTGTATTGTGAAACTTGGAAGTTGCTACTGTGAAACTTGGAAGTTGCTACTGTGAAACTTAAATCTAAAACAAAAGAGCAGTAGCAGATGGCTCAGGCTCTGGGAGTAAAGAGTTATTAAATGAAGGTAAAAAATTTACTCCCAGGGCAGAAGCCATTTCCTACTGCAACTTTGCAGTATTGCTACACGTAACCTTAGATTTTGCAGTACTGTAGCGCTTAAGTTTAGGTTTTGCACTACTGCTGCGCTTAACTTGCAAATTGGCACTACTGCTGCACTTAACTTGCAAATTGGCACTACTGCTGCGCTTAAACTTAATTTTAAGTTTAAAAGTAAACATTTTTAAAAAAAAGCAGTAGAAAGTAGTAGACTCCCAGGGAGCAAAGAGTTAAAAAAAAAAAGAAGAAAACACTTGCTCCTGGGCAGGAAGCCAATTTCTACTGCTGCACCAAACTTACATATTCTTAATATTTTTTTTAATAGATTATCTACACCTTCCCCACCCACCTACCACTTCATGAGGTATAGTCTACCCCCAAGCACCCACCTCTGGTGTTAATGGGTTCCCCCCACCACCTGCCCTGGGATTACCAGGCCCTGCCCCAAGCACCAGGCCCCTAATTAGCAGCCCCACCCTCAGTAGGTAATCCTTCCCCAACCACCACCCCCTAATTAGGAGCCCTGCCCCCACTACCTACTTCATCCCTGAGCCCACCCCCTACTTTGCACACCCCTACACACCCCCCCCCCCCCCATGCAATAATTAGAGTAAGCTGGAACTCTCCCCATAGTGATCAATTAGGGTAACAGCTGCCAAGTGCCCCATCCCTACAGTTTTAGTTAGCTCAAGGTAGGGTTAGGTACTATGTGGACCTAGAACCCCACCCTAACCCTAATGAGGGGGAACCCCCACATTATACCCCCCAGTGCTCTATGGTTAGGGGACCTCTTAGACATAGAACCCCACCCTAACCCCAATGGGGAACCCCCACTTAGGCCCCCCCCAATCTGTAGGGTTGTGGTTAGGGCTCTGCAGGGCTATGGTTAGGGGGGGCTAGGGTTAGGGGTCCCCGGGGTCTGGGGTCCCTGCATTCACAGGCACTGTAGACCCCAGGGACCCCCTAACCCTAGACTGTCCTAACCCTACCCTGGGGATCCCTAACCACAACCCTAAACACCCATAACCCTAGCATTGTAGAACCCCAGGCTGCACTACCCCTAGGCCCATGGAACCTTAGTCCCTGGAAACCCTACTGTTGAGGAACCCTAATTAGGGTTACAACAAGTGGGTGGGGCCTCACCAGAGAGCAGTATGAGCGGTGGGACAGTGCCCCCTGGTGGCTGGATGTGGGTTAGGAATTAGGCGTTAGGGGCTAGGATTAGTTTTAGGGCTGTTAGTGTTTAGGGTTAGGGGGTTGGGTTAGGGTGTCTAGTTAAGGTTAGGGGCTCAGGTTAGGGTGTTGATTTAAAGGTTGGGGTGTCAGGTTTGGGGTCAAGGGTTAAAGGTCACGGGGTCAAGGTCAAATGTCACCAGGGTCATGGGTCAAAGGTCAGGGGGTCAAAGGTAATGGGGCCAAAGGTCACAGTGCCAAGGGTCAAACTTCATGGTGGTCAGGGGTCAACAGTCACAGGTCAGGGGTCAAAGGTTTAGGATTAGGTTGTCAGTTTAGGGTTAGGGTTTAGGGATAGGGTTATGGTGTTAGGTTAGGGGGTTAGGGTGTCAGGTTAGGGTTACTGTTTAGGGTTTAGTGTTAGGTTGTTGGGTTAGGGTGTCAGTTTAGGGTTAGGGTGTCCAGTTAGGGTTAGGGGCTTAGGGTTATTGTGTCATGTTAGGGTTAGTGTGTCTGGTTGGGGTGTCGGATTAGGCTTGGGGTTAGCATGTTAGGGTTAGGGGTTGTTAGGGTTAGCATATCAGGTTAGGGTGTCATCTTAGGGTTATGATGTTGGGTTAGGGGTTAGGCTTGGGGGTTAGGGTGTCGGGTTAGGGTGTTGTCTTAGGGTTAGGTTGTCGGGTTAGGCTTAGGGGTTAAGGTTAGGGTTTAGGGTTAGAGGTTAGGGTGTCAGGTTAGGGCCATTAGGGTTAGGGTGTCAGGTTAGGATTAGGGTGTCTGGTTAGGGTTAGGCTGTTGGGTTAGGGCGTCGGGTTAGGGTGTTGGTTTAGGGTTAGGGTGTCGATTTAGGATTTGGGTTAGTGTGTCAGTTTAGCGTTAGGGTGTCTAGTTAGGGTTAGGGGGTTAGGGTTAGCGTGTCTGGTTGGGGTGTCAGATTAGGCTTGGGGTTAGCGTGTTAGGGTTGGGGTTAGTGTTAGGCTTAGCGTGTCAGGTTAGGGTGTCATCTTTGGGTTATGATGTCAGGTTTGGGTTAGGAGTTAGGGTGTTGTCTTAGGGTTAGGTTGTCGGGGTAGGGTTAGGGTGTCAGGTTAGGGTTACAGTTAGAGTGTTGGGTTATGGGTTAGGGTGTCAGGTTAGCATTAGGAGTTAGGGTTAGAGGTTAGGGTGTCGGGTTAGGGTTAGGGCCATTAGGGTTAGGGTGTTGGGTTAGGGAAGTGTGTCGGGATAGGGTTAGGGTTTTGGGTTAGGGTGTCGGGTTAGGGTGTCCTGATCCAATATCGGGGAGGGTTGTTAAATGATCCCGAGAGTGAGATGAAGACACAAACTAGGTCAGATGCTGTACAACCTTACAATTTTTATTTCCTACAATAACCAATAGCTGCGATAGAACAGAGTGAGGAAGGAGAAAAAGAGGCAGACCTAAGCAAGCGAACGGAAGAGAGGTAGCAAGACTAGTTAGCACCACCACGAAGCCAGCAACGTCCCGCTGAGTCGGTTCCGATGCCGGTGATGGAGGGTCGGGTTCCTCTGCTGCCAGTCAGGTGTCTCTCCTTGAGAGCCAGGTGTCACAGTCCTTCTGATGTTTTCCATGTTCGGGTCTTCCGTTTTTGAGAGGGGAGCACGCAGTTCTCTTATTGTCCCAGTCCCCACAATTTTTTGGAAAAGTCCACCCATTTCCACAGAGCTCATTACCCTATTGGGCAAGCACAGCTCGGCAGGCGTGGGTGTGGTGGTTTCTTCGGGGATGTCTTGTGCGTACTCCCCTACAACAGCAGGATATTGGGGCAGCAGCACCTTGATTCAGCAATTTAGCACAGTCCCTCACGTTCTCCCCTACAACAGCAGGATATTGAGGCAGCACCAATGTGAGTCAGCAATTCAGCACAGTCCCTCACATCCACCCCGTGGCTCAATATTGCTGTCCTCATGGTGGCATAGAAAGTAAAGGTGTAGAGAGAGAAAGAGGGAAAAAGTGCATGCTACAACGATATAACCAAGTTAACAAATTTCCATAGTACAGCAAAAACAAAAACGAAAGGTTAAAATAAGATGATTTGGCTTTTCGAGGCTTATTCTATGTTACTACAATACTTCTATATTAAGCAACAACATGGACGAACAACAATATCATAACACTTATCTTACTTATAACATTCCTAAGTAGGTTAAACAACAGCATCTAATAACCAATAACATCTTCTTAGCATATCAGAACAATTAACTATTATAAGTTTGACTAACTCTACAATATTAAAGCATATCTCAGGGTTTCAAAGAGTCAATAACAGAACATGGCGACCGTTCGCATGGTGAACAGCTACAAGGACAAAAGAGAAGTATTAAAAGAACTATTAAGATAACCATTATTAAAGCAAAGGCTATATAATAAATTGGAATCAATGCAAACACATAGTCATACTCCGTCATTTTGCCGGCAGTATGCTACAAAACGGTCTCAGCTCTAGCAGTCCACGCGGTTTGCCAGCGTTAGAGTCCGCATGCGCGGCGGAAAAGCTGTTCTCTATGCCCCCTTATCCTCAGGTACATGCGCCATTTGGACCTAGAAGCTTTCCTCCCAAGTTTGAACAAAGGTAAATGAACAGTAGTCCTACATAACAATGATTAACCACTATTCCACTAAAACACATCTTAAGATAGCAATAGCAATAACAATATCTACTAAAACGTGTCCCCGGTCGGGCCTAGGAAGGTGCTCCTGGTCTTCCGGAACAGGGAGGGGGAGAGGGTGGTTGTCCACACAAACAAGTACTATTACAAGATGGTTTACCCAGACCCTTACAAGACCAATACATGCATACCACAAAGAAAAATATAGCAAAGACCAACAAAATAGCTGCCACAAAGTTCCAAACCCACCCAGTACACTTACAAGCCAAACACATATATATCGAAAAAGACCACAAAACAACTGCCACAAGGTAGAGTATAAGAAGGGTATACATTTTGGCTAATTACGGAGCTAAAAATGGTGGTGTGACTAACCTGAGTGAGAAGGGGCGTTTACGCAGTTCCATGCCCCCAGCCCAGAGCGCATGGGCCTAAAAATTTGATACAGTTGCACGCTTTGATTGGCAAACAACACGAATCTGGTTTACACCATCAGGCGAAGCAGCAGGTACAAATTGCATGTTAGATACAACGTGTTGGATTAATTGAATAAAACAGGGAATAGCACATGGCACAAACATCAAAGCAACAAATGCACATAACAGGTAAAACAGAAGCTGTTTTACCCATGATGCTCCAGGTAACCAAGACCATAGATTGCCGTTCCATCCGTTCCATGTTTGAACGGGGACATGGGCTAGTTTCCTGATATCTGAGGTCAGTTGAAGAACTACTTCACCTACATCGTCTATTTCTAAACAACAATTAGAAACATTTAATTTCCCACATACTCCTCCCTCTTCAGCTAGTAAATAATCCAAACCCATACGGTGTTGAAGGATTGCAGCACGCATCTGTCGAGATTGTTGGGTTAAAAGGTCTATAGCATTAGCAGTTTTATTGGTAATAATTTCTAAAACTGCTTGCAATCGAATTATGCGGTTCAAATTATAAGTCGGTTCTTGTGCCCCTGATATTGGTTCACTGGGATTCCAAGTGGCAGGCCCATAATGCTCAATTATTCTTTCAGGGGGCCACTCATTTTCCCCCCACCTTTGTGTTCCTCCTATTTTAACGTCAACATCTCGCTCGCTACGTGCAATCCTTTCGTTTCCCAAATTGTCATATAGTCTCACTCCCAATCCAGGGCCACCCATCTCTGGAAGAAGGAAAAACAGAGGTCAGATAAACCCTATATAACAAATCCCTGACCAATTCGCTGGTAGTTGTTTGTAGGCAGTATGTCCGCAAATCCAATAATGGCCCTTTCTGGCTTTGGCACCGTTAGCAAATGGTCCATCTGAAGTCTTTGGCAATTGGAAGTAAGTTGTGTTCTCATTTCCCAAAGGACTGTAAAATTCAGTTGGTCTGTTGCTGTTTGTCTGGCCGGTACAATACCAGGCACCAGTATGGTTCTTCCACTTACAAATTTGATGATAAACATGGCTTCTAGACCATCGGAAAGAGAAGGTTTCATTTTTGTTCGACCAAAACCCTTTGAATGCTTTACTGTGTCCGGTTTCGTCCAGCCAAATCCATATGTAAACCCCTGCCTCTTTATTAACCAATCGATGTGTGAGTGTCCTTTGACACCTGCTTTCTCTGACATTGACCCCTCCCTTCTGGGTGCGATTTAAACAATATCTACCCACAGTAGGAAATTGAATTGGCCATGTTTCGCCATCGTCCCAGGTGGTACTGTCAGTTTCACTGTAATTGCTTACAAGTTGTGCTGGAGTGAGAGACGTGGAGGTCCATGGCCAACTTGACAACCCTAAAGGTCCTCCACAAACCCAACAATGACTCAGATTAAAGGCTTGGCTTACAGCTTTTGCTAACAGGACAAATTCATTGTCCTTAAAGGGATCATATGGGATAAGAGGAGGTGGGGGAATTGGTTTCCCTTCACCCTCATAGATAAATCCCCAACATAACATAATTACGAATAACATCGTGTCTGCTTCTCTTCTTCTGTGGGTACATCTGTGTTGCTTGCTTCTCCCTGAAAGTGAAACAAAAACAAATTTGCTTCTCGGGTTAGAAAGAAGGGACAATCCATCTAGTATGAATCTTATTAATTTTTCCACAGGCATCTTTGGCCTTCCAGGTATATTTGTTAAGGGGTGTGTCCAACACCAGAGGCACGGTGCCCACTGTGGGAAGTTCGACCAGGACAGGTTGTCCTGGGAAATGAGATGGGTTGCTGCGGTGGTCAGGACCATGCGGGGCTGGCATGATTGTTGGAGCTTTTGGGCAGAATGCTGTGATCTTTGGACATCCATTTACTCCCCAGCGACTATTAACACTGGTCACTGCATCCCACACTCTCTCAGTCCATCCTGGCTTGTGCGGTTTGAGAAAGCGTTTTAGCAGACCGTTTGTTCTTTCCACAATTCCATTTGCTTGTGGGTAATACGGAGTATGGAACACCCACGAAATTCCCTCCTGGGCTGCCCATTCCTGGACTACTTTGCCTGTGAAATGTGAGCCATTATCTGATTGGACTGATTGTGGCTTGGGGAAAATTCCAAACCATTCTTTTAGAGCTTTTATTGTGCTTTCTCCTGTTGCCTTAGCACACGCTTTAGCTTGCACTAGTCCAGATACTATCCCCACACCTACCAGTATGTAGTATTTTCCCTCTGACCTCCGAAAGGGACCGATATAATCAATCTGCCAAGCCTCCCATAGGCCTTTTCCCTCTCTCAAATGCAGGGGGTCACCCTCCAGCGGGTGTCTGTCCAAACGGACGCGGCACTGCTCCCAGGAGGACACGCAAGTTTTACATTCTTCCCTGGTAACTGCCCACCCTCGGGCTTGTGCTTCACAATAGAGGTCTTTAGCTCCTGAATGTTTTCATTTTACATGTAGCCATTCTAACAGGCGTTCCCAGTTTTCCACTATCTGGGTGCTTTGTAGGAGAGCTAGCCGGGCCAGTTCATCCACTTTAGCATTCCATTGGCTCACCGGGGCATCATCTGGTTGGTGAGATGCTACCCATGCTACTGCAAATTTTCCTTGTCTAGCAATGGTGAGAATATCTTGCCATTTTTCTTTTTGCCATACAGGTATCCTCCTATTGACCTCCCACCCGTTTTGTTCCCAGAATGGAAGCCATTCAGTGCAGCCTTTAAACACAGCATAAGAGTCAGTATAGATATAGACAGAAGAAGCAGACTGAGCCTCGTGCTGGAAGACGCTCCACACAGCAATTAGTTCTCCTACTTGTGCACTACCTATTCCCTCGGTAATGATCTGTTCCTTGGTATCTACTTGACATGCCACAGCTCGATATTTCCAGACTTTTCCCTCTCACTTTGACGAGGCATCCGTGAACCAGACATTTTGCAATTGTCCAGAAAACGGAGGAGATAATTCTATTACAGGGAAAAGCTCGGAGGTGTCTCTATCTCATCTTGTATATTTAACAATTTTGCGGCTCCTTCCGATACAGAAAAGATTTCACAGTAGTGTTCTATTTGTGCATACCACTTTCGCACAGAGGCTCTCTGGGCCACCCCGTCACGGGGTGGAGTTCCTGCCAAAACTGCTTTGATCACTTTAAATGGACCTCTGAGCGCTATAGATTGTTGCCGGATAGTCCATTCGGCTTCTCTCAAAGCTAAACTAACTACAAATAGACCCTTTTCCCAAGTCGTGTACCTTTTTTCAGCATCTTTAAAGCTACGAGAATAAAACCCAATGGGCCGAACAGGCCCCTCTGGACCCTTTTGCCACAAATGGATTGACAGTCCAGTCTTGGCAAATCCCCACTCAATTTGAACTGGGTCTCTTGGGTGAATGGGACCAAGAGCCTGATAGGCATTCACTTCAAGCACCAACAACTGTAAAGCCTCGTCATGGACCTGAGTCCATTCCCACTGAGCTCTCTTTCGCAACAAGTCATACAGGGGTCTAGCAATAATTGAGAAATCAGGAATGTGTTTCCTCCAGAATACGACCAACCCTAGTGCATGCTGTAAGTCTTTCTTTGACTCTGGCATGTGGATCTGATCGAGAGAGGAAAGGGTATCCAGTGGGATACACGTCATGCCTCCCTTCCACCAGATTCCTAAGAATTTTACCTCACTCGAAGGAGTCTGGATCTTCTCAGGTGGAATTGTCAACCCTATACTTTCCAAATGGGTGATGATGGCATTCTGGGTTTCTCTAACTTCTTCTATCTGCCTTCCTCCTATGAGCACATCATCTATATATTGATAGATCTTTACCTCTGCTTTTATGGGAATTGTTTCCAACTCTTGTGCTAGAGCATGGTGAGCCAGCATGGGGGAGTGCTTGTATCCTTGGGGCAGTCGTGTCAAGGTGTACTGTTGTCCTTCCCAGGTGAAAGCAAAGCGATCCCGGTCCTCAGGTTGTAAAGGGACCATAAAAAACATATCCTTAACATCGATTGTTGCCATGACAGGGTGGGATTGTTCCTGAATGGCAGCAATCAATTCAGCAATGTTTGGTACAGCAGCTGTTAGTGGACCTGTGTTGGCATTGAGCCTCCTGTAATCTACTGTCAATCTCCATTTACCGTTTGGTTTTCGGACTGGCCATACTGGGGAGTTGAAGGGGGAGTGAGTAGGAACTAAAACCCATTGTTTCTTTAAATCCTCCAAAACTGGCGCGATTCCTTCTCTTGCTCCTAGAGGCACTGGGTAGGGTTTAACATTTGTCAGTTTGGAAGGGGGAAGGGTAGGTGCTGCTTGCAATAGACGCACCTCCATGCTAGATATTTTGGCTAACTGTCTAATCTGAGGGACACCAAAAGACCATGAGTTTCCCTGGGTGTCACGCCACTGTCTACCCTTCAAACCATCTATACCTAAAAGGTTCATCTGGAAAGAACCTACAGCCACCATGGTATTAAGAGGATTTTCCTCCCCTGGCAACCATAGTGTTGCCGGAGTCATGGACACTGATTGTGTTTTTCCAAAGGCATTTAAGACAATCAGATTTTTAGATGGGGCCGAAATCCCACATCGTTCTGCCTCAGTCCGCCTTAGTGCGGTAATTTGTGCCCCTGTATCAATTAAAAAGGTCACTGGTCTTTTCTTTGGTCCTACAAAGATAGTAATCAGTAAATCTCCTTTTGCATTGCAGGTGAGTTGTTTAAACATCCACCCTCCGCCTCCCCCCTCACCTTCAGGGGGCGGAGGATCTAGTTTCCCGCCACCTTCTCCTCCTTAGTTGGCTCATCCTCAAGGTTTATCGAGGGTGGGGCACTAGGGTTTGGTTTGGAAACGGCCTTTCGCCCTGACCAATTCTGCACAAGCTCTTCCAATCTTTGGTTCGAGAGCCTATCCATCAAGTCCCGGGGAATGCCTTTCTGAAGCCCTAGCTGCCACAGTCCCTGTCGACTTAGGGATTTCTCTCTTCCAGAGGCTAATTGCCGCCCACTAAGTTGCCATACGATCGTGTTTCCAGTTCTTTGAGATGATCCACTAACAGGGCTGAATTTTCTCCCAAAGTCAATCAACTCCTGAGCTACCTCTCCCCATGTCCACACTTTTCTCCCTGGCCGCCGATGGTCAGGGGACATTCTCCCCTCCAGAGTGGACATAATCCTTTCTCCGTTGGGGGTGTTGAGAATTGTCCCTCGTAGTTGGATCCCTATTGGTCTCGGAGAGTCGGGGAGTCCCCGTATTAGAATACTCATCCTCTCTGGGTCCACAGGCAGCAGCTTCGGGGAGCCCTGATCAGGCTTGAGCTCCCGGTCATACATCGTCTGGATACATGCCGCCTTTTGCACACTTTCCACTAGCTGATCCACTGTACTGGTTATGGCAAGGGGATCTCCCCTTTCCATGGGGTTTAACCCTCCAGCCCAGTACGCAGCTCTCTGAGTCAATGACCATGGGGCCCGGTAATCGCCAGTTGTTAGAAACACACCTGGACCCCAATATCCTTCTGCTTCTTTCTCTGACAACAAGATTCCATCTCCTCCTGACAAAGACACTCTCCACACATACTCCGTCTCAGATTCCTTTGCCATCCTTGAAAAATCTTTTCTCAATTTTGTTAACTCAGTTGCTGTATATGGGGCTTCTTTAGTGATAACCTGAGGACAGTCATCACTACTGTCCTCATACACATACTCTGTTTTAATCACCGGACACACGTGGGGGGGGCTCTCTATGGTCTCTTTTGCCCTTTGCAAATCCCCCTGAGGACAGATTTGCTGTGTCCTTTTCTCCACAGGCGGCGTCTCTACCTCCGCCTCT